>NC_134531.1:205414782-205772282 GCF_050624435.1 Tenrec ecaudatus
CTGTATAAAGCACATCTGTACATTCATTGCCCTCATCACTCTCAAAGCATTTGCTCTCCACTTAAGCCCTTTGCATCAAGTCCTCTTTTTCCCCTCCCTCCCCCTCCATCATGAGCCCTTGATAATTTCTAAATTATTATTTTGCCATATCTTGCCCTGTCTGACGTCTCCCTTCACCCCCTTTTCTGTTGTCTGTCCCCCAGGGAGGAGGTCACATGTAGATCCTTGTAATTGGTTCCCCCTTTCCAACCCACTGACCCTCTACCCTCCCAGTATCGCCCCTCACACTCTTGATCCTGAATGTATCATCCGCCCTGGATTCCCTGTGCCCCCAGCTCCTATATTCATCAGTGTACATCCTCTGCTTTATCCAGACTTGCAGGGTAGAATTCGGATCATGGCATGTTGATTTTTTAATTGTTTCACTGTTTTCGGATGCTTTTATTTCTACTCTCATCTTAATTATTTCTTTTCTTCTAGTGATGTAAGGATGTTTTCTGTTGTTGCTCTTGTTCTAATTTTTAAAGGTGTTGACTTAATGTGTTTATTTCTATCTTCGTAATGTTGTGTGTGATTTTTTGCTATGAATGGTAATGCTCTGAGTACTGCTTTTCTTATGTCACAAAGGTTCTAGAATGTTGTATTTTTGTTCTCATTTGTTTCAAGGACTGTTACATCTTTATTCTTTATTTCTTCAGTTACCTAAAACTTTTAAACAAGATGTGGCTCAGTTTCCATGTGTTTTCTTTTTTTCCTCTTGATTTTCCAAATGTTGATTTCTACTTTTATAGCATTGTGGTCTGAGAAAATGGCTTATATTATCTCAAAATTTAAAATGAATTAAGCCTTGCCTTGTGGCCTAATATATTGTCTGGTCTAGATAACATTCCATGTGCACTGGAAAATAATGTGTATGATGTTGTTGTTGGATGGGGATACCCCCAGGAAAACAGTATTTTTTTTCAAAACTGTTTATATAAATTTATTTAAATAAGTTTATTTAAATTTTTCTTTACGAAACAATCTTATCACCTTCAATGTACTCTCCATTACACTTAATACATTTGTCAAATAATCTGCTATTCCATTCTTGGAAACATTATTCAAACTCATTTGTTTGGATGGCTGACAGCACCTCCTTCATTTTTTTCTCTCCTCTTTTACATCATCAAATCACTGTCCTTTCATGTCCCTTCATTTGTGGAAACAAAAAGAAGCCACATGGAGCAAGGTCAGGTGAGCCAGGTATTTGGGGCTGTGTAGTTATATAATCTGTTGTCAATTTGAGAGGATTACAAGTGAAGGGGTGGGGAGCCTGTCAATAATTGTATAGCCAATGAGGCGTCTGTGTGGGCGTGGCCTTCCCCTGAGGATTCTGGAAATTCCGGTATTTCCTTCTTGGAGGCAGGAGGCACTCTTTCTCTCAGCTCACTCCCTGAAAGGCATGTTTCCTGACAAGACACATGAAACGACACTAGTGGCAGAAGCCACGTGGAAACCCCTGCCAGCCCTGAGATGCTTTACACTGCCACTGGATTCGCAAGACTCCCCACCCACTGGCCTGCGATCTTCCGGTATTCGGCACCATTGCATGTGTTTCATGAGTCTGAAGAGGACTTCATAGATTAATATCAGATGTATGGGCTAATATCAGACTTATGGACTTGATCTGGACTGTGCCAGGATGTTTTCGCAATATTCTCGATATTCAATTGCTCTTGTTCATATATGAGTCTCCCTAGATTTGTTTTTCTAGCCTACCCAGACTAACACAGGGGCAAGAGAAGCATGCTGGGGTTTTTTTTGCCAAAAATTGCTACAGAGATGGCTGAATAAGCAGGTACCTTATGGTGGCAAAACCAGTCCCTGATCTGCCACAGATCAGGCCTTTTTTGTCACACACAATCTTTTCAGAACCTCTGAATAGAAAGCTTGATTAACAATCTGACCTGATGGAATGAACTCCAGATGCACTATCCCCCTCACATCACACAAGCTAATGAGCATAATCTTGATCTTTGGTTTCACTTGACAAGTTTTGGGGAACCAGGTAACAATGGTGCCTTTCACTGACTTGATTGATGCTTGCTTTGGGAGTCATAAGAAAAGCACTGTGTGTCATCACCAGTAATGACCTTGGGGAAAAGTAAGCCTGGGTCTCTTTAGAGTTGTTCTTTCAAAGCACGGTAGGTTTCCAGCCAATGCTCTTTTTGCTGGGCAGTCAGAACCCAAGGCACAAATTTCTCAGTGACCCTTCTCATTCTCAGATCTTCCTTGAAAATTCACTGAACCAAGCTCGAAGTCCAGAACTCCCCCATCTCTTCAGTGGTGCACCGTCAGTCTTTGAGCACAAGTGCACAAGTTTTGTCTACATTTCCGTCCATTCCGGAAGTTGACAGACATCCAGAATGAGGCTTGTCATCAATCAGCATTTCACTTTATTGGAATGAGAAAAACACTCGTACACTTGTTTTTTCCCATAGTGCTGTCCTCATAAGTGGTGTTCAACATCACAACAGTTTCTGCAGCACTTTTCCCAAGCAGGTAACAAAATTTCACAGGTGCATGCTGTTCTCTTAAATCGTCCATCACAAAAAACAAGGTTCGAGTGAAACATCTTTTACAAACAAATTCACTGTGACCAGAGAGAACCTTCCCAGGTGATGTCACGGAGTGCACTAACTCAGAGCAAGCTTCCTGATGCCCACCTAGTGCATACTCTCAAAGCTCCGCCCAGTAGAGCTCTACCCGGTTGTTTACAGGGTACACCCCGTATGTCTAGAAAGTCAAGTTGATTGATTATGTGGTTTAGTTCTTCTATATTTTTGTTAAGTTTCTTTCCCAATGTTCTAGCCTTCCTTGAGTGTGATACGTGGAGGTCTCCTATTATTGTTGTAGTATTGTCTGTTTCTCCCTTCAGATCCATAAGCCTGTGCTTGGTGTATTTTGTGGGTCTCTCATTGGATGCGTACATTAATAATACTTACATCTTCTTGTTCAGTTGTCCCTTTAACTGTTGTGTGATGCTCTTCTTGGTCTCTTGTCTTACAGTTGGTGTATTTTATCAGAGAATAATATCGCCACTCTTTTTTATTGTTACGGCTTTTCTTCCTTTGATTTTTTTAGTCTACTTTTGTCTTTGAGTCTAAGAGGTGTTTCTTGTTAGCGGCATATTTCTTATCCAATCTGCTCCTCTCTGTCTCTTGAGTGGTGAATTTAATCCAATTATATTCAGTGTTATTTTTTATATGTGTGGATTTGTTGCTATCATTATGCCACATGGGGTTTTCTTTGGGGGTCTTATTGGTTTCTTTGTTTTCATAAATTTCTGTACTGGGGAGACTTCCGGGAAGATGGCGATGGAGTGACACACACCAGAGGGACTCCGCAGAATCCAGCCCAGGAGAGTTGCTCAGAGTGAAATTCAACGCCACTGGATCGCAGGAGGTGCATCATAAAGATAAGTAGGCACAGATCCACGGGGTTTTGAGGGGCTGGGGGCTTTTGGCTTACCTCAGTGGAAGGCGGCTGGGGCTCGACCCTAGTCCAGCTGCCGGATCTGCCCAAGCTGGGACCATTTGGAGCCTGTAGCAGGGCTTGGTCTCAGCACAGCCACAGTTTTCCCCTACCTGCCTCAGGGCAGGGACAGGACGCTTGTCACTGGCAGGGACACTGGCAGGGATTGGGGTTCAACTACATTGTTGCTTCTGTTTGCATCTCTGCTCTATATTCCCACACAGCCTTGGAGGGCTGCGCAGGGGCTTTTTCAAGGCATAGCCGCAGCTGCGCCGCGTGGTCTGAGCAGGGAATAAACCCAAACCCCCACAGCTCCATAGGCAGGGATCAAGCTTCAGCTACACTGCGGCGTCTGTTAACATCTCTGCTCTCTGTCCCCCCACTTCTCTGGGGGCTGCTCAGCAGTTTTCTTGCGACTCTTCTTGGGGCTCAGCTGCGGACTACCGCTGGGGCTTGGGGCAGGGAGTAAGCCCTTGCAGATCCACAGGCAGGGAGTGGGACTCAGCTACATAGTTTCTTTTGCTTCCCTCGCTTCCCTGTACCCCTGCAATCTAGTCTCACTTTTTAATTTTTCTCCCCCCACCCCTTGTTCCTGCCCTGCTCTCTCACACTCCATTGCGGACTTATGGGGCACTCCCATTGCCCTAGAGCATTTGAGCCTGGGTCACACCCAGCTAGGTGAGCTCCACCCTGCATAGATAGCCCAAAGCTAGGGTAAGGCCTGCTTGCACTCCAGGGGATACTCCTCAGACTTCTCACCAGGGAGTTCCTGCCTGTGTACCTGGGGACATAAGGCAGCTCAGGCAACACTTATCAATATTCAAACCAATATCGGGAACTTCAGCCCAGCCTCTGCAACACTGGGGCAGGCAGTCGATCTGTCATCTGGGGCACTCCCCTGATAGGGAAGTCACAGGAAGATAAAGTGGTAGGTTAATCCCATAGCAAAATCAGCTGTAGGTTAATCCCGCAGCAAAATCAGCTGTAGGCAGATCGAAGAAGCATTCCTATAAGTCTTCCAGAGAGAGACTAGAAAATGGCACCTGGTCCCTCAAAAACAACTCAATGCAAACAGCCATCACCCCCAACGACCTCAACGAAAAAACAGGAGAAACAAAAGACGAAGGCAGAAGATGTCCTGAACATAGCAACATACATAGAAGAAGCAGACATTGAGATGCCATACAAAGAAACTCTCAGAATGCTGCTTGGAGCCATGAAGGAGATGAGGGAAACAATACAGAAAAAGGATGAAACGATAGAGGAGATAAAAGACATACACCAAAGGGAAAACGAAAAACAATAGCAGAATCGTGTTCCTTGAGAATCGATTGGAGGAATCAGAGAACTGCATCAGTGTCGTGGAGGACAGCCAAGCAGACTTTAATAAATGTGAACAAAAATCTAATAAGAGCATCAGAGTAGCCGAAGAAAACCTAAGAGCTATGTCTGATGCTATGAAACGGAACAACATTAGAATTATTGGCCTACCGGAGGAAGACACAACAAAGAAGTCATCTGCAACAATAGCGAGAGAATTCTTGGAGGAAAACTTCCCCAGCCTAATGAATGAAAACCAAGCAACCATCCAGGAGGCTGAAAGAACACCAGCACGACGGGACCCCAAGAAGAAATCACCAAGGCACTGTAAGGTTTATTTGGGCGCGAAACAGAACCAGAGATCCAATTAAGAAAGCTTTAGAAGCAGGCTTTATTGAGAAGCTTGCGGGCGGGATCAGCAACTCAGGGCATTGAGTTATTGAAGCCGCGCAGAGGGAAGTTTGAGTGGTGTTTTTATACGCCGCCCCCCCCCCCCCCCCCCGCCCACCGACAGGCACAGGGAAAAAAAGGGGACAACTATGCTTACACAAGGGATTGTAAGAACAGGAAGTAATTGTTAAAATTTTCTGGGAGTTGAGGAGGAGTTGGGCAAACTGGCTGAGCAAGCGTCCTGTTAGTAAAAATATGCTGGTTTTATTCAAGGGAGTGGGAGTAGATCCAGGGTAAATTTCAAGAACTTAACATAGTTCCAAAATCAAAATGGAGTTACTTGTGCTAAGATCCTTCATCCCAGACTTTACCCTATAGGGAAAATGGACGATGTTGTCTTTCGGTAACTGCTTCATGCTGACCATGGACGACGATTTAAGGGGGAGGGGGGCTTTGTAAGGCAGAGTACTGGGATTCTAGGGTAGACACACGATGGTGGAATTCATATCGAGGCTCCCGGAGAGTTTCATATTGGGGTTCATGCGGCTGCAACATCATTTGGTGAACTGCAGCTTGGGTGATGTTGCGGAGCCTGTTTTGGAAAAACTGGATAAAACAAGGAGCAATTAAAAATAAAAGTAATTAAAATTATGGGTCCTATTATGGGGGCTCAAAAGGAGTACAGAGAAGTGCTCCACCAGGGAGAAGTTCCATCTGTTGTTGGCCTGGTGCTCTGTAACTCACGGCTTAGTTTGTTAAGGATCTGGATATTGGTTTTCACAATTCCCGACTCATTGATGTAATAACAGCATTCCTCCTGGAGGAAGAGGCAGGTTCCTCCCTTTTTTGCCGTGAGGAGGTTCAGAGCGCGGCGGTTCTGTAAGGTAACTTGAGCAACAGAAGTTATTTGTCTTTGTAAGGAGGCTAAGGATTTTGCGGAGATATCGAGTGTCGATTGGAAGCATTCGGCTAACCGATTGGTTGTGGTGATGGAGTGTCCCAGGGCGCCACCACTCGGTCCCACCGCGACTGCTGAGGAAGCTTAGGGAAAGGCCTACAACAACCGGGAGAAAAACTGCTCTTTTACTGCGGTGACTATGTGTCTGGGTGTATTTGTTCTGGAATTTAGCTGGGGTGTAGACAGTGAGCTGCGGAACTAGAGTGACAGGTAAGCACAAGAAGGCAGACCTGCTACTGATGTTAAGATGTTTGGTGAGTGTATAATTGCACCAGAAGAAAAATCCTGCTGGTGCTCTTATTGGCTGGGAGGATGGCATTGTGGTGTTGCACAGTTGAGTGGATGCATTGGAGTAGCAAAACGGCACCTGTGCGTACCCTGGTGTGAAGTACAGAGGGACATTGGGGATAATTATGGGTTGCGTGGTGGAGACCTTAAGTGCAGATGACCAGCTGGGAACTGGGACTGCTGCTAGAGGAGGGCATTCCAGGGCTGCACACATGAGGCATGTGGAAAGGTTGCCTAATTTAGCAAGGTTGGCGATGGCCAGTCCCTGTTGCAACAGGGTGAGCCAGGAGAAGGGAGAATCAGAAGGTTTAGAAATTTGGTTAATGAGTTGATGTTCCTGGATCTGAATATTACGGTGGATGGTGGATTGGACCTGGGCTAGCGACCTTTATGTGAACAGTTTAGCATTAGGATATGTGCTGTGGGAGTTAAAATACCAGCCTCCCTTGACTGGTTTGGTCTATCTGTTGTTTTACGGGCCAGGGATGGTTAAGGTGAATTGTGTTCCTGACCAAAAGAACAGGTGGGATTTGGTTATAGGGTAGGGGTGAGCATGGTGAATATTGCAGGACTTCCAGGGACACCCTGTGTTTTGTTTTACCCATTTTTGTGCACAAGTGGGGTTAGAGGTTTGGTCATATAGAAAACAAATGATGGGGGACGTTGGTTTTGGGAGAAGGTGCGCATTTGGGGAGTTGGAACTGTGTTTGAACAAGATGAAATTAAGGTAGACTAGACCAGAATAACTAGTGACCAGGCAATCAGCTGTGGCTAGAAGATAACTTTTTCCTGTGAGTAGGTGATGCTGGCGATATTGGGGGTTAGTTACATTTTCAGTGAGAAAAAAACCTCCAGGCGAAAGGGGAAGTTAATGCTAGGCTTAGCTGGCTGGTTTGGTGAGGCGAGTGAGGCGGAGAGACATAGGACCAGTAGACTGAACAGACCACTGGGGATCACGATTAACTTTGGTTACCGATTTGCCTCTGGAGAGGTATATCTAAGAGTGTAGACCAACTACTTTGACAGCCGAGGGAGTGGTGAGAATGACAGTGTACAGACCTTCCCACTGGGGTGCCAAAGGTTTGGGTGTTAAAGATTTAATACGGTGTCTCCAGGGTGTACTTGACTTTGGGAGATTGGGAGAGGCTGGAGAAGGTTCAGGGATAACGGAGTTAACGTGTTGTCTAAAGAGGTTGCGGAGTAAAGAAAAATATGATAAATATGAGGCTAATGGAGGGCTGTCACTGGGAGGGAAAGGGGAGAAAAGGAAGGGTCGCCTATAAAGTATTTCAAATGGACTGAGGCCGGACAGCTCCTGGGGGCGGGGGTACACGCGCAAACGGGTAAGAGCAAAAGGTAATAGCTTGCATAGTGTAATAATAACATCCTGATAAAATTGCTTTAAGCACAAACAATTTCTTGGGACTAATCTTATTTTAACAAGGGCAACTGTGTTTTCAGTTTACTCATTGCAGTTCGGAACTTCGGAAAACATAAAGACATTGTTTTAAGAGAGTTACTAATACATTTCAATGAAAACTCGGTGATTTTTTTTAATTGCCCTTTTTTTAACTAACACTGAAGAGTTAAAAGGAAGCTATCTGTTGAAGCTGTGGTTTCTGAAGCAGAACATTTGGTTTAACTCCTTCCTTACTTCTGCTTGGGTCTGCTTAACAATTCCAGTTTTGTTTTTAAGAAAAGTAACCTTAGGCTTAGTCGGTGGGTTTTTGAAATAGGAAACTGGGGACAGGGATGAGGTTGTGGAGGTGGCCTGACTTCAGAGGGCGATAAGGGGAAAGCATTGTTGGAGAGGGAGATAGTACCATGTATCTTGGTTAAAATATCCCTTTCCAGCAACAGAGCAGGGCACGAGGGGATAACCAAGAAGGAGTGCGAAAATGGAATTTTATTAAACGTGCAAAATAGCGATTGGGTTTGCCTAAGGGTCGAGGGAGACTTATCAATTTCCACTACAGAAATCTGGGAAGAAAAAGTAGGACCCGAGTGAGAGGGGATCACAGAATAGGTAGCCCCCATATCCACCAAAAAGAGATGGACTCACCCGCTACCTTGAGCGTGACCCTGGGCTCGGCGAGGGTTACCTGAGTCAAGGAGCTAGGGCCTCTTTAGTCCATGAATCCCAGCAACCCCATACCTTGTAGCTCTGTGTCTGGAACTTCTGGGATTTTGGCGCATCGGCTTTGCAGGGCCGGGGGCAGAGCCAGTGTCGGGCAGTCCGACTTACAGTGGCCTGGACGTTTGCACAGCGGGCAAGGTTTGGTAGGAGGCTTGGGTTTGGGGCAAGCTTTTGCCCAGTGGCCGTCGCAGCCACACTTGAAGCAGGCTCCTGGTGGTAAGCGCTGGCTCCCCTGGGAAGCGCGGCGATGGACGGGATTACCTGCTGGCCTTAGGGCTGCTACCAGGGCTTGGGAATGGAGGCTAACCATCTGTTGGACCCTCGCCTGGCGAGTGGCCTCAGCCGTTTCCTCCTGGGCGTTGAAAACTTTAAATGTCATTTTTACCATCTTCTGTATAGGGGTTTCAGGTACCTCCTCAGCCCTTTTTAGCTTTTTTCTAATGTCAGGGGCTGACTGAGAGATGAAGTGAGAGGCTAAATAGAAGCCCCGCTTCTAGACCCTGGGTCTAGGCGAGTATATTTTGTGAGTGCCTCCTGGAGGCGGTTAGGAAAGAGAGCAGGGTTCTTATCTGCCGTTTGGGTGACTTTCCTTAGTTTGTCATAGTTGACAACCTTGCAGGAAACTGTTTCTAAGCTTTTAATGAGGTATCAGAGCATTAGCTTGTTTATTTTGTGTGTGGGGAAGGTCGGACCCCTGGCCAGGCTGGTAATTCTAACCGGGGTTTTTTAGTGGGATGGCATGTGCCTTCAAGGGGACATTTGGGTTGATAGCGTGGTCTTTGTTTGCTAGCTGGCGGCCTGCATCAGAGACTTGCTCACGCTCTTTTCGGTGGTAAGGGTAGAAGCAAGGGTTACTTGGATGTTATGCCAGGTAAAATTATACGTTTGGGTAAGGTAAGTAAGTTTTTTTAATAAATTGAGAGAGGTCTGCTGAGAAAGAACCCAGATGGGTCTTTATCTGTGACAAGTCCTGTAAGGAAAAAGGGACATGGACTCAGATGAGTCCCTCTGTTCCCGCAATCTCTCTTAGTGGGCAAAGGGCAGCGGGAGGGTTGCGAGAACGGGTATGAGAGGCGACCGGTGAGGACAGGGGAGAACTATTGGACGGATGACCGGACGGCGCAATGGGCAGGGGAGACTGATAGGGTGGCGGGAGCGGCATGCTGAGGAACTTGGCTGGCTCTTCAGGGGTTTGAATGTCAAATTCCTTCTGCTAAGGGGATTGCGCTAACAGTATTTGGTGGGTGGAACAGTGGCTACAGAGCTTGGGGTGGGAGGGGGGAACGCAAGTCCCAAAAAGCCTGCACATAGGGGACTTACCAGTCCTGCAGAAATTGTCCAGGTTCTGTAAAACGTTGAAATGGAAAGTGCCAGTCGGAGGCCAACATGACTAGTTATCGAGCTGATTTTTGGGTCAGGCAACTTGGGAAAGAAAAACAAGTCTTTTCTTTCACAAGGTCTGGGTGTACCCCAGGCTGGAGACGTTTTTTAAGAGACAGCCCAGTGGAGTCAATGGGTCAATTTTGGACTGCCTGGTGCCCATGGTGAGAGTGAGATAAAGAGATTCAGCTTACAGACACTGCAGAGGTGTGAATAGGAAACACTCAGCCAGATAAAACAGTTCTAGGCTAACTCTATGAGAGTTAGTCCAGTCTGAGGAGGAGGCGCCCGACGCCCATGGTGAGAGTAAAAGGGAGGAGAAGACATAGAGTTGCAGCTTACAGACACTGCAGAGGTGTGAATAGGAAGTACACAGCCAGGTCAAACAGCTCTAGGCTAACCCTCTGAGAGTTAGTCCAGTCTGGAGGGGGCAGCTGCCACAAGGCCTATTGCCAACAGTCCTGTTAGTGGTGGGACCATCAGAAAGTGAATGCCAGTGCATTAGGTAAAAGGCTACACAGAAAGAGGGAGAGGGAGTGCGCAGAAACAAGGTTTCGGTTTTCCTGGTGAGCAGGACCAGGCAGGAGTCACTCAGGCGTCACTAAGTGAGTCCTGGCTTGGACAGCAGTGAAAGACGTGGGGAAGGGATTGCCAAGACGTCTCAAGAACAATCATTCCCCAAGGCCCCTGGGGCCCACGGAAGGAGAATTCCCGGCGCGGCCGCATCTCGGACGGGAAGACTCCGGCGGAGCTCAAAAACCGAAACCAAACTTGGATAAATAGAGAGAAGTGGAAAGAAAAAAGGGAACTCACCAGGCAGCTGCGGGTTGGTGTTGAGTACGTCCAAGCGCTGAAGGTCCTGGAGATTTTGGGGAGATAGGGGGGGCTCTCAGGGGACCCCCAAAGGAGGGGGGAGCCACATACTTATTTCGGGTTTCGGCACCATAATGTAAGGTTTATTTGGGCGTGAAACAGAACCAGAGATCCAATTAAGAAAGTTTTAGAAGCAGGCTTTATTGAGAAGCTTGCGGGCGGGATCAGCAACTCAGGGCATTGAGTTATTGAAGCCGCGCAGAGGGAAGTTTGAGTGGTGTTTTTATACCCCGCCCCTGACAGGCACAGGGGAAAAAAGGGGGACAACTATGCTTACACAAGGGATTGTAAGAAAAGGAAGTAATTGTTAAAATTTTCTGGGAGTTGAGGAGGAGTTGGGCAAACTGGCTGAGCAAGCGTCTAGAAGTTGGGCAAGCTGACTGAGCAAGCGTCCTGTTAGTAAAAATATGCTGGTTTTATTCAAGGGAGGGGGGGTAGGTCCAGGGTAAATTTCAAGAACTTAACATAGTTCCAAAATCAAAATGGAGTTACTTGTGCTAAGATCCTTCAGGCACATAATAGTTAAACTATCCAACTTTGAGGAAAAGGAGAAAATCATGAGAGCAGCTAGGGAAAAGCAAGCAATCACATATAAAGGTTCCCACATAAGGATATGCTCAGACCTATCAGCAGAAACTATGAAAAAAAGGAGAGAGTGGAGTAACATATTCCAAAAATTGAAAGAAAACAACGCAAATCCAAGAATACTCTACCCAGCCAAATTATCGATCAAGATCGATGGAGAAGTAAAAGTCTTCCCAGACAAGGAAAAACTCAAAAAATACGTTACAACAAACCCAACCTTACAAAAGATCCTTGCCGACTCAGTATGGGCAGAAGAACAACACTCACCAAGCACAAATAAGAGACCCACACATAGAAAACCTCACCCAGAGCACAACAAAGAGAAAACAGACCCCAAGATAGCAATGGCTTAAGGATGGAAAGAAGTCAAGAATGAAACACACACAAAGCACATACTAATGATAAAGGAAAGTAGGAAAACTCCCAACACAAAAGGTATAAAATGGCATCACAGAGTCCGCAGATGGAGATAATAACCCTGAATATCAATGGCCTGAACTCAGGCATTAAAAGACTGAGACTAGCAGAATGGCTTAGAAAACACAACCCATCAATTTGCTGCCTACAAGAAACACATCTCAAGGCTACAGACAAAAATAGGCTGAGAATCAAAGGCTGAAGAAGGACCTACCAAGCAAACAGCAATACAAAAAAAGCAGGGGTTGCAATCCTTATCTCGGATAAAATTGACCTCAAAGTGCAAACCATAAAAAGAGATAAGGAGGAACACTATATAATGCTCAAGGTAATCATAGACAATGAACCACTAAGCATTGTAAACATATATTCCCCGAATGAGAGACCAGCTCAATACGTCAACCCAACACTCCAAAAGATTAAGAAAGAAATCACAGACTCGACAATTATAGTGGGTGACTTCAACACACCACTCACTGAGAAAGATAGATCACAGGGAAAGAAACTCAACAGGAGACTAGAGCACTAATCTCCACAATTAGACAATTTGACCTAATAGATATTTACAGAGCTTTTCATCCAAATAAAAAAATTTCACATTCTTTTCAAGTCCCCCTGGCACATATTCGAAGATAGACCACATGCTGGGGCATAAGGCAAATCTACATAAATTTAAGCACATTGAAATAATACAGACCTCTCTCTTTGACCACTGTGTCATAAGACTGGAAATCAACAAAAAGAAGACAAAGAAAATAAGAGCAAATAATTGGAGGATGAATAACTCTCTACAGCAAAAGGAGTGCATACTGGTGCAGATCAGACACGAAATCAGGAAATTTCTAGAAACCAATGAAAATGAGCACACGACGTACCAAAACTTATGGGACACAGCAAAGGCAGTCATCGGAGGAAGGTTCATAGCAATACAAGCACACCTAAGAAAAGAAGAGAGAATCATGACAGATACACTGACGCAAAATTTACAAAAACTAGAGCTGAGTCAGCAGGACAACCCTACTAATAGCAAAAGAAAAGAAATTATAAAAATCAGGGCTGAGATTCAGGAGAGGGAAAATAAAAAAACTATGGAAAAAATTAATATCGCTAAAAGTTGGTTCTTTGAAAGGATAAACAGGATCGATAGACCATTGGCAAACCTAACCAAAGAAAGGAGGGAACAAATCTCAATAGCAAGAATAAGGGATGAAAGAGGGGTCATTACAACAGACCCTAATGAAATCAAAAGGATAGTTACACAATACTATGAAGGATTGTACTCCAATGAATTCAACAATTTGGAAGACATGGACAAATTCCTGGAAAAACAATCCCTCCCTAGACTCTCCTCGGTGGACATCAAGAATCTCAACAGACCCATAGCAATAGAAGAAATAGAAAAGGTTATCAAGGGATTACCAACAAAAATTCCCCTGGATCAGATGGCTACACTGGAGAATTCTGCCAAGCATTCAGGGAAGAACTAATACCAATCCTACACAAACTTTTCCAGAACATAGAAAAAGATAGCAAACTCCCAAACTCCTTCTATGTAGCTAGTATAACTCTGATACCCAAACCAGGCAAGGATCCCACAAGAATCGAGAACTACAGACCGATATCCCTAATGAACATTGATGCAAAAATCCTTAACAAAACACTAGCCAACAGAATACAAAAGTATATAAAACAAACAATTCACCATGACCAAGTGGGATTCATACCAGGGATGCAGGGATGGTTCAACATACGAAAGACCATTAGTATTATTCGTAACATTGACATGAAAAAGTATAAGAATCACATGATAATATCAATAGACGCAGAAAAACCATTCGACAACATCCAACACCAATTCGTGTTTAAGACACTAGCGAAGATAGGAATGGAAGGAAAGTTCCTCAAGACAATACAAGCTATATATGAAAAACCAACAGCCAAAGTGGTAGTCAATGGAGAAATGACTAACACAATCCCACTGAAAAAGGGGACCAGACAAGGATGCCCCTTGTCTCCACTCCTATTTAATATCGTGCTGGAGGTTTTAGCTAACAGCATAAGGCAAAGAAGTGACATCAAAGGTATTCGTCTGGGGAAGGAAGAGGTGAAACTATCGTTATTTGCAGATGATATGATTTTATATATGGAAAATCCCAAAAGTTCCACAAGGGGAGTACTGGAAACAATGGAGGAGTTTGGCAGAGTAGCAGGATACAAGATCAACAAACAGAAGTCCATCGGACTGTTATACATATCAGATAAGACCACAGAAGAAGAGATAAAAAAGGTGGTACCCTTCACAATAGCTAAACACAAATTGAAATATCTAGGGATACACCTGACTGAAAAACACAAAAGATCTGTATAGGGAAAACTATAGAACACTATTACAAGAAACCAAGAGCGACCTCAACAAATGGAAGAATATTCCATGCTCTTGGATTGGGAGACTTAATATAATTAAGATGTCAGTTCTGCCAAAAGCACTATATAAGTTTAATGCTATCCCGATACAATTACCATCATCTTTCTTCAAAGAAATGGAAAAACTCATTACCAACTTCATATGGAGAGGGAAGAAGCCCAGAATTAGCAGAGAACTCCTCAAGAACAAGGACACCGTGGGAGGGCTTGTTTTACCTGACTTTGGCACATACTATGCAGCCACAGTTCTCAAAACTGCATGGTATTGGTACAATGACAGATACTCAGACCAATGGAAAAGAACTGAAAACCCAGAAATAAAAGCATCAGCATACACACAGCTGATCTTTGACAAGGGCCCCAAAAATATGAAATGGGAAGCAGATGCCCTCTTTAACAAGTGGTGCTGGAAAAAATGGATATCAACATGCAGAAAAATGAAGCAAGACCCTTATCTCACTCCATGCACAAGAATAAATTCAAGGTGGATCACAGACCTTGAAGTTAAACCCCAAACTATTAGGGCCATCAATGAGGGAATTGGGACCAACTTGAGAACTTTGGCACAGGGAATACACAGGCTATCAGAAATAGGGAAGGACACAAACACAGAGGAGGCACAAATTGACAAACAGGATATACTGAAGATAAAACACTTGTGTACATCCAAAGAATTCACCAAGAGAGTAATAAGAGAGTCCACAGACTGGGAAAACATCTTTAGCAATGACACATCAGACAAAGGACTTATTACTAAAATTTACAATACTCTGTTAGATTCCAAAAAGAAAAAAACCACTTGAAAGGTGGGCAAAGGACTTGAACAGAAATTTTACAGGGACAGAAATCCGAATGGCCAACAAACATATGAGAAAATGTTCCCGATCTTTAGCCATAAGAGAAATGTAAATTAAAACAACAATGAGGTACCACCTGACACCCTCAAAGGTAGCCCAATTCAAAAAATCAGAAAGCAACAAGTGTTGGAGGGGCTGTGGGGAGACAGGAACTCTCATCCACTGCTGGTGGGACTGTAAGTATGTACAGTCACTATGGAAATCAATCTGGCGATACCTAAAACAGATGGAAATAGAGTTACCATATGACCCAGCAATCCCCCTACTGGGCATATACCCAGAAGAGGCAAGAAACAAACCAAGACCAGACATCTGTGCTCCAATGTTCATTGCGGCACAGTTCACAATTGCAAGGAGTTGGAAGCAACCCAAATTTCCATCAACTGACGATTGGATTAAAAAACTGTGGTATATACATACAATGGAGTACTACGCATCACTAAAAAGCAGTGATGAACGTATGAGGCACATAGCGGCATGGGAAGAACTGGAGGAAATCATGCTAAGCAAGGTAAGTCAGGCACAAAAGGACAAGTACAACATGAACCCTCTGAGGTAAGAATTAAATTTTTTTTTAAAAAAAGCAAAAGTGGCATAGGGGAAAAAGCTACTGCATACAAACATTTTAGAGGTGAAGACTGTGTAGTATGGAAGAGACCAGACCAAAACCAGGGATGTACATGGTAGACAATGGTGGAGGAGGTGGGGAAAGGAAAACAAAAGGATGAATATAAGGAAGAAAAGGGGAGCAGGGGCATGGGGCATTAATCCACCAAGGGGAGGGTATTGTTTATATCTCCACAGGGAAAGTGGGACCAGACTTCAACCCAGTGCCGCAAGGTGTGAATGCAATATCCCGGCGTGGAGTGGGGAACCAGTGGAGAGGTCTGGGAGGCTGGCCCGAGCACCATAAATTAAGTGGATTCCTGCCCCTCCCCCAAAAAGAATTTGTTCCAAAGGACGACATTGACTCTGCAGCTCCAGGAGATGAACATATCTGATCAGAGCACATGGGAGCAGATGAAGGGGCAGGAGGAGAGAGTGGAGCACAGCCTGGCCCACCAGGCCGTGAGGATGATGTTCCTGAGTAGAGCAGCCAGTCCACAGAGCGAACAACATGGCTGGCCCCACTATGAGAAATGATGCCAATCAGTGACTAAGGGCGATACAGGGGACAGCACCGGAGACATAGTGTGGGAATTGCACCTGACCTGATCCCACCACACCGAGGCAAATCACTGGGGGAGTGCAGCGGAACAGCAAGGGAATGGAGTGGCAAGGTCCCCAGGGAATGCTGAAAGTGGACTTCAGAGCCAGGGCGTGGTGCCCCAACACACTGTACTGGAAAACGCTCCTAAGGGCCAGCAAACGATCCCTGAACTAACTACAAGCTTTTCTCTTGTGAACTGTTTTGTTCTGTTCTTTGTCAGTGGTTTGTTTTTGTTGTTTTGTTGTCTGGTTGTATACTGTTGCTTTGTTTTCCTCTGTCTTGTTTTTGTGCATGTTAGTGTCTCCACAGGTCTGTCTGAATAGGACAGGCTGGATGAACTATCTGGAGGAAAAACAACGGGACCGACAGTTCCAGGGGGATTTGGGGTGGGGGGGTAGGGGGGGTAAGGAAGTGGTGTTAACAAACACAGGGACAAGGGAAAAACATGGGCCCCAAAATGGTAGAGAGGGGGGAGTGGCAGGCCTGGTGGGGAATGATCAAGGGTAAGGTTGCTTAGAGAAGAGGTATACTCTAGCCCAGGTGGCGACGAAGCATGGTAGTAGGGCAGGAGGAAAGTCAAGGGAGATGGAGGAAAGAGCTAGGAGTCAAAGGGCATTTATGGAGGTCTAGACAAAGACATGTACATGCAAATATATATAGGAGGATGGGGAAATAGATCTATGTGTCTATATTTATAGGTTAAGTATTAAGGTGGCGGAAGGACCTTGGGCCTCTACTCAAACACTCCCTCAATGCATGAATACCTTCTTTTATTAAATTGGAACTCTATGATGCTCACTCTCCTGACACAACTGCTGGAGCCAAAGGGGGTGAACAAGTAAATGTGGTGAAGAAAGCTGATGGTGCCCGGCTATCAAAAGAGATAGTGACTGGGGTCTTAAAGGTTTGAAGATAAACAAGCGGCCATCTAGCTCAGAAGCAACAAAGCCCACATGGAAGAACACACCAGCCTGTGTGATCGAGTGGTCCCAAAGGGATCAGTAACCAGGCATCAAAGAACAAAACATCATGTCATTGACTGCACACCTCCATGATAGGATCGCTGAAGACAAATGGGTGCATAAGCAAATGTGGTGAAGAAAGCTGCTGGTGCCCGGCTATCAAAAGAGATAGTGTCTGGGGTCTTAAAGGCTTGAAGGTGAACAAGCGGCCATCTAGCTCAGAAGCAAGAAAGCCCACATGGAAGAAGCACACCGGCCAGTGCGATCACGAGGTGCCAAGGGACCAGGTATAAGGCATCATGCAAAAAAAAAAAAAGATGTGTGTGTGTGTGTGTGTGTGTGTGTGTGTGTGTGTATATATATATATATATATATACCATATTAAATGAAGGGGGAAGTGCAGAGTGGAGACCCAAGGCCCAAGTGTCAGCCACGGGAGATCCCCTCATAGAGGGGTTTAGGAGAGGAGATGGGTTAATTAGGGTGCGAGGTAGTACTGATGAAGAACACAGCTTTCCCCCAGATCCTGGATGCTTCCTCCTCCCAACTACCATGATCCAAATTCTACCTTGCAGGGCTGGATAGGGCAGAGGCTGTACAGTGGTACATATGAGGCCTGGAGACACAGGGAATCCAGAGTGGATGATATCTTCAGGACCAGGGGTGTGAGGGGCGATGCTGGGAGAGTGGAGGGTGAGTGGGTTGGAAAGGGGGAACTGATTACAAGGATCCACATGTGACCTCTTCCCTGGGAGAGGGACAGCAGAGAAGGGGGTGAGGGGAGACTCCGGAAAGGGTAAGATATGACAAAATAACGATGTATAAATTAACAAGGGCACATGAGGGAGTGGGGAGAGGGGAGGGAGGGGGAAAAAAAGAGGACCTGATGCAAAGGGCTTAAGTGGAGAGCAAATGCTTTGAGAATGATTGGGGCAAGGAATGTATGGATGTGCTTTATACAATTGATGTATACATATATGTATCCATATATATATGGATTGTGATAAGAGTTGTATGAGTCCCTAATAAAATGTAAAAAAAGAAAAGAGGAGAAAAAATGATTAGGGCAAAGAATGTACAGATGTGCTTTATACAATTGATGTATGTATATGTATGGACTGTGATAAGAGTTGTATGAGCCCCTAATAAATTGTTAAAAAAAAAATTTCTGTACTGAGTTTCTTTTGTTTGTGAGTTTTTTCTCCATGTTTTCTTTGCTACTATTTTACTGTTTACTAGTTGTTATGAATCAATATCAACTTGATAGCAGTGAGAGATTTTTTATTATTTTATTATATTTTGATAAGATTTATCCATATTCTTTGAAATTACCTTGTTATTTATTATTTTCTTCCCAAATTTAAGACAGTCTGTTCTCTATTGCAAACTACTTGGCTTCTCCATTAAAATGTTCTGTGTCTATACTTTTCCCTCTATTTTCGTTATATTTGTCTTCATTACAGATAGATATTTCTGGCTGTCTATTCTCAATCTTGTAATTTTATTTTATTTTGAATACCATTTTACATGGCTGATTTCTGGGTGGTGGTCTTGTACATTTATCTCAGGTTTAAGTCTGCTGCTGTTGATTCTCTGTCCAAGGAATTCCTCTTAGTATTTTTGTACCATTTGTCTTTTTTTTTCAATTACTTTAATTTTTCCTTATCTATATCTCCCTCATATTTTAGGGATAATTTTGCTGGATATAAGATTTTTGTTAGGGTGGAGGGAAGGTGGAATAGAAAAGGGGAACTGATTACAAGGATCTACATATTACCTCCTCCCTGGGGATGGACAACAGAAAAGTGGGTGAAAGGAGGTGTAGGGCAGTGTAAGATATGATAAAAATAATAGTTTATAAATTATTGAGGTTCATGAGGGAGTGGGGAGCAGGGAGGAAGGGGGGGGGATGAGGAGCTGATACCAAGGGCTCAAGTGGAAAGCAAATGTTCTGAGAATGATGAGGGCAACAAATGTGCTTGACACAATGGATGTATATATGGATTGTGCTAAGAGTTGTACAAGCCCCCAATAAAATGATTTAAATTAATTTTTAATTCAGAGCTTAAATATGTTATTCTATTGTCTCCTTGCCTTCATAGTTTGACTGAAAAATCCATGCTTATTCGTATTGGATATCCTGTGTAGGTAACTTTTATTTTTTCTGAAGGTGCTCTTGGGATTTTCTCCTTGTCCTTGATATTGGAATGTTTGACTACAGTATGTGATGGCACATTTCTTTTCGAGGTCTATCCTTTTGGGATTCAGTTTCTGGAATAGTATTTTTTATAGTGTTAGAAAAGTTTCTTCCACAAGTTCTTATATTCTCTGTGTTTTTTTTCTTTGTTTGTTTGTTTCTGCTCTAGACTGCCAATAAAGCATAGGTTATTCCTCTGGAGAATGTCTTGCATAATTCTTAGGCTTTCTTCAGACTTTTTGATCTTTTGTTGTTGAGTGTTATTTTTATAGGTTGGAATTGAGAGATTTGTCTTCAAGCTCACTAGTTTGACTTTCTGTTGTTTCAATTCTGTTTTGTGTTTCACTTTTAAAGTTTGTCTGTTTCAATTATCTTAGGATTAATCTTCTGGTTTTCTTTTCTGTTGTTGACTTTGTTGTATGATTTCTAACTTTTCATTTATTTATTTTTCCATAGCACTCCTGATTTTTTCCCTCCATCCACTGAAAATACCTGAACATGAGTATTCTGAATTATTTTCCTAGTAATTCCAATGCTTTTTTCCCTTGGTAATTCTTTAGCTGTATTGGTCACTTGTGGCCGCAGCTTTTCTTGCTACCTCGTGCTGACAGATGACCTCTGCAACATCACGATGCAGCTCTTAGACGTGGGAGGGGAGCTGGGTCATGGAGGGGATGTTGCCTCCATCAAATGGTGCGTACAATAAAGGAATTGTTCAAAACACCAAAACTAAAAGAAAACCATGTCTAGCGCCCCTCTAGCACTGTTTGCGCAGGCTCAAACACAAAAAGGAACTGGGGAGCATGTGGTTGGTTCTCTTATAGTGCTGTTTCACAGGCTCTCATCTCAACCTTGGAGAGTGTGGGGAGTGTGTGGCCAGAGACATTCTAGTGCTTTGGGGTAGGCTTTCCCCACAGCCACAGAGACTGCTGCCAGGTCACTCAGAGAGTTGCCAGAGCCATGCTAAGCCCTGCCAGAGCCCTGGTGATGAAGCCACCACCAATGGGACCACAAGACATGGTACCCACTGGCCTGTGATCTCCCTGCAGTCTGTATCATTGCATGTGGCTGGGTGAGTCTAAAGAGACACATATGCACTAGTATCGGACTTATGGACCTGAGTTGGACTGGGCTGGGATGTTTTCCTTACATATAGCTACTTCTTGATATAAAGCTCTTTCTTACACATATATACGTACCACTGGATTGTTTCTCTAGTCAACCCAGCCTAACACAGCCCCTAATCAATCAAACATCGTCCTAGGTGGTATGACAAATCCACCTGTTGTACCTCTTCTTCTGCCTGTGCACACAGCCCAGACATGGAGAATTTTCTATTTGGTTCAGTTTCACTTACCTTTTACCCTTTTCTTTCAAGATTCTGGGCATCTTGTCTTTATTCTGTGTTGATTTTCTCTGTACTTGTTAAGGGATTCTGCAGTGAATAACTATAATAGCTATATTAGTTATTTAGCTTCTTTTTTTAGCTTCTTTCAGTGATATCTGAAATTTTCAATATACAGTTATTTCACTTCCTTGGACAAATGCATTTCTCAATATTTCACCCTTTTGTACTACTGAAATTGGAATTGTTTTCTTGGTTTCATTTTTGGTTAGCTTATTACCATAAATACAACTCGGTTTTATGTGTTGTTTGAATCCTAAGGAGTCCTGGTAGCGTAGGGTTTAAGTATTCCACTGTTAGCCAATAGACCGGAAGTTTCAACCCACTTCACAGGAGAAAGACGTGGCAATTTGTTTCTGTACGGATCCTTGGCCTTGGAAATCGTTTGAGACGTTCTGCTCTGTCACACGGGACCCCTTGGAACTGGAATCACCTTACCGCAGTGGATTGGGTGGCTGTGGTTCCTGCAACTTGCTGGATTCATTTCTTTTGACAGGTTATGACATATACAATCATGTGGTCTATGAGAAGAAATAATGTTACTTTTTCTTTTCCAATTTGGTTGTTTTTTATTTCCTGATAAATTGTGCTGTCTGGAATTCCCCAAAATATGTTCAATTTAAGTGATGAAAATAGGCATCCTCCTCTGCTTAGTGACCTTAGAGGAAAAGCGTTCACCCTTCCACCAGGAGTAGAGCATTGTGGGCTTTTCAAATGTGGCTTTTCTCAAGTTGAGGAAGTTTCCTTCTATTTCTAGTTGCGTGTTTTATGAAGAAAGGGTGTTGAATTTTGTCAAATCATTTTTCTGCAACAATTGAAACGATCATGTGGGCCTTTTCTTTCATTCCATTAGTGTGATGTATTACATTAATTGATTTTATTTTGAACTAGTCTTGCATTCCTGGGATAAATCGCACTCGGTCATGGTGTGTAATCTTTTCAATATGTTTCTGAATGCAATTTGCACATATTCGGTTGAAGATATCTGTATCTCTATTCAAAAGAGTTTGGCCTGTAGTTTTCTTTTCTTGTCATGTATTTATCTGGCTTTACTCTCAAGGTAGAGCTGGGCTTATATAATGAATTAGGAAATACTTCTCTTCTATAGTTTGGAAATTTGAAACAATTGTTATTAAATCCCTAAATGTTTGATAGAATCCATTGTCTGGTTCTGGGCTTTTGTCTATTGGGAGATATTTGAGTACTGATTCAGACTCCTCATTTGTGGTATCTATTCAGATTTTTATTTGTTCTTCCGTGAGTTTGGGTTGTTTATGTGATGCTAGGAGTCTGTCATGTCATCTGTTGATATTGTTATTGAGTGCTACCAAGTCAGTTCTGACTCACAGGAACTGTATGGGACAAAGCAGGACGCCCAACGGGATCTGCTAGGCTGTGAATCTTTATGGGCGCAGACTGTCAGATCTTTTCTCTCACAGTGAGCAGCTGAGGGAGTTGCACTGCCTGCCTTCCAGGTAACAGTCATGCACTTAACAACCGGGCCGCCCGGCTGCCTGGCGCTTTATCTAGTTTGCACGATTTAGGGTACATAATCTTTAGGGAAAAGTTCTACAGTCCTTTTAATCTTTAGAAAGTAAATAGCAAAGTCCCACTTTCATTTAGGATTTTAGTAATTTGATTCTGCTCCCTTGTTAAGTCAGTCTAGCTAAAAATTCACTAACTTTTTTGATCTTGTCAAATAAATACTTTTTTAGTTCATTATTTTTCTCTATTGTTTTTCTATTCTCTGTTTCATTTACCTCTACTCTGGCCTATATTATTTCCTCCTTTCTACTAGAGTTTTTATAGATTGCTGTTAATTTTCCAAAAGCCATGACAAGCTTTTTAATGTCTATTTAAAAGGTAGGAGTTTAGATCTATAAATTTTACTCGTAGTAGTGCTTTCTCTAAATCCACAAATGTTGGTACACTATATTTTGTTTTCATTTGTTTCCATGCTTCTTCTGATTTCTCTTTTGATGTTTTTTAGCTCCACAGTTTATGTTGTGCTTAGGGGAGGGGATTGGTAAAGAGAAGTTGATATCAAAGACTTCAAGAAAGAGAATATTTTGAAACTGATTGTGGTAGCAGTTGTACAATATGCTTGATGTGATTGAACTATGGAATGATATCTGTGTTATCTCTGAATAAAATGATTGGGGGAAGGGAAGAAAGCATTTTTATATACTTTTTTTATATAACTTGAGCCTCTTTTAAAATAATTTTTGTTTTGTGACCCAACATGGAATCCATCCTGGAGAATGCTCCATGTGTCCTTAAAAAAGATGTGTATTGTTCTGTTACTCAGTGGAGTGTTCTACATGCACCATCAAGTCTAACTGGTCTATAGAGTTCTTGTTCTTTATCTCCTTACTGATCTTCTGTCTAGGTGTCCTTTCCGTTATTAAGAGTGAAGTAATGAAGTCTCCAATTGTTACCAAGGAACTTTTTTTCCCATTTGAGTCTGTCAATATTTGCTTACATACTTTGGATGTATATATGTTTATAATTGTTATATTTTCTTGCTAGATGGAACTTTTTTATCAATATATATAAATCTTTATTTCTTGTGATTTAAAGTCTGTTTGGTCCTTTAATAATAGATTTATCCAGCTCTCTGCATGAGAGTTACCATTTGAAAGTAAAGTAAGGGTCCTGAAGGGATCATCCGCCCTGGATTCCCTGTGTTTCCAGTTCCTATCTGCACCAGTGTACATCCTCTGATCTACCCAAATTTGTAAGAGAGAATTGGGATCATGATAGTGGCGGGGGGGGGGGGGAGGAAGCATTTAGGAACTAGAGGAAAGTTGTATTTCTCATCGTTGCTACATTGCACCCTGACTGGCTTGTCTCCTCCCCGAGACCCTTCTGTAAGGGGATTCCCAGTGGTCTACAAATGGGCTTTGGGTCTCCACTTCGCACTCACCCACCTCATTCACTATGATAAGATTTTTTTGTTCTGATGATGCCTGATCCCTGATCCCTTTGACACCTTGTCGTCACATAGGCTGGTGTGCTTCTTCCATGTGGGCTTTGTTGCTTCTGAGCTAGATGGCTGCTTGTTTACCTTCAAGCCTTTAAGATCCCAGACACTATATCTTTTGATAGCCAGGAACCATCAGCTTTCTGTGCCACATTTGTCCTCAGCACTCGTATCATGGAGGTGAGCACCCAATGATATGATTTTTTGTTCTTTGATGCCTGATAACTGATCCCTTCGGAACCACGTGATCACACAGGCTGGTGTGCTCCTTCCATGTGGACTTTGTTGCTTCTGAGCTAGAAGGCTGCTTGTTTACATTTAAGCCTTTAAGACCCCAGACGCTGTATCTTTTGATAGCCGAGCACTATCAGCTTTCTTCACCACATTTGCTTATTCACCCACTTTGTCTTCAGCGGTTGTGTCGGGAAGGTGAGCATCATAGAATGCCAATTTAATAGAAGAAAGTATTCTTGCATTGAGGGAATACTTGAGTGGAGGCCCAATGTCCCTCTGCTACCTTAATACTAAATCTATAAATATATGCAATAGATCTATTTCCCCATCCTCATATATAAATATATTTGCATATGTTCTTGCTTTTATCTAGACCTCTATAAATGCCCTTTTCCTCCCAGCTCTTTCTTCTATTTCCTTTTACTTTCCTCCTGTCCCACTATCATGCTCAGTCCCCACCAGAGTTTCAGCAATTTCTCTTGGTTACATTATCCTTTCTCATGACCTACCAAGTCTCCCACACCCTCCTCACCACTGATTTGGATCACTTGTTGTTCCCTTGTCCCTGGGTTTGTTAACACTACTACCTTTCCCCCCACCTTCCCCTCTCCCATGTCCCCCTGGAACTGTTGGTCCCGTGGTTTTCTCCTCCAGATTGTTCATCCAGCCTATCTTATTTAGAAAGACCTATGGAGATAATAACATACACAAAAACAAGACAGAGAAAAAACAAGCAAAAATATACAGGAAAACAACAAACTAATGACCAAAAAAATAAATAAAACAAGAAAGAAGAGCTTGTGGTTAGTTCAAGGATTGTTTGTTGGCCTTTAGGAGTGTTTTCCAATCCAGTCTGTTGGGGTACAATGCCCTGGCCCTAAAGTCTACCTTCGGCATTCCCTGGGGCCTCACTGCTCCGTTCCCTTGCTGTTCTGTTGCACCCCCTTAGTGTTTTGCCTCCGTGTGGCGGGATCAGATCAAGTGGAATATCCCTTCAAGACCAGTGATGTGAATGGTGATACTGGGAGGGTAGAGGGAGGGTGGGTTGGAAAGGGGGAACTGATTACAAGGATCTACATGAGACCTCCTCCCTGGGGGCGGACAACAGAAAAGTGGGTGAAGGGAGACGTTGGACAGGGCAAGATATGGCAAAATAATAATTTATAAATTATCAAGGGTTCATGAGGGAGAGGGGAGGGGGGAGGGGGAAGCGAGGAGGGAGGGGAAAAATGAGGACCTGAAGCCAGGGGCTTGAGTGAAGAGCAGGTGTTTTTGAGAATGATGAGGGCAATGAATGTACAGATGTGCTTTACACAATTGATGTGTGTATGGATTGTGATAAGAGTTGTATGAGCCCCTAATAAAATGATTAAAAACAAAAATAAAAGTTTTACATGGGTAAACAGATACCCAGGGACAAAGACTACCAGGATCCCAACCGAGTTGCTGGCAGTGGTTATCTCTGGCCTATAAGCTTCTGAGTGGGTTTGTATTTTCTTTCTGAAGTATATCAAAAATCATGTCTCAGTTTAGTGAAAATAAAAAGTACCTTAAAATTTAAAAAAAAAGTAAAGTAATGAAAAAATACATGTCAAGCAACCGTTTTTGCATCTAACCTGAGTCTCTTGTGGACAATATATAGATTTTTTTCATTCAATCAGCAAATTTCCATCTTTCAATAAAAAAACAATTAATCCATTTATACTTAAAATAACTGTTGATAAAGGAGAGTTTAATTCTGCCAGTTAGAGATTTGTGTTTTTTATGTTTTATATGCTTCTTGCTCCTCAATTCCTCGGTTTTTGTATTTAGTTGAATATCTGTGGTGTGCTATTTTGATTTCCTTCTTTCTCCTTCCATGTATATTTGAGTTCGTTTCTTAGTGGTCGCCTTGGGAATTGCAGTGAACATCTTTAATTTGTAACGACCTAGGTTGATTAATAAATAGCAGCTTAGTTAGAGTAGCAGACGTATGCTCTCTAGCCCTTCCTCTTTCTATTGCCAGTTTCACAGATTACATTTTATACCATGTGTGTCTGTTCACACAGAGTTATAGTTGTTGTTTTCTATATTTCTCTTTTAATCCTGTATGATAAAAAAGAGGGTTAAAATTAAAAGTACGTCAATACTGGATTTTACATTTGCCTATGTAGAACCCTTCCTCTTGCCTTTTATTTCTTCATCTAGCTCTGAGTTGCTATCTAGTGTGTTTCCATTTCCCCTAAAGGTCACCCTTTCGCATTTCTTGAAAGGAAGGTCTAGTGGTAGTGAGCTTTTGTTATTCTGGAGATATCTTAATTTCCTCTTTATCTTGAAAAGTTAGTTTTGTTGAATGTGGGATTCTTGGCTGACAGCTTTTGTGTTGTTTCTGTGCTTTGAATTTATCATCCCACTTCCTCTGCTTTCAGTAGGTTCTGATGAGAAATCAGCTGTTAATCACTCTGACATGATGGTTGGCTTCTCTTTTGCTGTTTGTAAGATTATCTCTTTCTCTTTGTTTTTGCTACCGTGACTCTAACACAACAGAAAGGTGGGTGATGGGAGATATTGGTGTAGACATGAAAAATAATAATAATTTATAAATTATCAAGGGTTTGTGAGGGAGGGAGAAGGGGGGAGGGGAAAAAGGAGGTGATACCATGGGCTCAAGTAAAAACAAAATGTATTGAGAATGATGATGGCAACAAATGTACAAAAGTGCTTGACACAATGGATGAATGGATGGATTGTGATAAGAGCTTTACAAGCCCCCAATAAAATGGAAAGTTGAGTGAAAAAATGAAAATTGGTGTCCAAACCGACCGGCACCTCAGAAGACCTGATAACCCCGACGATCTGCTTCCGAAAATAATAGCCTTGAAAATGTTGCCACCGTCTGAAATCTACTCAGTGGCAACTAAAAACAACCATCTCTTTAGTGGTATGACCATTTTCTTTTTGCGTCATTTCCTTAATTTCCTTTAGTCCCTTGTCCATGATTTCTTTCAACACATTGGGCATATTATAACCACATTAAACAGTCATTTAAAGTGTTCAAGTAGTAACGACAATGTCTGTGCATCCTCTGGGATTTAAACACACACACACACACACACACACACACACACACACTCAACAAGAAGCCCTGACTGCATGGCGGAACCCTGGTGGTGCCCTGGCTCCTCGTGCGGCACAGGAGAAAGAAGGGGCTTTCCACTCCTCCAGAGAGTTACCGTCTTAGGAGCTCACAGGGAAGTTCTACCACGTCCTGTAGGTTGCTATGAGTCAGACTGGCTTCTAATTCTTTTTTCTGTGAAAAATCCATGCTTTCTTATTTCTTTGTAAGTTTCTATGTTGTGGTTTGTTTGTTTGATTTTGAGGACTGGACATGGTAAGTATCATCAAGCGGAACTTCCAAAAATCTGATTCTCTCACTCCTCAGAGGTTTCTGAGGTTAGCTGGTGAAGGCAGTGACTTTTCCAAACTAATTTTACAAAGTGTATGCTTCAATTGTGTGTGGTTATTTAAGTGTGTAGCAGCATTTCTAGAGTCAGACAATGGCCTCCTTGATTCTACACACACACACACACACACACACACACACACACACACACGAAACTATACTGACCCCTTAGACCCTTACCACTAGGAAAGGGTTGAAACCACAGCAATTGTCCTCACTGATCCCTAAGGACAACACCAGACAAGCCTTTTGTGTAAACTGTGCCCAAATTCTCGGATGGCAAGGCCTCTGTTGCCTGCATGATGCCAGCCAGTCTGTCTGCGAATGTGATCGGCCATTCCCACCTCCCGGAAGGGCTGACGAGTGGAGTATGGTAACTGACCGGCCTCATCTAAAGTTGATCAGCAGCCTCTCATCATCACGTTCTGTCCTGATTGATCGCAAGTTCCCAGTTAGGCTCCAAATCAGGTTTAACTATTGCTTTCGTAGCAGGACTGATCCCCTTCAGCTTTCTACTTCATTTTAATATGTAGAGGGTTTTGTGTGGATCCAGTTTTTCGTTTCTTTGGCATGCAGATCCAAGAGTACAATCGCAGGCTTGTATAGTACATTCCAAGAAATTTGAAAGACAGCTACCTGGAAGAGATCCATATATGTGCCCATTCCAAAGAAATAGGACCCAACAAAATACAAACTATCAAATAAGATCCTTAATATCTCATGCAAGTAAAATTTTGCTAAGGATAATTCAATAACACTTGCAGTGCTACGTTGACAAGGAGCTTCCAGAAATTCGGGCCAGATTCAGAAGGGGCTGTAGAACTTAGGATATCCTTGCTGATATCAGATGAATCTTAGATGAAAGCAGAGAATACCAGAAAGACGCTTACTTGTGTCTTATTGTGTAAAGGCATTTTTATATAAAGTCATTCGACAATGTGGATCATAGCAAACTACAGGTAACATTGTGAAGACTAGGAATTCCAGAACACTTTGTTGTGTTCATGTGGAACCTATACACAAATGAAGAGGCAGTCGTTCAAATAGTAGAAGGGGATATATCATGATTAAAAATCAATGTTGTATCCTTTCATCATATTTACACTATCTTACATGTTGAACCAATAAACCTAGAAACTAGACTATATAAAGAAGAACCCGGCATCAATATTGGAGCAAGACTCATTAATAACCTTGATACATGGAGGACCCAACCTTGCTGAAAATCAAGAGGACTTGAAGCAGTTCCTGATGAAGATCAAAGAACACTACCTTCTGTACCTATTTCAACTCAATGTAAAGAAAACAAACATCCTCACAGATGGACCAATAAACAACTTCATGGTTAACAGAGAAATATTGAAATTATCAAGAATTACATTTTCCTTAGACCCACAATCAATGCTCATGAAAGTAACAGTTAAGAAATCGAATGCTTCCATGATGCACACTTTCCCGACATGATTGCTAAAGACAAATGGGTGCATAAGCAAACGTGATGAAGAAAGCTGATGGTGCCCGGCTATCAAAAGAGATAGCATGTGGGGTCTTAAAGGCTTGAAGGTGAACAAGTGGCCATCTAGCTCAGAAGCAACAAAGCCGACATGGAAGAAGCACACTAGCCTGTGTGACCACGAGGTGTAGAAGGGACCAGGTATCAGGCATCAAAGAACAAAAAATCATATCAATGGGTGCCCACCTTCCTGATATGATCACTGAAGATAAATGTGTGTATAAGCAAATGTGGTGAAGAAAACTGATGGTGCCTGGCTATCAAAAGATACAGCATCTGGGATCTTAAAGGCTTGAAGATAAACAAGTGTCCATCTAGCTCAGAAGCAACAAAGTCCACATGGAAGAAGCACACCAGCCTGTGTGACCACAAGGTGTCAAAGGGATCATGTATCAGGCATCAAAGAACAAAATATCATATCATTGTAAATGAGGGTGAATGCAGAGTAGAGACCCAAAACAAATCTGTAGGCAACTGGACACCCCCTTACTGAAGGGTCTCAGGGAAGAGATGAGCCAGTCAGGGTGCAGAATATAAGTGATGAAACATACAACTTTTCTTTAGTTCTTAAATGCTTCCTCCACCCACTATCATGATCCCAATTCTACCTTACAAATCTGGCTAGACTAGAGGATGTACACTGGTACAGAGAATGTACACTGGTACAGGGAATCCAGGGCGGATGATCCCTTCAGGATCAGTGGTGAAAGTGGCGATACTGGGAGGGTAGAGGAAGTGGAGGTTGGAAAGGGGGAACCAATTACAGGGATCTACATATAACCTCCTCCCTGGGGAACGGACAACAAAAAAGTGGGTGAAGGGAGACGTTGGACAGGGAAAGATATGACAAAATAATAATTTATAAATTATCTAGGGTTCATGAGGGAGGGGAGGGGGGAGCAAGGAGTGAAAGGAAAAATGAGGAGCTGATGCCAGGGGCTTAAGTGGAGATCAAATATTTTGAGCATGATGAGGGCAATGAATGTACAAATGTGCTTTACACAATTGATGTATATATGGATTGTAATAAGAGTTGTATGAGCCCCTAATAAAATGATTGGGGGGAAAAGAAGAAGAATTGTACAAGCCACCAATAAAATGATTTAATAAAACGAAATCGAATGCTGCCTCTGTAGAATATGAAGAGCAGGGGTGTCAGTCTGAAAACTTGGGTGCACCTGACCCAAGCCATGGTACTTTCAACCGCGCCATATGCAAGCGCCAGCTGGACAATGAGGAAGGAATCCTGCCGAAGAATGAATGCATTTGAATTTCGGTGTTGGAAAAGAATACTAAAAGTGCCATGGGCTGCCAGAAGGGAAAACAAATCTATTTTGGAGGAAGTCTAACCAGAATGAACCGTAGAACAAGAACGAGGAAACTTTGTCTCAAGAACTTCAGATATGTTATCAGGAGAAACCATTCCCAGAGAAGGGCATCTTCTCGGTAAAGAAGAGGATGGCGCAGGATCAAGCAGTGTTTCATTCATTCACCGGCTCAGCGCTGACGCAGTGGCACCTAACAACAACACGGGACGTGGATAGCCCGCATGGCATCGTGGTTAGAGCCCGCATGGCATCGTGGTTAGAGCCCGCATGGCATCGTGGTTAGAGCCCGCATGGCATCGTGGTTAGAGCCCGCATGGCATCGTGGTGTATATGTTGGGAGCTACCCCCAAGGTAAGCACGTAAACACCACCAGCCACTTACTTGTGGGAGAAAGAAAGGCTGCCTACTCCCATTAAAGCTTACAATCTGGGACACCCTGGAGCAATTCTAGTCTCCTTAAGTTGAAATCAAGGCAATATCAAAAGGTCTGCTTGGGTTTGGCTTTGTGGTACATGTGTTCGCCAGTCTTAAGAACCCCATTTCCAGGTGAAGGTCCTATTGTTCATACCGTAGTGTATGACCAATCCGGTTTCTTCAGGCTTACCAGCATATGGTGTTTTCCCTCTTTTAGCCTTTCTGAAAGATGTGACTCATTGGGGTTTTAATTTGGACTAATCTAATAACTGATTATGTTCAGCATTAATTATTTTTCTCTTTTGTCCATTTTTAAAATTGCATTTTTATCACCCCACCCCCACATTGTGTTTTTATGCTATGTTTTAAGAGTTGTTTATATCGTCTAGATTTATGAATTGAAGTGTATAAATATTTTCTTAGAATATTTAGCTTGTATGCCTGGTAGGGCTTGATCAAGGGCAATATAACTGAGAGGAATTACTGAAACCCAAATGAAGGCTGAGCATGATAGTGGGACAGGAGGAAAGTAAAAGGAAATAGAGGAAGGAAGTAGGAGGCAAAGGGCATTTATGTAAGTCTAAATACTGGCATGTACATATGTAAATATATTTATATATGATAATAGGGAAATAGATCTATGTACATATATTTACAGGTTTAGTGTTAAGTTCGCAGATGAACATTGCGCCTCTACTCAAGTACTCCCTCAACGCAAGAACGCTGTTCTAATAACCTGCCATTCCATGATGCTCAGCTTCCCAACATAATCGCTGAAGACAAAGTGGGTGCATAAGCAAGTGTGGTAAAGAAAGCTGATGGTGCCAGCTATCAAAAGATAGAGAGTCTGGGGTCTTAAAGGCTTGAAGGTAAACAAGTGGTCATCTAGCTCAGAAGCAACAAAGTCCAAGTGGAGGAAGCACACCAGCCGGTGTGATCATGAGGTATCGTTGGGATCACGTATCAGGCATCTAAGACCCAGAAAAAAAATCATACCGATGTGAATTGGGTGGAGAGGTGCAGAATGGAGACCCAAAGCCCATTGGTGACAATTGGCCATCCCCTTACAGAAGGGCCACAAGGAAGAGATAAGCTCGTCAGGGTGCAGTATAGCACCATTGACACATACAGCTTTGCTCTAGTTCTTTAATGCTGTCCACCCCCACCCCCCACTATCATGACTTCAATTCTATCTCACAAATCAGACTAGACCAGAACATGCACACTGCTACACATAAGAGCCTGCAACACAGGGAATTCAGGATCAGTAAACCCCTCAGGACCAACAATGAGAATAGAAATACCAGGAGGGTAAGGGGAAGGTGGGGAGAGAAAGGGAGAATCAATCACAAGGATGGACATATAACCCCCTCCCAGGCGGGGCGGACAACAGAATAGTGGGTGAAGGGTGACAGAGGTCGATGTAAAGAATGTAAATAATAATTATAATTTATCAAGGGTTCATGAGGGAGGGAGGGAAGGGGAGAGAGGGGGGAAATGAGGAGCTGATACCAAGGGCTCAAGTAAAAAGAAAAAAAATTTTGAAAATGATGATGGCAACATATGTACAAATGTGCTGACCCAATGGATGAATGGATGGACTGTGATAAGAGATGTAAGAACCCACAATAAAAGGATTTAATAAAAAAAGAAAAATTGTTTAAGCTAGTCTAGGATCTGTGACTTTCCATATAAAGTTAAAAAAACTTGTGTCTACAAAAATTTCTGTTAGTATTTTTTAATAGTGTTATTGCCCTCTCCAGAGGGAAGAACCACAGAAACCAGAGGGGAAGGGAGACAGCAGTCGGTGTGAGAAATGAAAATAATAGCAATCTATAATCTATGAATGGGCCAGGAGGCTTGGGTGGGGGAGGGAAAAAAGAGGAGCTGATCCCAAGGGCTCAAGAGAAAGTAAATGTCTAGAAAAGAATGATGACAACATATGTACTAATATGTTTGATACAATTGATGTATGGATTATAAAAGAGCTTTATGAGTCCCCAATAAAATAATTTTTTTTTAATTGTGACTTTATTCACATAGCACACAGTAGAACAGTTCAAACATATCACGTACAATCTTTACCACAATTTCTTCTTCCTTGTACTCATCATTATTCATGTAATTTTTTTCAATTTTGGCCAAAATATACACAACAAAACATTCTCCAATTCAGAAACGTCCTTATGTATAATTCAGTGCCATTGATTATCCTCTTCATGTTGTACAACCATTGCAGATATCCCTCTCCAAATTATCCCACCACCATTAAAATGAACTCAATGGCCCCTAAGCAAAAACTCTTCCTCCCCCTTCACCCATGACAACCATAGGTCAAGTTTGGTTTCTTTTTCAGTCTCTCTTTTTTTAAATAGTTTTCTTGATATAATATTCGCATATCATACACTTGCATAGTTAAATAGCTTTTTTAAAGGTTTTATATACATCACCATAATAAGTTCTATTGCTCCCTCCCCCCAGTATTTTGACAGGAATCATGTCAAACTTATAAATCAACTGGAAGAATTGATGTCATTACTGTGCTAAAGTTTTCTATTCCAAAAATGCAGTATATGTTTCCATTTATTTAGGTTTCCCTTACCTTCTCTCATCAGTTTTAAATACCTGTATATGTTTTGTGGCATGTATAACTGATACTACATTTTCTTTGGAGCAATTATAAATGGTATTATATTTCTAATTTCAGTTTTCACATATACATTGTAAGTATATTAAATCCAATTGATTTTTGTGTGTTGATCTTGTATCCTGAGACCTGAGGAATTTAACTTCTTGGTTCTAGAAGGTTGTTTGCTTATTTGTTTTAATATTCCTAGGAATTTCCTAGGTAGGTATTATACCCATCAGCCAATAAGGGCAATTTTATTTATTTTTTTTCTAATTTGTGTCCTTTTCATTTCCTTTTCTTGCCCTATGACACTGAGTGGAATTCCCAGTACTATGTGGAGCAAGAATTCCAAGAACAGCCATCCTCATCAGTTTCCAGTTTTCGTGGGAACCATTCATCTTTCACCGTTAAACAATATATTTGCTGTCCAGTTCTTAAGGTCTCCTTAATCAGTGGATGACGTCCGCTCTATTGCTCCTTTGGTGACACTTTTTGTCATTAGCGGGTGCTAGAATTTTTCAAAATTTTTGTATCAATTCATATACTGATATGATTTTTGGTTGTTCTTTAGGCTATTAATATGGTAGATTACACTGACCAGTTTTCAAATGTTGGCCTAAATTTGCATACCTGGAATAAGTCCCACTGGGTCATGGGCATAATTCTCTTAGTTTGCTAATATTTCATTGTAGATTTTTCTACTAAGATCATAAGTGGTATTAGTCTGGAATGTTGTGGTGTGTGTGGTGTGTGTGTGGTGTGTGTGTGGTGTGTGTGCATGTGAGTGTGTGTGAGAGTGTGTGTGAGTGAGTGTGTGTGTGGTGTGCGTGTGAGTGTGCGTGCGTGTGTGTGCGCATGTGTGTGAGCGTGTGTGTGGTGTGTGTGTGCGTGCGTGTGAGTGTGTTTGGGGGGTTGTGTGTGCGTGCGTGTGAGTGTGCGTGGGGTGTGTGCAAGTGTGTGGGGGGTGCGTGCGTGTGTGTGTGGTGTGGGGGTGTTTGTGAGTGTATGTGAGTGTGTGTGTGTTGTGTGTGTGAGTAAATGTGTGTGGTATGTGGTGTGTGTGCGTGTGTGTGCGTGTGAGTGAGTGTGTGTGAGAGAGTGAATGTGTGTGCGTGTGTGTGTGTGTGAATGAGTGTGTGTGTTAGTGTGTGCGTGGTGTGTGTGCGGGTGTGTGTGAGTGGGTGTGGTGTGTGTGAGTGAGTGGGTGTGCGTGTGAGTGTGTGCGTGCGTGTGTGTGTGCGCATGTGTGTGAGCGTGTGTGTGCGGTGTGTGTGTGTGCATGTGTGTGAGTGTGTGTGTGGGGTTGCGTGTGCGTGTGTGTGAGTGTGCGTGGGGTGTGTGTAGGGGTGCGTGCGTGTGTGTGTGGTGTGGGGGTGTGTGTGAGTGAATGTATGTGTGGTATGTGGTGTGTGTGTGTGTGTGTGTGTGCATTGTTTTTGTCTGGTTTTGGTATCAGGGTTGTATCATAAAATCATCAAGGGATATGTTCCTAACTCACTTTTATCTTTCTAGAAGAAATTGTATGAAATTCATGTTATTCTTTATGTGTTTGGTAGAATTTCATACCAAGAAAATGAAACCATCTTGAGCATAAAGATTCTCTTTTTGAGAATATTTTACTTTCATCAAGCTATGCAGATTTTTCTTTGGAACTGCTTTGCTTTCAAAAATTATAGGACTATTTGTGGTTATAATGGTTTTGTTTTGATAGTCTGATTTGTGAGGAGTTTGTCCATTTCTAAATTGTGGAAAGTATAAGTGTGATCCTATTCATATATTATTATCCTCTTTGTACCACAGAGTTTTGGTGATACTCCCTCATTCATTCCTGATATTGGTGATTTGTGTCTTCTGTATTTTGACCTTTTCGGTCTTGCTAGAGGTTTATAAATAACTGTTATTGATTTTTTGAACGGCCAGATTTTTTAAACGGTTTATTAGGGGCTCATACAACTCTGATCACAATCCATACATACAAAAATTTGTAAAGCACATTTGTACGTTCATTGCCCTCATAGTTTTCAAAGCATTTGTTCTCCACTTAAGCCCCTGGCATCAGCTCATTTTTCCCCTCCCTCTCCCCTCCCTCATGAGCCCTTGATAATTTATAAATTATTATTTTTTCATATCTTGCCCTGTCTGATGCCTCCACTCACCCCTTTTTCTGTTGTCCGTCCCCCAAGGAGGAGGTCACATGTAGATCCTTGTAATTGGTTCCCTCTTTCCAACCCACTCTCCCTCTACCCTCCCAGTATCGCCACTCACACCACTGGTCCTGAAGGATTCCCTGTGCCTCCAGCTCCTATCTGAACCAGTGTACATCCTCTGGTCTAGCCAGACTTGCAAGGTAGAATTCAGATCATGATAGTTGAGGGGGATGGCATTTAGGAACTAAAGGAAAGCTGTATTCTTCATCGGTGCTACATCGCACCCTGACTGACTCATCTCCTCCCCTAGACACCTCTGCAAGGGGATCCCCAGTGGCTGACAAATAGGCTTTGGGTCTCCACTCTGTGCTTTCCCCTTCATTCACTATGGTAAGATTTTTTTCTGTTGTTCTGATGATGCCTTATACCTGATCCCTTCGACGCCTTGTGATCGCACAGGCTGGTGTGTTCTTCCACGTGGGCTTTGTTGCTTCTGAGCTAGATGGCCGCTTGTTTACCTTCAAGCCTTTAAGACCCCAGACGCTATATCTTTTGATAGCCAAGCACCATCAGCTTCCTTCACCACATTTGCTTATGCACCCATTTGTCCTCAGCGATCATATCATGGACATGTGCACCCAATGATATGATTTTTTTGTTCTTTGATGCCTGATAACTGATCCCTTCGGAACCACATGATCACACAGGCTGGTGTGTTCTTCCATGTGGGCTTTTTTCCTTCTGAGCTAGATGGCCGCTTATTTATCTTCAAGCCTTTAAGACCCCAGACGCTATATCTTTTGAGAGCCAGGCACCATCATCTTTCTTCGCCACATTTGCTTATTCACCCGCTTTGTCTTCAGTGGTTGTGTCAGGAGGGTGGGCATCATAAAATGCCGATTTAATAGAAGAAAGTATTCTTGCATTGAGGGAGTACTTGAGTAGAAGTCCAATGTCCTTCTGCCACCTTAATACTAAACCTATAAATATAGGCACAAAGATCTATTTCCCCATCCTCACATATATATTTGCATGTGTACACGTCTTTGTCTAGACCTCTAGAAATTCACTTTGCCTCCCAGCTCTTTCCTCTATTTCCCTTGACTTTCCTCCTGTCCCACTATCATGCTCTGTCCCTGCCTGGGTTTCAGCAATACCTCTTCACTACATTACCCTTGATCATGCCCTACCAGGTCTCCCACACCCACCTCACCACCAATTTGGATCACTTGTTGTTCCCTTGCCCCTGGGTTTGTTAACACCACTTCCTTACCTCCCACCTCCCCCTATCCCATTTCCCCCCGGAACTTTTGGTCCCGTTGTTTTTCCTCCAGATTGTTCGTCCAGCCTATCTTATTTGGACAGACCTGCGGAGTTAATAACATGTACAAAAACAAGACAGAGCAAAACCAAGCAACAATATACAATAAAACAACAACAACAAACCACTGACAAAGAACAAAACAAAACACAACAAGAAGGAAAAGCTTGTAGTTAGTACAAGGATCATTTGTTGGCCTTTAGGAGTGTTTTCCAGTCCAGTCTATTGGGGCACCACGCCCTGGCCTCAAAGTCCACCTTCAGCATTCCCTGGGGACCTTGTCGCTCCATTCCCTTGCTGTTCCGCTGCACTCCCCCAGTGCTTTGAAAATGCCAGATTTTTTTTATTGATCTTTTCTATTGTTTTCCTATGTCACTGATCTAAACTTTTATCTTGATTACTTCCTTCCTCTCCTTGCTTTGAATTCATTTGTCCTTGTTTTTCTGATTTCTTGGGCAGAAGCCAAGACTGTTGTTTTTAGACCTGCTCTCTATTCTGATGTAAGTATTCAATGCAATTAAGTTCCTCTTTCAGCACCATTTTAGTGGCAGCCTACATATTTTGATATGTGGTATTTTCATTTTAATTCCTAAATGTGGACACATCAAAAAATAGAGGCTTGAAATACATTTAAAAAAACTGATAGGGTTGGAAAGCATATAAGATAAATCACAGTTCTATTTAAGAACTTCAAATCCCTCTCAGAAGGAATATGGAAAAATTAAATAACACCATCAACCTGCAAGATCTAATTGATGTAGACAGAGCACTGCCCTGGTGGCATGGCCTGGTCAGCAGTTCAAGATCAACAGTCACTTCAGGAGAAATGAGGTTTCCTACTCTTGTAAAGATTTACAGTCAGAAACCCACAAACAGTTATATTCTGTCCTATAATAAGGTCACTATGAGTCAGAATTAATTTGAGAGCAGTGAGTCTAGGTTATTATTTTTTTTTAATTTTTCAGTTTTGATCAACTCGACAATAGCAGAATAGTCTATGTCCTGGGAAGATTTTTTTTAATCAATACATTTGAAGGAATTGAAATTATATAAAACATGTCTCAAACCACAATAACATCGTCCTACAAATAAAAACAGAAAGATATCAGACTCATTGAGCAACACATTCTAAATAATTAATGGGTAGAAGAGAAAGTTGCAAGGAAGATAATTTTTCATCAAAGTAAAAGTATTCTGTCCCCTAATTTGACATTAATTTGAGAAAGAATTTCACTTTTAATCTATTTCAAATCCATTTTTTTCCAAATCCATTTTTTAAAGTGGTCTATTTTCTTTCATTCATTCACCATTGGCAGAGATGATGCTGTTAATTAGGAAACGGTTGACATGTTAATGCGTGCTGCAAAAGCTAGGCAGAAAAGAAATAAATGCAAAGACACAGGAGCTCAGATTACACAGACTGTCTGCAACTCACGTGTCAGTTATGACATCGTGAGGATGAGAGGTTTGAGCAGGCAGTGTGTGGAAAGTTCAAGGCCAACCAGCCTCACAGACAAGGTAGGAAAGAGGTGAGCAGGTTCTCTCCTGCTTTTTTGCAGTTTCTCCTCCAGAGATTGTCTGGGGAGCCTAGCTTCACATCTATACTATCACCTGCTCAACCCTTGAGCGTCAGGCAGTCGAGCGTTAGCCTGACTCCCCGCTGCCGGCCTTTGCAGCCCCTTCCCCATGGCTGTGACTCATGAGGGGTAAGCGGACTCCTTCATCAAGGCTCCTGCCAAGGCCCTCAGCCAATGCTTTCATCCTCCAGTCAGCCTCTTCTACTCCTCCCAGCCCAGGGCAAGAACGGAATCCAGCGGCAGCTTACTTCTGGCAAGGAGAAAACCATGGGGTCAGTCCAAAGGGAATGCTCCCAAAAGGCACTGCTAGGCTGAGAGGACGCCGTGTATGATGTGGCAGGTGCTAAGCTTTCTACACCTCGTGGTCCGCATGCTCTGGAGGAGGAGACCAGCAGAACCCAGAAAGGGGCTGTGATTGCCTGGAGTCAGTGTACTGAGTTCAAACTCTGCTACCAACTGGGGGACCCTAAGCAGCCCTTCCATCTCTCTGAACCTTGGCTTCCCGGCTCAGTTCATCGTAATTACATCTTTGTACTACTCTAACTTTAGCACTGTATCTCCATCGCACATTCTATCCATTTCAGGCTTTAGCAGATCCAAACAGATATTCCATTTCTCTGTCTTTAGCATCCATGGTTGGTGCACAGATTTGAGGACCACATATCCTCGAGTATAAGCCCACCCGAAAATCCGCCAAAGCACCTAATTTTACCACAAAAAAAGCATTAAAAGTGTGCCGCAAAACTCTGCTTATACACAAGTATATACAGCTATAGTTGTTTTAACTAGTCTTCTTTGTAGGCATACAGATAGCAACCTATCACTGACGAGACTTCACTTTAGGTAGATCTCAAAATGTTCTTTTTCATAGTAAACACAATGCCATTTCTCATCAGTTTCTCATTTTCCACGTTGTTAGATTAAATGTGTGATAGCAGTTCATTTCAGCTCAGCAACATCTAAGAGAAGTCCCCGGGTGACGAAAGTGTTCAGACACTGTGGCAGTTGATTTTAATGCCAACTTGAAGTTGTGTGCATTGTAGGGCTGGAGTACAACCTATCAATCGGGTCACAGCCTGCTGATGTCTCCCCAGGGCATGGCCTTTTCTAAAAGAGAAAGTGAGAACTTCTTCTCTCTTCTGACCCTTGGCCTTCCTGCTTGCGAGGACTGTCTGTCTGCCTCCAGAAGTGACCCCAAATGAGCTGCCAGCCCAGGAAGCTGTCAGCACCCTGTCATGTTCCCACCAACCTCTGATCCATGTGTCTGTGCACCCACCAGCCCGTGATCTCCCTGCGTTTGTCTTGGTGCCATCAGCCTCTACCTACATGCGTCTGAAGAGGGTTCTGGCTAGCAAGAGACCCCTGGGATGGAGGTGGGCGGAGCTGAGATCCCTTCTTCATATAAAATCACTTCTTGATCTCAAGTTCTTTCTTATACATATAGGCGTGTCACTGAGTTTGCTTCCTAGACAAGCCATCCAAACACCAGTACTCAACAGCCAGTCCAAAAGTGGGCAGTTTGGAGCTACCAGATGTGGTTTGAAGACAGGCACAGTCACCGGATTGGAAAAGATCACAGCTTTGAATACCATGAGTCAGTCTCCTCACCATGGGCCACCACAAGTCAGAGTCAACACAATGGCTACTAACCATGTCCACGCGCAGGCTAGTGATCTTCCAGCATTCCATTTCATTTTTCACAGCTTCTGATGATCTCTGATCCATATTGTACCTCTTTATGGTCTGATGACTAATGAGAATTTGTAGCTACCACTTAGCATTTTGAATCATGCAGTACCAGCGAATTAAGGTCTTTTTATTATTATTATTAATCATTTTGTGTCAGGGGAAGCCAGCCCCTAACACATCATTATGGGTCCAGTAGGCACAATTGTACAGTGATAAGTAAAGATCATAGTAAAGTTGTAGAGAGCATGAGAGATAGAAGAGAAGTATTGAAATAAATGGAGTCAGACACATTTCATAGTAGCATGCTCACCTCAGCCCCTCATATCCACGTGGAGGGAGAGAGAGATTTAATGCTAGCCCAGGCTTTTTATATTCTCTGGGGATATGCAAGCCCCCTAATTACAGGTGAGGACAAACGTCACAGGAAGGGGTTGTGCTATAGCTAATACAGTAATGAGAGGGGGTGGTCTAGGGACATACATGCAATAGGAAGAGGAGGGATTGGGAGTATACATGTGACAAGATGGGCGGATCCTAGGTACAGGATGGCAGCCTAACCTTGGATGCCACAGATCAGTTTGGCCTGTTCCCTGGCTCAACTGACAGAGACCATTAATCCATTGTCTCCAGCAGCAGGGAGCAGGCCCAGCCCTGTGGTGTGGGGAGATCACAGACTGGCAGGAACTGCTTCCAGGGAAGATGCCTGTGAGAATTTGACGTCCCCCACAATTGTTTTTTTTTGGGGGGGGGGCTCTTATAAATCTTATAACAATGCATCATTCAATTGTATTAAGCACACTTGTACATATGTTTCCATCAACATTTCCAAAACATTTTCTTTCTGAGTGAGCCCTTATGAATTAAGGTCTAAACGACTAGAGTTCACCTTCACCGTTAAGATTTCAGAGAGCAGCTCGTCTCAGTCATGGTTCACGTACCTCCCAGCCTGAGAGGGGTCCTCTCCTAGCACTCTACCAGGCAGCATTTTGCTGTGCACATAGGTACGAGTATTTGGAAGAGGTGACCTTGGTGATAGAACTAACACTGGAGATCGCCTGCTAGGATTCTATAAGATGCACCACTTAGTCATCAAAAGTAAACTTTTTTCAACAACATAATCAAAAATATACATGGGCTGCACCAGATGCAATCAAATTGAACATATAAAAAGATGATGAAGAAACGATATCATCAGTCAATACAATCAACAGACCGTGGAACGCACCATCAATCGTTCATGTGCAAGATCAAGTTGAAGCTGAAGAGAATCAGAGCAAGTCCACAAAAGCCAAAGTATGGCCCAAAGTACACCCTGCCTGCATTTAGAGACCATCTCAAGAATAGATGTGATACACTGAACACAATGACTGAAGACCAGAGGAGTGGGGGAGGGGGGAAATCAAGGATATCGTACATGAAGAAGGTAAAGGGTTATTTAAAAGATGCAGGAAATAAGGAAAGTATCAACATAGATATCAGAGGAGACTCTAAACTATAATATTAAATCCAAAGCAGCTAAAGGAAATGAAATAATAATAAGGCAAAAGACCTGAACATAAGATTTCAAAGGCAAAACAAAAAAGATTTCAAAGGGTGGCTTAAGAAAGTAAGGGAAAGGAGAGGCAAACATCACGGGAGGCCGGGTTATTAGAACAGAGTGTTCTCGCATTGAGGGTGGCCTTGAGTGGAGGCCCACTGTCCGTCTGCTGCCTTAATACTAAACCCATACATATATGTACACAGATCTATTTCCCTATCATCATATATAAATATATTTACACATGTACATGCCTGCATTTAGACCTCTGTAAATGTCTTTTGCTTCCCAGTTCTTTCCTCTATTTCTTTTTACTTTCCTCTTGTCCCACTATCACATTTGACCTTCATTTGGGTTTCATGAATTCCTCTCAGTTACATTGCCCTTGATCAAGCCCTACCATGCCTCTTACACCCTCCTCACCATCGATTTTAAATCACTTGTTGTTCCCTTGTCCCTGAGTTTGTTGGCACCTACCTCACATTTCCCTGCCTCCCCCTCTCCTCTGTCCCCCTGGACCATTGGTCTCATTGTTTTCTCCTCCAGATTGTTTATCCTGTCTACCTTATCTAGACAGATATGCAAAAACAATAATAAGCACAAAACCTAAACAAAACAACAGAAAAGAAAAACCTATAAATAGTTCCAGGTATTTAAGAGTGTTCTCCGGTAGAGTCTGATGGGGTACAATGCCCTGTCCCCAAAGTCTATTTTTGGTATTCCTCGAGGAGCTCCCCTTGCTGATTACTTAAGCACATGTGGTGAAGAAAGCTGATGATGCCCAGCTATCAAAAGATATAGTGTCTGGGGTCTTAAAGGCTTGAAAATAAACAAGCAGCCATCTAGCTCAGAAGCAACAAAGCCCATGTGGAAGAAGCACACCAGCCTGTATGATCATGAGGTCTTGATGGGATCAGGTATAAGGCATCAAAACCCAGAACAAAAAATTATATCGATGTGAATGGGGGGGGGCAGAGTGGAGACCCAAAGCCTATCTGTAGACAATTGGACACCCCCTTACAGAAGGGTCACAATGAAGAGACAAACCAGTCAGGGTGCAGTATAGCACCAAAGAAACACACAGCTTTCCTGTAGTTCCTTAATGTACATACGTACAAATGTGCTTCACAATGGATGGATGGATGAATTGTGATAAGAGCTATACTAGCCCCCCTCAATTGATTTAAATAAATAAATAAAACATTGGAAAGAAATAAAAATAATACTAATAATAAATGAAGTATTTACGATAATAATTTTTTAAAGAGAGTAAGGGAAAGCATTATGATGAAATACGAAAAAGTAGAGTCCGAACACGCAAAAGGAAGGTTGGTCTTTTCCAAATGGAAAGAACTGAAGAGAAAATCCAAGCCTTGGGTTGACGAATTGAAAGGTTCTGTGAGCAAAACGCGGACGACAAAAGATGAAAGGAATCCAAGAAGTCACGCTGGCAAAATAACTGGTTGATAGTCAACCATTTCAGGAAGTAGTGTGAGGGTACCATCAAGAGTTGCTAGTACGATTCTGGAGAAACAGCAGCAGAAAAAAATCTAGGTTCCAATTACCCCTCACACACACACACACACACACACACACACACACACACTAACGAGTACAGCAAGCAAACTGCTCAGGCTTGAGGGATTGTGCCTCTGTGAGCAGAGAGCAATAAGACAGACAACAATCAAGGAGCCAATGACAAATTGACAGAGGGGGGAACCACCGCTTCTCCCACCGTCCCCATCCCTCCCCTCCAGCCACACAGGCTGCTGTGCCAGGGAAGCTACAGAAGTGTGCTCTCCCAGCTTCCTCCAAGGGAAAGGCCCCAAACTTCTGATCCAAAATCAACAAGCAGCCCTCCCTCGGGTTTGTTTGGAATATGTCAGCATCTCCCCCTTGGGAACTGTTGAGCGCTGTGAATGGTTACAGGGGTGGCTACAGAAGCCCCCCTTCCTTTAGAGCCTGCTCCCACATCTAACAGGTTGTCACCTGTGCACAGCAAAAGTCTCACTGCTCAGACCTGAAATCAACATTATAGATCTCTTTGGGATTCTGTTTGGTCTGCCCCACCGCAAGACCCTGGCTCCCCTGGTCAGCACTTCTCAGTGCTGCCATGAATTAGGAAGCAAGTGAAGAAGTGGAGTCTGTTCCCCAGCCAACACATTGTCCCCTGGGAATAGGGGTCACCCACGGATCCATCTGGGGAGTGCCTCACCCCATCCCACCCCCAAAATAGAGAAGAATCAGCCTGTGCCTCCTTCGCAGCCAGCTCACAGAGAAACAGGCCCTCACCGACAGGAAGGAAGCCTCCTGCAGAACCTGAGGGCAGCGCTCAGCCCCAGAGGGGTCCAGGGGCTGTGAGCTTTCTGATAGAAAATGTAGTGCAGTCAAGGTGGGATGATCACGGTGGGAAGATGTCGCCCCCTGGTGGACAATTCAATCAGTCCTTGTTCTCTGCTGTGTTTGACAGGCGCTGGAAGTTGAAAACTGAGATCTGGAACTTCCTAATCTTAATTAAAACAGACAGAAGAGGGAAACTATTAAAGAGGGGGAGAGAGAGCGGTATGGAAAGTCCAGAGGGTCTGCCTACCTAAGAGTTTCTTGCAGGAATTAGTGCTGGCAAAAATACCAAATCCTGGGGAGAACTGAGAAAGTAGTTGTTAATTCTTTGCCACTGATTTTATTCTGGTTCATAGAGAGCCCACGTGTGCAAAAGAGGACAGAATTCCATAAGATGTTCAAAGCCACGGCCTTTCAGAAGCAAGTCACCGCTGCCACCAGGTCTCTGGGTGCTTTGTATTGGCAACCTTTGCATTCAGAGTTCAGCGCATCACATTTGCAACATGACCACTTAGACACTCCCTGTTGAGAAAGTTTGTTTCCTCTAAAATTCCAGTGTCACAGCATAAAAATCATGAGGCACATAAATATATGGGAACGGTGGCCATCTAAATGAGTGAGACAGAGGATTAAACCGCAGCAGTGGAAGCCCAAATAGGAGAAGAAGTAGAAACATATCATAGAAAAATGTTAAGCACACTCAGAGACTGGAAAGAAAATGCAGCTAGAGAGCTCAAAATAATGCCGAAAAATGTTGTAAGAACAAAGAAGGACTTAAAAGAGGTGAAGAAAGAACACACAGATCCTGAACTGAAAGCGACAATAACTGAAATGAGAAAGACAATGGAAAGGTTTAACAATAAAACTGGCAGGCAAAAGTAATCGGCAAGTATTACAGGAAAAATAGTCGAAATTAAATAGAATGGAGAGAAACAAGAAAGGAGGCTCTAGACTTCTGGGCAGAGCCTAAAGTAAGCGCTGAACAATTCAGGAAAACCAACAGAAGCATCCTGGGAACCCAGAAAGAAACAAGCAAGAGAGAAGGACAGAAAGAATGTTTGAAGAAAAAATGACAGACATTTTCCTGAATCTGATAAAAGACATAAACCCACAAATCCAATAAGCTAAATAATTGCAAGTAGGAGAAAGTAAAGAAATCCACAAAGAAACTCTTCAAAACCCGGCTCTCAAGAAATAAGAACCAAAAAAATGGTGGACAAAGCAGATATGCTACACAGACCCCACAGCAAACACACGGAGGCCTAATGGACTAGATATGAAAGATAGTTCTAGAATCCTGAGATTCAGTAAGAAGGATGGAGAAATAGAGTGAATACCCACTAAGAAAAGAAGCAGAACAAAGTCCCGAGGAATCCCGAAAATAGACTTCAGACTCAGCGGGCAGAGCTTGACACCTCATCAGACTCGATTGGAAAACAGACATAAGGGTCAGCATCGGACCTGGAGCAATTTATCACCCCACCCACCGACTTTTTCTTTCTTCCTTTCTTCTTCATGTCTATCTATATAAGATAGGCAAGATAAACAATCCTGAGGAGAAACATAGGGACCCACAGTTTAGGGGGGAAAGGGGAGAGGGGAAGGTGGGGGAAAGGGAGCAGGGAGCCAACAAACTCAAGGACAAGGAAACAACAAGAGACCTAAAATCGATGGCAAGGAGGGTGTAGAATGCCCGGTGGGGTTTGACCAAGTGCAATGTAGCCGAGAGGAATTACTGAAAGCTGAATGAAGGTTGAACATGCTAGTGGGACAGGAGGAAAGTAAAAGGAAATAGAGGAAAGAACTAGAAGGGGAAAGACAGCTAGAGAGATATAAATATAGGCATGTGTATATGTAAATATATTGATATATAATGACAGGAGAAGAGATTATTTACATATATTTAAATGTTAAGTATTAAGGTAGCAGAGAGACCTCTACTCAAGTCCTTCCTCAACACAAGAACACTCTGTTCTAATAACCTGGCATTCTGTGATGCTCACTTTCCTGACACAATCACTGAAGTCCAAATGGGTGCATAAGCAAATGTGGTGAAGAAAGCTGATGGTGCCCAGCTATCAAAAGATATAGTGTCTGGGGTCTTAAAGGCTTGAAGTTAAACTAGCAGCCATCTAGCAGGGAAGCAACATAGCCCACATGGAAGAAGCACATCAGCCTGTGTGATCATGAGGTGTCTACAGGATCAGGTATCAGGCATCAAAAGACCCAAACCAAGCAATCATATGGATGCGAGTGAGGGAGTCAAATGGAGACCTACCGTCCATCTGTAGACAATTGGACAACTCCTCATGGAAGGGTCACAAGGAAGGGACGAGCCAGCCAGGGTGCAGTATAGCATCAACAAAACACACAACGTTCCTCTAGTTCTTTAATGCTTCTCCCCCACTATCATGACCCCAGTTGGATCTTACAAATCCAGCTAGACTGGAGCACTGGTACAGATAAGAGCTCTGGACACAAGGAATCCAGGACAGATAAATCCCTCAGGAACAATGATGGGAGAAGTGACACCATGAGGGGAGGAGAAGGGGCGGGAGAAGGGGGAAGAAGAGGGAACGGATCACAAATGATCGACATATAAACACACACACCCTCAAGGGGGAAGAACAAACAGAAACATGGGTGAAGAGAGACAGCAGATGATATATGAAATGATAATTTATCATTTACCAAGGGGCTGGGGCTAGGGGGAGGGAAAAAAGAGGAGCTGATACCAAGGCCTCGGGTAGAAAGAAAATGTTTTGAAAATGGTGATGGCAACATATGTACAAATGTGCTTGATACACTTGATGTATGGATTATTATAAGAGCTATAAGAACCCTCAATAAAATGATCTATTAAAAGAGAGAGTGAATAAACAGAACAAAAACAGCCAGAGAGAAGACAAACAGGTGACTTGTCGGTGGGTCTGACCCAGTGTGGTCACATTGAACTTTTGCAAAGAGCATTCCACTGAGGAGGCAGCCTGATAGCACAAATGCCTACTGGTGGCTGCCATCAAGAAGTAAGGATCCTCTCCTGTCCCCCCACACCCTTCTGACCAGAGCATGGCTCACCCACTCAGTGGCTGGTGACACCACCACCCCTGCAATGCCTGAGGTCGGAGGCAGGACTTCATGGGTCAGCCTGCTGGTGCACCACGTCCACATCTAGTGTGTGTGAACTCAACCTCAGCCCACCAGCAAAATGCACAGTGCATACGACTGGTCACCCTCTTGTAGCCAGTCCCCTCCCCCTGCTGCCCTCTGGGCCCTAAAGAGTTCCTCCTGAGAAAAAGAACTCTAACCCCAGCCACTCTTGGAGCTAGCATGAACTACTTCCAGATCAGGTGCGCTGAGCCCAGAAAACATCTAGACAGGCGGGAAGCCAACCCCCCTGGAGAACACATCCCCCTGGAGAACACATCCCCCTGCGTCCACGCCATCAGCGTCTTGTTTGGCAGAGAGTGTCAGCGCATATTGGTTATCCTGGGCCCCAACAGATGCCTCCTCTTTGGTCCTGCCATTGCGCCAGTTTCTCTCCTTTCTTTCCGTGTGTGTGTGTGTGTGTGTGTGTGTGTGTGTGTGTGTTCGTTCCCTTGTGTTTTATCCTTTCTTCCTGTTTCACCTTTTCTTTCCTTTTCTTTTTTACCTTCCCTTCGTTCCCTTTTTATTTTCTCTTTTTTTCTTTTCCTCTGCCCCATTTTATTTTCCTTTCTCTGATATTTCCTTTTCATTTATTAAATTCCTTTTTCTTACGGTTGATTTCCAGCTTTCCTCGACTTGCTTTCCTGTAATACTTCCTCTTTGCTTCTGGTTTCGGTACTGATGCGCCCTTATTGGTTCATTTCTCTTCCGTGGGAAAATGGAAGGGGAGACACAAAGGATCAGCCTGTGCTACAAAACGACACCCGGGAGAGGAGGTCACAGCACGGTGGCATCCACCATCCTCCGCAGGTCCCTGATGGGAACCCACTGGGGATCCGCTTCCTGCACTTCAGGAATGAAAGATCGGATCAGAGAAAGAACACACAGGGACACATTGTCCCCAACTCTCTCCCTCCCTCCCTTGTCATCTAATCAAGATTTTACACAAAGCTTTGGTTTCCAGCAGGAAACAGGGAATTAGAGTCATACATTTCCTTCTAAAACCATCTCAGGACCCTTTGGCGTTAGTTTTTGCACCTAGAAAAAGCTCCTGACTGTCTTAGAACACAGCACCCTCCGGGTAGTTTTCTCTTGCAAGCCGACGCCATCTGGCACCAGCAATGAGAGCCCTTGTCCCACATGCCTCTCTGAAGCCGGCCTGACCCTCTGGCAGCGCCCTGTCAGTGCACTGTGCCGAGCACTGTTCAATGAGCTCCAGAAAACCTTTCTTGCCTGTGATATTAGTGACAGGTGTCCTATAATCTGAGGATTCTGGGGGGACCTTTCTTTGGAATGGGCATGAATACCTTTTGGTTGGCCAAGTAGTTGTCTTCCAGGTTTCCTGGTGAAGATGGATAATTGCTCCCAGGGCTTCATCAACTTGCTGAAGCACTGCCATTGCCATTCCATCCACTCCTGGGGCCTGGGTTTTGGCTATTGCTTTCCGTGCAGCTTGAACTTCTTCCCTCAGCACCCTTGGTTCTTGCTCCTCTGCTGCCTCCTGAAATGGTGGAATGTCCACCAATTCTTCTTTGGAACAATGACTCTGTGTTCTTTCCATCTTCTTGCGATGCTGCCTGCATTGTTCAGTATTTTGCCCATAGAATTTTTCAATACTGCAACTCAAAGCTTGAATATTTTTCTTGTGTTCTTTCTGTTTAAGATACACTGAGTGTGTCCTGCCTTCTTGTTGTCCGCCTCCGGGTCTTTGTCCATTGTGTAGAGTAAGCCTACCCTCCTCCAGTCAAGGATGGACCCGGTATGTGCAGTGAGACCCGTGCTTCGGGATTCGTTTGGGACAGAGTCGTTTTTTCACCTGGCCTTGCCTCTCCTAACCTTTCTGTGCCACCTTCCTGTTGGCAGGAATTCCCAAACTTTCAGTAGAAGGAAATCAAGTCTTGGGACAGCCCATAGAAGCCTCGTCTCCCATGGCACACTTCAAGGTTTCTAAAGGACAATTAGAGAGAAACCAGCTCTAATTGGCAAAAATGAGGTTGTTAATAGACTATGCACTCCAGATGTGTGTTACTTCAGATGACAAAACAACAACAGTACCAGAGGGTGGAGGGAAGGGGAGGGAGAAGGGGGAACAGATGGCAAGGATCTGCATATAACCTCCTCCCTGGGGGACGGACAGTGGAGAAGTAGGTGAAGGCCAATGTCGGATGGTGTAAGATATAACAAACTAATAGTAATTTATAAATTATCAAGGGTTCATGGGGGAGGGAGAGGGGGAAGCAGGGAGGGAGGAGAAATGAGGAGCTGATACCAAGGGCTCAACGAGAAAGCAAATGTTTTGAGAATGATCAGGGCAACATACGTACAAATGTGCTTGAAACAATGGATGCATGTATGGATTGTGATAAGAGATGTATGACTCAGGATAGGGCAAGATATGACAAAATAACGATGTATAAATTACCAAGGGCACATGAGGGAGCGGGGAGGGAAGGGAAAAAAAAGAGAACCTGATGCAAAGGGCTTAAGTGGAGAGCAAATGCTTTGAGAATGATTGGGGCAGGGAATGTATGGATGTGCTTTATACAATTGATGTATGTATATGTATGGATTGTGATAAGAGTGGTATGAGTCCCTAATAAAATGTAAAAAAATAAAAGAGGAGGAAAAAAAGAAAATGATTAGGGCAAAGAATGTACAGATGTGCTTTATACAATTGATGTATGTATATGTATGGACTGTGATAAGAGTTGTATGAGCCTCTAATAAATTGTTTTTTTAAAAAAAGAGAGATGTACGAGCCCACAATAAAATGATTTTTTTTAAGTATTCCTGCTGTGCAGACTGGAATTGCTGCCAATATATTCCTGACATTGCTCATGTCTCAGAGAACACAATGAAGGAATGAAGACATTAAGATTAAAATATGCAAAAGTACAAACCTATAATATTTATATATTTTTTAAAACCTTTTAAATGCACAAGGTACCTCATTCATAGACATCTAGTGCAGTTGGCATTCTGCAGAAAGGGGGAGGCAAATAGGTGCAATTGCCCAAGGGAGCAAATAAGGAAAAGCATATTTTCCCAGGATGAAGAGGAAGCCAGCTTAGAAGCAGCAGGGCTGCAGCTGTCTCTCAGCCACACTTTTTGCCTAAAATTGCAACCCTCCGCTTGAGACAATCTCAAGCACACTGTCCCGAGGGTGGGTTATAGGGAGACAAGATGTGGGGAAAGCTTGGCCTACCCCAACGAGATTCCTACCTGCGGAATGAAGTGTCTCGGGGTTTGGACCATTTTAGAAGGAAAACTTCCCTGTTCAGGCTACTTTTGAAAACCCAAGCCTAGTTGGAGCCTCCCTCCCTCCCTCCCCACCAGAAGAGAAGCAGGAGTGATGCTCTGGAGTCCAGCCAGTCCCTCTCCCCACCCCAGTCTGTGGCCGTCCGATAGGTCAACGTGAACTGGAGGATGTGTAGAAGGACGGGGTGGAAAGGCTGACCATAACTCAACACCGAGGCCTGGCTGAATGAACTGTTTCAAAGCTGCCCATGCCCTTGGACTGAGGACTGGGACAGTCTGAGGGGGCGAGGACGCAGAGAGTGGTCACCCCGGGCTGTGGAAGTAGAAGTCATTGGACCTTGTGGGGTACCCCTGGCTTGGTGGGGGAGTCCAACGGAAAGGGACCCATAATCACCATATCTTTAGTACTTCGGTGCACCCCTTGCATTGATGTGACAGGTTTTGATCTGTTGGGCAGGGATCTGCACTTGTAAGGATTGATCCAGGAAGTGCTCCCCTGAACCAATCCCCATGCGCAGGGTCAACAGAGCTCAATCAATTGGCAGGGCAACCACTCCAGGTTGCGGCTCCTGATGGAACTGGGCTTGCATGGACTCCTCACACTGACAGGGTCCAGAGCGCTGGGTCGTTGGCAACGTTGTTAATGTTATCAGTGTAATCACCTTACACCCCAGGAGGATGGCTGACAATGTTTTTCTCTTTCGGTTCTTGGGGGTTTTGTTTTTCTGCCTTTTGTTTGTTTGGTTTTTGCTTTTGTTTGTTCTTTTGTTGGTTGGTTGTTGTTGTTGTTTTTATGGAATTTTGTTTTTGTCATAATATGACCGATAAAGAAAACCAGAGTCATGCATAACCTGTGGACAAGTAGATGGCGTCTCTAGCCCCAATCCAAGAACAGTCAGATCTAATAACATGGCCCTGCCCAGTACTCACCTTCATGGAATGATCACTGAAGATAAGGTTGCTACAGCAAAGTGTGGTGAAGAAAGCAGAGGATGCCTGGCTATCAATTGGAATAGTGTCTGGTTTCTTAAAGGCTTGTATTCAAACAAGCAGTCATCTAAGTGAAGAGTCAACTAAGACCACATGGTAGAAGCACACCAGCTTGTGTGATCCAAAGATGACAATAACAAAATCTGAATATGATGAAGAGAGAAATATCAGAGCTTAAATCGTGAGCATGCAATCTGTAGAAGGCTGTGGAGAACAGTGGAAACCCATCTGCATCTGCAGAGTCTCGGACTAAGTCTGAGTCTGAGGATTGGTCTCAGACTAAGCCTCTAGCAGGCGCCCTGTAGCCACAGGCTAGGGACCCAAACAGCTTTATTATCAGACAGAGATTATTGTAGACTTAATGGCGGTGGATCGAACCATGGTATAATTTGACATATGGTCAGTTGACCTTCCTCTTGACCCTCTAGGTTCAAGTACATCTTGCTTATTCCGTGACAGAAATGTCTTCTCTGCCTTGTAAATAGTGCTGGTGGCCTTTTCTGTCTTATTCTTCATTTGTGTTTGTATTTTTATATTATTATTCTTTTATTCTTGTCATTTTATTTTTTTGTTTGTTTTTCATTGTTTTTGTTGGGTTTCCAAGTTTGTTAAGCACAGAAGGAGCAGATGCACAGAGACGATAAGTGATGCAACAGTTTATTGGGAGGTGGGGAGGGTGAGGGGATTTGGAGAGCAAACAATGTATGGGGGTGGGAGGAGGGAACACTAGAACTGATTGTGATGGTGTATATACAACTCATTTTAAGAGCAATGTAACCGTGAAAGTGTATAATATGTGAACACTATAAAAAAAAAACTACTGAAAAGAAGAAAGGAACGGAGAACCCAAACTTGACCAAAGGTTGCCATGGGGAAGAGGAAAGGTGATGGAATTATTTGGGAAAAGATGTCAAGAATGGATGTTCAACATGAAGCATATAATCAACAGCTCTGAACTATACAAGTAGACATTGTGGAACTGGAGAATGTTTTGTTGCGTATATTTTTGCCACATTTAGAAAAAACAATTTACATGAATCCTGATGATTGTGAGGAAGAAGAAAATGCTCTAGAATTGAATATAGTGATGATTGTACAACCCTTCTTGATATGATTAAACTATTGAATTGTATGACATGTGGATGAAGTGCTAATAAAACTTTTTAAAATTATACATTCAGCAAATGGATACACTTAAGAAAAATTATATTGAATGAAATAAAGAAGGCAGACATGAAAATGGACCTGCTGTCAGATTCTATTTATATGAATGGATAAAAGTAATATGAAATGATAGAAGACAGAATAAGAGGTTACGGGACAGAGAAGGGAGGGATTGTCTGAGAGGAACACAGCAGGACATTCTGGGGTGATGAGAGTTCTGTACTTTTAATGACGTGTTGGTTATACACCACACAGTTATCAGAATCCACCATCGTGTGCAGTTGAGATCGGTGCATCTTCAGCTGTAAAAGGAAAAAAAAAAATTTTAATCTCAATAAAAGTATGAAGAGAAGATTTGAAAGCTAGAGAGCGAAGAATTCCAGTAAAAGACAAATTTGAAGCAAGTCTAAAATAAAACCTGGGAGCCAGCAAGAGTCCTGGAGGTGACACCCTCCTCTGTCCTACTCATCTCCTGAGTGATGGTTGTCCCGCCCACCAACGGAAGTTCCTGGGACTTGAACTCAGCTCAGTTCCTTCATGCCTGGCAAAGATCTTGCCTCACAGACCAGTCTAAGCTTCTCAGAGGGGCCACCAGGCCAAGGCCCTATGTGGTCCCTTCCTAACCCCAAGCCTTCCACTTATCAACCCATGCCAGGAACAAGCAAAGATACCCTCACTCACTGCCGATGAGTCGATGCTGACTCATAGCAGCCCTAAGGAACAAGGTAGAACTGCCCCTGTGTGTTTCCAATGCTCTAACTCTACTCCAGTAGAAAGCCTCATCTTTCTCCTGTGGAGCAGTGGATGGTCTTGAATGGCTGATCTGTGATTGGTAGCACAGTATTTGCTACTATGCCACCAGGGCGCATACAAGGACACCCTAAGTAGTGCTAGGTAGTCCTGGCGACCATGCAAAACCAGCCTCCCATCCCAGTTCCTAGAAGGGTCCTGTATAAAGATTCTGTGGGGGGAACCAGTGTGGTCCTCAGGGATCTACTTTCTCACTGGGGGGAGCAGGGAGGTACCCAGGAGTCCGGGTGCCTCAATCAGAGACTCGCTGTGTCTTGGTTCATGTGTTTTCCTGGCTGGAATGCCATGCTCCTCTACTTGCCTGTCATCATCATTCAAAATCAAGTGCGCCTCGCCTCCTCTCAAAAAGCCAAACTCCCTTGTCAGCGAGTCGATGCCAACTCACAATAACCCTGGGTTTCCAAGACTGCAACTCCACTTGAGTGGAAAGTCTAGTCTTTCTCGTAAGGAACAGCTGGTGGTTTGAACTGCTGATCTTCTAGTTAGCAGCCCAGCGCACAACCACTATACCACACCATTCGTGAAGGCCCCATTAGCCTTCCTAAAATATCTAGGCAAAAGCGCAGCAAGAACTAGAAGTGCCTGAACCCAGGAACAATCTAGAAGCCATTCTCCATCCAATTGCCTTTTTCGGGGAAACTGCCCACTCTGGCATCCTATGCCTCAGGGCAATGAATGGGCTGAACTCCCAGCCTCCAGGAATGTCCTATTCATCCAGCTACTTGACAAATATCCTTGGAATACCTGCTCTGTGCTGACACTGAAGGATGCTGAATGTAAAAAGAAGAAGACAGCCCAGTACCTCCTCTGAGAAGGCTCACATTCCACAGGCCCTCGATAGTTACTTAGGACACAATCAGTGGACAGTAAACAGGTATGTACAGTGCTGCACGGTTCATTGAGAGCCTGGAGGAGGCTGAGGGGGAGAGGATGCATAAAGTGGTCTTGGAAGAAGAGAAATCTTCAGGCAAAGTGGGCAGGAGGATGGCAGAATCCCCACGGGGACTGCACGGACACAGACATGGGAAGTTATGTCTGCTGGTATGTCCCAGACAACATACATAGGGCCTGGGTATCCAGGTCATGAGGACTAGGTAGGGGAAGGTAAAGTGGGTGGGAGGCAGGATCAGAGAAATTGATGTGAGGGGCCCTTCTGTTGGCCCATCATGAAAGATGAGTTTGTTGATGACAAATCAGAAGAGACTTGTTTTCAGCAAGCCTTTAGACCAGGAGGAAAGAGGCAGTGTAGAAGGCATGGCTGAAGATGGGGAGGAAACGAACAGTGGTTTCAGAAGAACTTTGCAAAATGGGGGCAAAGGCTTTCCTGAATCTTCTAGGCTGGTTGGGGGCGAGGGGGTGAGCACACAGGTAAGAAACTTGGCCTCAAGTCAAGGAAAATAGAGGAAAGAGCTGGGAGGCAAAGGGCATTTACAGAGGTCCAGATAAAGACATGGACATATGCAAATATATTTATATATGAGGATGGGGAAATAAATCTATGTGCCTATATTTATAGGTTTAGTATTAAGGTAGCAGATGGACATTGGGCCTCCACTCAAGTACTCCCTCAATGCAAGAACACTTTCTTCTAGTAAATGGGAATTCTATGATGCTCACCCTCCTGACACAACCGCTGAAGACAAAGCGGGTGAATAAGCAAATGTGGTGAAGAAAGCTGATGGTGCTCAGCTATCAAAAGTGATATAGCGTCTGGGGTCTTAAGACTTGAAGATAAACAAGCGGCCATCTAGCTCAGAAGCAACAAAGCCCACATGGAAGAAGCACACCACCCTGTGAGATCACGAGGTGTAGAAGGGATCAGGTATAAGGCATCATCAGAAAAAAAATCTTACCATAGTGAATGAAGGGGGAACTGCAGAGTGGAGACCCAAAGCCCATTTGTCAGCCACTGGAGATCCCCTTGCAGAGGGGTCTAGGCGAGGAGATGAGTCAGTCAAGGTGCGATATAGCACCGATGAAAAATACAACTTTCCTCTAGTTCCTAAATACTTCCTCCCCACCCCCACCCTCCCAGCCCCACTATCATATTCTGAATGCTACCTTGCAAGTCTGGCTAGATCAGAGGATGTACACTGGTACAGATAGGAAATGGAAACACAGGGAATCCAGGGCGGATGATACCTTCAGGGCCAGGGGTGTGAGTGGCGATGCTGAGAGGGTAGAGAGAGAGTGGGTTGGAAAAAGGGAACCGATTACAAGGCTCTACAGGTGACCTCCTCCCTAGGGGACGGTCAACATAAAAGGGGGTGAAGGGAGACATCGGACAGGGCAAGATATGACAAAATAATAGTTTATAAATTATCAAAGGCTCATGAGGGAGGGGGAGCGGGAAGGGAGGGGGAAAAAAGAGGACCTGATGCAAAGGGCTTAAGTGGAGAGCAAATGTTTTGAAAATGATGAGGGCAACGAATGTACAGATGTGCTTTACACAATTGATGTATGTATGGATTGTGATAAGAGTTGCATAAGCCCCTAATAAAACATTTTTTAAAAAGAAAGAAAGAAACCTGGCCTCTGGGCATGCAGGTTGTGGCCCTGGGCAGCAGGAGGCCTTAATTTTCTTCTATGAAAGCATAGAGGGGTGCTTGGAGGAGAAGTCACGGTGAATTATGGCAGAGACTAGAGGAGGGAGCCAACCAAATCTCACAGGACGATTTCTTGGGGGGCAGTGACAAAGAGTTACCCAGTAAAGGCTTAGAATGAGTGAGTCCTGAAGAAGGCTGGCCTGAGCCCGAGCTTATGCAGCTCTGCTAGGAGCTGAGACAGACCCAGTAGACAAGGAACCAGAGTCTCAGCAAAGCACTTCTGCAAAGCAGATAGGGCTTGATGGCCTCATGGCAAACAAAAGGTCAAGACTCACTGACACCAAAGAACAATATTAGTGGGTGAGTCATTGGTAGAGAACTCTGGCTAACCCTGAGTCCCTGTTTCACATAGACGCATGAGAACGTGGCCCTCACCTCTGCTGCTCTGGGCTCCGCAAAATGGAATCTAGACTCATAGCGTGGAGGTAGCGGGCAGGACAGGTTATACAGAAGGAGTTGAATGGACAGATGCTTCCCTCTGCCACCCTCTGGGCAGATAGTCTCATAAGCACTTCATGAGCTCTCGGAATGTTCCAGCAGGATCCAGCACCATTGCTAACGCAAGAGCATTCCATACACCTGGCTCCTCAAACTGCATTCTCCCATGAACTGTGCACATACCAGCCTGTGGTTCGAGCTCTGCTCTCAGAAGAACCCAAATACAGTCCTGGAGTCTAAGATCTTCAAAGTGGGCTATCTCAGGAGGATGGTTGGTGCAGAGGTATGGGGCACCAGAAGAGCCTGTGAGCTGAGAATAATTGTGAGCCTGGGGCAATGGCTGGCAGAGGAAGGACAGAGTTTGAGGGTCACAGAAACCTGGATTTGAATACAGGCCCTACAAATCTTGCCTCTTGGTGCCTCAGCTCTCGATTTAGGATGTATGGACGACGATACCCATATCTGACAAATCAGTAGGATGGAACAAGGTCACCTGGGATGCCCAACACTGCTTTTCGGTATAGTGCACAGCAGGGGTTGTCATGACCACCATTATCATTTGTACCGTCACCATCGCGCAAACATCTGCTTGGACGTTAGTGATGATGACTCATTCCTGGGAAACCAGCACTGATAAAGAAATGGCATGGGCTACCGGTAGCCATGTCTCCAGTTGAAGGAATGCTACTTTAATCCCAGCATCTCCACACGGGGGCAGTGTGTGCCCAGGAGCTGAACTCCGGCTAGCGGACACAAACACACATGGTCAGACCTGGCTGCTGTCTCACAACAGAGCTGAACTGCCGCCGCCATGGGGGGGAAAGTCTGAGCGGCTGCCTGGCACTCTCGTTTTACAGGTGGGCGGGCCAAGGCTTCAGAGCTATGATTCCAGCCACATTTGGTGCCGCAGCTCCAGGGTGACTAACCTATAGATCTTAACAGTCCATGATTCCAATTCTCTATGATTCTGAGATTTTCATCCCAGAGTTCTGTTAACTCATGGTTGTCAGACGGAATCCATGGCTCCCTGCTTGAGTAAGCATCAGACTACAAGAGCCCACGGTTCTGCTTACTCCGGCACATTGGGTCTGATTCTGTGAATGGAGGATTCCACACCTTCCCGTCTCAGTGAGTCACTCACTCCGTCATTCATGTATCAAACCAAACATCGTCATGTCACCACTGCAGATGTTAGACGTCCACAGCTCTGTGTCCATGACTGTCAGATACCATCTTTTTCTCTGTGCGAAAATCCACAATCCCTGCGTGCCCCAGTCCACCAGGATCTGTTTCCCTTATCACCATCCTGGTTCTCTGATGTGTGTTCACAGGCACAACCTTCCGCGTGCGGTTCCGTGAACCAAGGCTAGCTTTCTGAGTCCTAAATCCCACCATCAGTATCCAGAGGTTGGAAGGATTTCTTTTATGAAGACACATAATCTACAGAGACTAATCCGAGAAACTCAATCCTGAGTCTGCTTCCTCTGGGAACACTGGTAAAGTTACTTCAGCTCCCTAGCCCTCAGTGCTTTCCTGTAAATACTGAACGGAAGGGGGCTCTGTTCATGCGGGCACCAGAGGGCACTTGTGAGAGGTCCTTGTCCCTACTCATACCACACTCACAGGTCCCTCAATGAGTTCTCTGAGCCAATGATCTGTGCTCACAGGCAAATCCCTCCAAAGAAGCTGAGCTGGAGACGAGGTTGTTGCTAGTTGCTGGTGAGGACATTCCTGAGGCGGCCCCATGTGTACGGAGTGGAGCTGTGACATTTGGGTGTTCAAGGCTGCGGCCCTTCAGAAGCAGAAAGCCAGCCAAGCCTGTCTTCTGGGGCACCTTGGAGTGCCTTCAAACTGCCACTCCTTCGGCTAGTAGTCAAGCACGGGATGTTGGTGCTGCCCTGGGACTCCTTGGCTTTGAAAAGATAGCTACAAACTAAGAACTGGAATGAATGCCACTGGCTCACCCACACCCCCATTAGACCCACAGCAGGAAACCTCTGAGATTTGCCAGTCATGGGGAAGAGGTGCCCTTGGGAGGCTAAGGTGACCACCACCCTGTCCCCCAAGTGGGCAGAGCCATGACACCAGGCTGTACCTACTCAGACGAAGGCTGTAGTGGGAAATGAGAAGGGATGGTGCACAAAAGCATCATTTGGTTAAAAACAGCATGAGTGTGGGGCCCCGCCCTCCTGCCCTCTCTGGACACTATATGGTATCGGGCTCAAGTCATGGCTCCAGCCCTTGAGCCGTCCTGAGTTCCCTGTGTCTATTTCTTCACCCTCTAAAGGAAGACCAACAGCCTGGCCCCAGGGTCCTGAAGAGCTCTAGTAGATTTGATAGCAAAAGACCTACCCAAGCCCGCGCCTGCTCTGTGCCTCCAGTCCACAGCATCAGCCCTGGAGAAGGACCAAGGAATAGTCACCTCAGAAGTCATGCTGCCTGATGCCAACAAGAAGGAGGAGAGAGAGCACATCGCTCACCAGTGTGCACGATGGTCCACTGGTCACGTGGCAGAAAGAGAAGCGCATGTAGCTAGCAGGGCAAACGCAGGCCTGAGGCCGGGCCCCATTGCACCGACCTATGTGCACGAGCACACGCACCGTTTCCTCAGCAGGGCCTGTGGACCACACCTCGTGGACCCATCTAGCTGCTCACCTCGGAGGTCATCCCCAGGAGCTGTGGCCAACTCATGCAGTTGGTGGAAAACATGAAATGTTCAAGGCTCACCTAGGACATCCACTAGTTCGAGGTGGTTCTGTTTCCACATCAGTCCTGGGCCAGTCCTAGCGAGGACATCGCTATCTGTGTGGGGCTGGATTTTGTCAGTGGCTCGGATGAAAAGGAGCCCCTGTTGGTACAGAGCTTAAATGACGGCATGGCTTGCTAATCGAAAAGTCAGCAGTTTGGAATCATCAGCCCTTGAGAGGAGAAAGATGTGGCCGTTGACTTCCACGGCCCTTGAAGTCCCCTGGGGCACTCCTACTCTGTCCTACAGGGTCGTTATGAGTCAGCATCAACTCAATGGCAGTGGGTTTTGTTGGGGGATTTTGTTTGTCTGCTGAAAAGCAAGAGAAGTATGAAAAGCCACTCTTGAAACAGGACATGAGAAGGTCTTTGCCACTGTGGGCCCTCCTTGCCCACAGGCACTCTTCCAATCACTGGGTCACTGCAGTCAGTGAGGAACGCAGTAAAAATGGGTTTTTTTTTTCCCCTTTTCAATTTAGGTGAATTGTTTTCTCAAATGGCTATGATATTATTGGGACATCGTTGTTAGCCGTGAATGAATTATCGAGTGGCTTGGGCCTAATTCCTTAATAAGCAAACGGCTGGGTGTGTGTTTTGGCTTGGAGAGCTGTGAAAAGTGGCTTCTGCCTTTGCAGTGAAGAACCACCCCATCCCAGATTGTTCCCCAAGTGACAGAGAACCCCCCACAGGCTTGAGCCCCACACAGGCTTCCAGATGGATCTTCAGGGCTAAACTGAGAGGGTCTCCTGGCCCGCTGACCTCTCTCTGGCCTCAGTGTCTAGATCCCTTTGCAAGGAGCCTTCCAGGGCTCAAAGCTCAGAGCCCTCTCCTGCCTCCCAAATGCTTTTTGCTCAAAGGGAGGAAATGGATAGGAACCATTAAGTGATTAGGGTGGACCCCCCCCCCCCCGCCCCACTCAGTACAGGAACCACCTCTGCAAACCCCACCAGACACCTGCCAGGATCGCTCCAAACATTCACTACCTCAGAGAGCAAATTGCTGATCTAAGGACGCACGCTCCCTTCATGCTAATGGGTCACCCCTGAGCAGGGACCTCCATAAGCCCCTGTAGAGGTGCCTCCATTCCTGGCTGGAAGGGATCAATCCCCAGGGGCCTCCAACTCTCTTTGGTGGGGTAAAACATTTCCTTTCCCCGGGGCTCCTCCAGGATCATCAATAAATGGAGATTTTTGTTTAATCAAACATGGCAGTTAATCCCTAAAGCTCAACTCCGACGCCACCCCTTCCATCAAACCTTCTCACATTACAATGCATCAGTCATTTGCTCTGCCATCTGGACTGTCCTTGGTCTACGGAGGTCACATCAGCTTCCCTGTCCCTGACACTGGTGAGAGGTGTTTCTAGAACGGTGTCCAGTCCGTGGAAGGCCTCTGTAGGACATAATATCCATCCCACTGCAAGGGCCCACGGTCTGTGTAAAAGCCAGCTCACACTGCAGGGGAGGTGCAGCAGAGAGCATGGCCAGGCGGCTCCCCTCACCTTCAGGATAAAAAGCTGTACCAATGTTGGAATTCGCAACCAAGAGATGTGCAACGGAGTTGACGCTGAAGGTCAGGTACAGACAGAACTGTAAGCTGAGCAGGTAGAGAAAAATCAGACATACTGTGGGAGGAAAAAAACCTCCCTTTCCTGAGTTCCTGTACATCAGTGTTTCCCAAAGTGGATGCCAACCGTCCCTTTGGGGCGGGGGCTGTGCTAGACCAAGACTGGAGACTGCAAAGCAGATGCCTACACTTTATCCTGCACTGTGTGCTACAGTACATAAGTGTGTAGTTTCAGGAGTGGGTGGGTATTGAAGGGTTTTGTGGCTATTTTTTCAGAAAAGGGGGCAATAGGCCAGATAAGTTTGGGAACCTGTGCATCAACTAAGTGATTATCTCACTCTCCTCATTGCCAGCCGACTCCTGGTCCCTGGATTCCTGGAGGGCTGGCAGCCTGGCGACCCTTCCCTCCAAAGGCCTACAACCTTCCTCCTTCCTCTCTCTGCACATCCTCTGCCACAAGCCACCGTCCGGTGGTGGTGGGCCCAAGACTTGCATAAAGACTGCAAGTGGTGAGTAGCACTTTGCACAGAGCCCTGAAGACTGGAAGATGCTCGGTAAATGTGTACAAAGAGACGGTTTTGGAAGTCAGCCCCGTCCCGCCGCACAGCCTCCTCTAGTTTGCTTTCTTAACCACTGCAAGATGACTCTGAAGCCCAGGGGTGACCTCTCTCAGGGCACCCTCACATGGGAACTGTGCCTGGGGGTGAGCCACCACCCTGCTCCCTGTACCCTGTTAAAGAGCATAGGCCTTTCAGTTCCCTGCTCCTCCCTTCGGTTTGGCAGCAGAATGAAGAGACCCGCTGTTCTCTTCGGTGCCTAATGCTCACAGCGCACGCACCATCATACACTCACCACCCCCATCATTGTCCAGGCCCAGTAGCAGGGAACTGGGAGCCAACTCTTCAGACAGGGAGAGAGAAAAGCAAGAAGGGAAGGGGAGGCTTTAGGAGAAGGTCTATGGTCTACATGTGGGCCCCAAGAGGCAGGGGTGGGAAGAAGACACTGCACACCTGCTCTGTTTGCAGACTCCACTGTCCTGCAGCGGGCACAGCCACCCCTCCTTTGTGTGTGCGGAGTCAGCAGCCCTCTCGGGGCTCCCCACACAGGCGCTAATCCTCAGGCCCCACAGCTGGGGAGGTGGGGGTGGGAGCGCCTGGGGCTTGGCCCCCACCCCGCTCCCACAAACAAGCCCAGGTTCCTCCAGTAATGCTATAATTGGGTGGGATTTTCACTGAGAGAGAGGGAAAGTCCAGAGAATGAGGAGCCAGTTCCCCCTCCTCTCCTCCCCCCAGCTCATTCCAGAATGCTCCCCTCCTTCCCTCTGAGGGTGGGGGGCACTCAAGGGCTCCAAGAAGGGGTAGAGGGGATGTGGCATGCATAGACTTAGGGATGCCCAAAGGCTTGTGTAGAGAAATGGGCGCGTGCTTTGAAAGAGGGGCTCCCCCTTCACACTGAGGTGACCTCCGGAGAGGACACTAGGCATTCCCAACCCAAGGGCCTCCTCTGCAAAGGGGAACTAAGGAGCCCTGTGGCTCGCTTGCTTGCTGCCAGTGCTGCCTGCCCTTTGCTTCTCCAGCAAGTGTTGCCCACACCGATTTCCCTGCCTGGAGCCTCTCCACAGGGAACAACCACAAAACCTAGGCTTCAGGGAGCTCCTGCGAAAGGGGGGAGGCCACAGGCTACGCCATTGAAGTGTGGGAAGCTCTGATTTCTAATCAAAGTTCAGCCCTGAGCAGCTTCCCACTTAAGCTCCTGTCTTCCCTCTAAAGTGACACGGGGGTGGGGGCAGAATTCTGGATGCTCTGACAGCCGGTGTTCTGGTGAAGCAGATCTACAGGACCATCCAAGTCCCTGGTAGAAAAGTTCTCGCCCTCCCCCCCCCCCCACCCGTGTGTGGTGGGTAAAGGGCCTTCTATACAGGTCATGGTTACAGAGCGAGGGGCTGAAGGGGACCCCCTCCCCCAAGTAACACAACTCCCCAGCCTCTCCCTGCCCTGCAAATGAATATACAAAGGACTGAAACTCAGCTCCTGGGAGCTGAGAGCCTGCTGCTCACCGGGAATGGCCCTGAAGAAGCTATGCCCTTCCCCGTCTTCCCTCTCCCCGCCAGCAGTCACCACCGCCCTCGGAGCTCACCGAGCAAGCGAACAGAACCCAGCTCCCGGGAAAGTATGGTTCTCAAAGTCCACCTCCAACAGCCAGCCCCAGGGGGCCGGCTCCGCTGTCCGAGGTCCCTGGGGGGCTTTGCCTCTAGGGATCTCATCCAGGGAGACCCTCGCCTGGCTAGGGTGCCGCGCCCTCTTCCCTGGTTGGGTGTGTGAGGAGAAAGGGAAACTATCCACACCAGAGCCCCACACGGCCTCGCAGGCTTGCGCCTGCACTCTGGACGCCCACCCGGGCGCTGTCCCTAGGGCGGCCGGTGCCTGGCCGGCCTGTCTCCGTCGGCCGAGCCGCGCGGGCAGCTCTGGTGCCCATGGAGAGGGTTCGGCCCCAGGCAGACCAGTGAGACGGGACGCGGAGGGCCAGCCTCCGATCAACAGTGCCCCTTAGGCAAGGAGACGGGCCGGAGGGGCGTCTCCGACCCGCACCTGGCCAGCAACCGTAGGAGAGAGGCGGGGGGGCCACGCGGCAGAGTAGGCGCTAGAGCCTGGCGGCGCGCTCCACGTTAATCGCAGGGCGCGAAGGACTCGAAACCTAGGGCGCGGCCCGGGAGCCCCCAGGGGCGCGAGTCCCACGCGGCCGCGGGTGCGGCCCGCCGGCCACCACCCGGCTCTGCTCCCAGCGCCCCGGCCTGCCTGCCGCCCGCCCGCCGGCCCACCTGGCGGAGCGCTGCGCTCGCAGCCCGCAGACCCAGCGCGCCCCGCCCGCAGCCGCGCGCCCCACCCTCGCGACACGCGCACCCCGCCCGCACTCGCGCACCACGCGCGCCCCGCGGACCCACGCACCCCACGGCCGCAGGAGGGGCCAGGGCCGCCGCCGCACCCGCTCCCAGGGCCCGGCCCGGCCCGCCCCCGGCCCGCCCAGCCCCGGCCCCGGCGGGCGCCCCCCGCGGCGCTGCCCCGCCCCCGCCGCCCCGGGCCCCGGCCCGCCGCCCGGCCGCCGGCCCACCTGGCGCAGCGCCGCCCTTGGAGCCCGCACACCCGCGCACCCGCACCCTGCGCACCCGCGGCCGCAGGAGGGCCCCGCGCAGCCGGCACGCCAGCTCCCCGAGCCCGGCCCGCCCCGGCGCCCGCGCTCTCGGGGCGGACTCCCGGCCCTCTGCGCTCTCCCGCCCGGCGATGGCCCCGCTCGGATACTTCTTATTCCTCTGCGGCCTGAAACAGGCGCTGGGCAGCTACCCGATCTGGTGGTGAGTGCGACTGCCCCTTATTCGCCCGGGCCCCTGTCCCGCCCCCCGAGCCGCGGTCCCTTCGCGCAGAGTCTGCGGTGGCCCAGACCCCGCGCCGGCTTCCTCCCGCCGCACTCGGGCCGCGGCGAGTTGTTTGCCTTGGCGGCCGCTATCGTCCTGTTGGAACCAGACTGGGACAAGGGTGGTGGAGTTTCCGGGCGGGGGGGGGGGCTTTGATCCCCAGGCTCCTGGCGTCCGACAGGGCAAGCAGTGGGCTGGGAGAGGCGGAAAGAAGTTCGGGCGACACCGACGCCAAGGCGAAGGGCACCCCAAAGCCAAGAGACAGGCGAGAGAAGATGGGAGGGCGCGCTGTAGGCTGCGAGGGGGGAGCGGGCGATTGACTGCAGACTGTCTTTAAGGACCCTATCTTTTACACACACACACACACACACACACACACACACACACACACGCACACACTTTAAAACAAAGTCGGTGAGACAAGACCGAACAGCTCGGAGCAGCAAAGTTACGTAAAGACAGCTGGGACCGGGCCGGGAGGGGTGGGGAGCCCGTAGCGGGGTGCACTCGGCCGTCACCGGGCCTCTCAGCGCCTCCAGGGCAGCTGCCTGAGCGCCAGTGTAGCCAGGGTCTCTCGCTGCGAGCCCTGGCCTGGACCACAGTGACAAGGGTGTGCTGCCAGAGAGGTAAAGAGAGCGACGAGCCATCGGGTCTGAAGGGCCCTGGATGAGGAACCCCCAAGACCCCCATAGCCAAGATCGCAGTGCCTTGTCCGTCTCCCCGGCACAACACACTTTCCAGCCAGACTCGCGGAGGTGGGCGGTGAAAGTGCAGACCTGCCAAAGAAAGGTTCCCAAAGGGTCTCAACTCCCCAGTCACCCCCTCCTCGACTCCTAGTTTGGGGGAATAAGCAGGTGGGAGCTACTCTCCCTCCGGGCTTCCCCTTCTGCACAGCATCTCACAGCGTCCCCACCGACCCCGCCTCTGTCCTGGGGAGCGGAGCCCGCTGAGCAGCGCTGGGTGTTCCGAACCAAACCAGGACGTGGGAGGGGGGGAAGGGTGGGCAGGGGCTGCCGGCTGATGACCCAGAATTGGAGAGAAGCCTCCCCACAAACACGCACGCACACACCCCCTCCAGGAACCCTCTCCGACGGCTTGCCTGGAATTATAATAATTACGCCGAGGGGAAGGGGTGGGGGTGGGGGAGGGAGACGGAGCAAGCCGAAGTACATTTAATCCGATAATAATTTTTCTCTTCGCTGTGATAGTTCGGGAGCCGGGGCGCCCGGGAGGAGGGCGCAGAGTCTGTCCGCTGAGGCGCGGCGCGGGCTGGCGGAGGGGGAGGGCTTGGCCGAACGTCAACGGGCCCAGAGGGCCCGCGGGGCGGCCGGGGTCCCTCGGTGGCGGAGACTCCGGCGGCTCCTGGCTGGGCGCATTCCGCGGCCGCCCTGGCAGCCACACGGCAGGGCTGCGCGGCACCTGCGCGCTGGGGTTGCCGCCCCCAAGCGCAGGCTGAGGCTGGAGAGCCCGCTGGCACCTGAGTCCTGACGCCCGCCCCACCGGCTGCAGCAGGGAGAAGGGAGCGTGTCCGAGAGCCCCGTGGGCTGGCCTCGCTCTCCAAGCCTAGGCTTCTAATTAGAACCCGCCGCCGCATTCCTGGGCCCACAAGGAAACGCCTGCGCCCCCGCACGCCTCCTATAAATAAGGGCCCTGTCACCAGCCTGCAGGCTCCCCGACGTGGGGGCTAGGGGGGTCGACCGTCTGCCCTGAGGGCCCCTGGCCTTGCACACGCACTAAGCCACCCTCTTCACCTGAGTCCAGCATGTTCCATGGGAATGCCCCCAGGAGAGATGCGTTGTCCAGGAAAGGCAGAAACGGGGGTGGGGGGGTAGGGGGAAGGGCCCCCGAGTTGTTCTTCACCCACCTCTCTCATCAACCCTAATCCCATCACAGAGTCTGGAGGGCAAGGCGCTGTTGTATGGACCCTCGTCTACTTCTGAGAGGGTTGGGGTGCAGAAACCTCTCTCCTCTGCCTACACTGGGCTCTCACTGGGACTTGGTCCCTCCTGCCACGTTCTGCAGGAGACTCGGTGTGTTGGGAATGACCTAAGCCAGGAGCTGCCGCCTGAAAGGCGACAATGAGGAAGCAATCTATTTCTGCAAAGATTTACAGCCGTGGAAACTGTAGCGAGTGGTTCTACTCTGTCACAAGAGTGGGGATTGGCGGCAGTCAGTTCGGTGACCTCCGTTTCTTGAGAAGATGTGTCCTGCCCGCACTAACTCACGCTAGGGACAAGGCTCGTCTGTCCCTCAGTCCCTCTTCAGTCCCTCCTCTCCCCGCTAAGCCAGACAGGGGAAGGGCATGCTCTCCTAATAGCAAGGGTGCTCGCGCGTGCACGCACACACACAGCAAAATACAGAGAAAGACTCACCAAGCACCCAGAAAGAGAGGCAGTGGTGAGAATCAGAGTATTCACATGTATAAAGACGGGTGGCATCTAACACTACACAATTTGATAGCAGGGGGACTGTTCCTGTCTTCATCGGCAGCCTCTGCCTGGAGAAAGCTTTCCAAATGCCATCTCATCCTTTCTCCAGCCCCCAGTTAATTCATCATCCTACCCAAGAGGGGGCAGGGGGTGCCTCCTGGCCTGCCAGCAGAGGAGCAAGGTGGGAAAGAGACAGCTGCAGTGGCCCAGACCACGGGGCCCATTTCTTTATAACTTCTCACCTCGGCTTCAGCCTTCCTAATTGGTGACTTTGTTTCACCTTCCCTGCCTAAAACAAAGCCACACGTCCCCTCAGCCTTTCCAAACCCTGCCCCAACCCTGGGCCAGTTGTAGCTGGACCATTACTGTGAGGCCAATCGCATATGAAAGTGAGACTGACCAGGAACTTCCTCACCTGGGGAAACAAAACAAGGAAACAACCCAAATCAGGGGCAATTAGGCTTTTGAAGTTGGTGTGGCTTTTGGTGGGAGGGAGGGAAGGGGCAGGAAAAGGTGTCACTGGCAGTACCGTGTGGGAATTTGAATGGCCATCCCCAGGGTGAGATGCTTCTGAGGCCAAAGGCACATCTCAGGGGCACCGCCCCGCCAGCTCCATCACAGAGCAGGAGGATCCAGCATGGCTGGCAGACTTCGAGGAGGAATTTTTTCCTAGGTTCTTCCTGAGATGGTGGGGAGGCAAGGTTTGCGGGACTGGTGGGCACCACCCAAAGGAGTCCTGCAAGGGGGTCCCCCTTCCTCCTCCTCCGCCCCCCACTTGTAGTTGCTGTTGTTCATGGGTATGAAGTAGATTCCGACTCACAAGGAGCCCCTGTGTGCAGTCTTCAACTGCTCCCGAAGGTTTTCCTGGCTGAGACACCTGTGGAATGGTTAGAGCCACTGACCTTTCAGCGAATAGTCCAGTGCTTACCCATTTGGGCCACCAAGGGATCCCAATTCCGATAGTCAAGCTGAACTTGTTCAATTAAGACGAATGGGAAGAGTCTGTGTTAACACTGGGTTAGCTTTGGGGTTCAGAGGCGAAAGCATGCCCACCCCATTCTTGTCACAGCAACTGTCAGAGCACAGGGCCCAGCATGGCCTGGAGCACGAGATGATGTGCTTCGACCTGCCTTGGACCCTCCATGTCTAGTCATTGGCCTGTGACCCACCCAGAGAGCTAGAGGCCAGCCCGTCTTCCCTCCCGCCCCAGTATGTAGGCTGGCCTCCAGCTAGTCCATCTTCCTCAACTGAGATGGCAGTCTTGGGCCCCTCCCCTACCATGGCACACTCCTGGCCACCCTGATTGCTGCCCTCTGTCTTAGGTATCCAGTACTGCGAGAATAGAAATGCCCTAACTGGGTGGCTTTAACAAACAGAAATTGATTTGCTCATAGTTTCGGGGGGGGGGCACCCTGACTGTCTGCCATCAAGTGAATGCTGACTCGCAGGGACCCTGTAGGATGGGGAAGAACTGTTCCTGTGCGCTTCGGACGGAGACTGTAACAGTTGTGGGGGGAGGAGGAAGCTCTGTCTTTCTCCCGTGGAGTGGTTTTGAACTGCTGAGCCTGCAGTTAGCAACTCAACTCATGACCCCTAGGCCACCAGGGCTCCTCATAGTTTAGAAGGCTAGCCTTCCAAATTCATGTGCCAGCTGGAGGGGAAGACTGTGTGTGTGTGTGTGTGTGTGTGTGTGTGTGTGTGTGTGTCAGTGCTGGAGGAAGGTCCCTTTCGCTTCAGCTTCTGCTTCTTAATGCCTTGGAAGTCTCCATGCATCTCGGCCTTTCTTTAACTCCAGCTCCCCTCTGCTCTCCTGCTTAGCCTCCTTTAGAGCTCCCAAGAGATGGACTCAAGCCACACCCTATCCCAATTGGGTTCATTAGCATAACAAGGAAAACCTACTCCCAAATGGGATTATAGTCACTGGTTTAGAGGTTAGCATTTACAATTAGTTTTGAGGGCACAGTTCAAGCCAGAACACTCTCTGTAGCTCCCCGCTCTCCCCTCCGATCACCAGTCTTCATAATGCCAATCCTCTGGAGTAGTGGCACCGAACCAGGATTCACTGCCCAGTGCCCTACCACCACCTCCACCTCCACCCCCCGGCCCCACCCCACTGGGACCCCTTTCTTACAGCCTGTCCCTCACCAATCCCTGAGCCTGCGGTCACCCCAGCAGACTCATCAGTGCCCTTTCCTTTGTCCTGAGCCACTCCCACAGGCCCTCAGGCACTCACAGACGACCACTGTAGTCCCCCAAGTTCACATCCTGAGATGAGACCACCTCAGAGGCCCTAGTCTCTGCAGAGAAGCCACCTGTAAGTCTCCTGCAAAGTTTTAAGGCCTTTTGAGATCTCTCCCACTCCCTAGACACCTGTGCTGGGCAGCACACAGCTCTCTTAGGACCCTATCAACACCGCTCCTCCCATCTGTGCCTGGAAGCCTCTCCTCACCCTGAAGGCCCAGCTCAGCAGTCTGTCCTTTGCTCCTGATTCTCAAAGGCCCTCCTGCATGACCACAAATCCCATACATGTACACTCCCATGCAGAGCTGAAGGCAGGCATCCCTGTATCCCAGGAGAGGAGCACAGTAAGAGCTTCCCACAAAGGACAGCCTCCCTGTACAGGCCAGGAGACTTCAGACTCTCTCTAGAGGCTGGGCAGGAAGAGGACAGATGGAGGGGGGTGAGCAGGCAACACAAATACGGTGATGCTTGTGCCGGTCAGGTGCATGGGTGAGCATCCACAGCAGGAGGACGCAGGTTGGAGTGGGCTGGGGCAGAGGGACAGGTGTACAAAATGAGGACCTGGGAGCTGTACAGGAGCCTGAGATGTCAGGCAAGGCCTCAGGCATTCGGGATCCCAAGCCTGTCCCACTTGTGGCCTTGCAGGAAGACACACACAGGGGTCCTAAAGACAAGGCACCAGTGGGAGAGGTGACTCCCTGCCTGCACTACCTCCCAACTCCTCAACTCTCCTCTGTCCTCTCCTTCCTGCTCTCTGTGAGGTCCCTTCTCTGGTGCGTCCAAGGCCAAGGGTGGCAGGAGTCAGCAGATACGACAAAAGACACCATGCCAGCCTCTCATGTTGTGGAATCTCGGGGACAGCAGGCTAGCTGCCTTCACAGAACCACAGACTAAGTGTCGGTCAGTCCTATGCCACAAGACTACAGAGACATCCATTATATAGACTCTGAAAGTTCCCAGCGGCACTCCCTTTCAGAACAGAGTGCCTCTCATCTTGCCAGCGTGGTGGCCCGAAACCTCCATGACTGGCATGGGTCTCGTCGCATACAGTGGATTCATTCTCTCAGGTAGCTGCCTCGCCATTTATTTGGCGTGTTGATTGGGTTGTTTCCTGGGGTTCTGTTTCATTAGCCAGACTGCGTTCCTTTCAGGATAACTGTGTTCAATTAATGATAAATACAATCTTGGACTGAAGGGGAACCATGAAAATAGGCTCTTCTTCATAATAGGTCCTTGCACAAAATTTTCAACTTTGGGGCAAGCTCCTCAACGGACAGGAAGCTCACTGGCTGCAGCTCTGTGTCTTTGTGGATCCACGTCTGTGGGTCCAGGCAGACTGACTATAGACCAGGAGCAACCCAGATATGTCCTAGGGGGACTAGCCCTCCATTGGATGGATGATGCTCAGATGACTAGCCCTCCACTGGATGGATGATGCCAGCTTCAATGGAAAGGCAATAGGAGCCCTGGTGGCATAGTGGTTATGCATTGGGCTGCTAATCTCGAGGCCAGCGGTTTGAAACCACCAGCCACGCCAAGGGAGAAAGATGAGGTTCTCCACTCCCCTAAACAGAAACCCACATGGGCAGTTGTCCTCTATCCTACCGGGCGGTAGGGGCTGGAATCCAGTAGTCTGATGGAGAGGCATAGTTCAAGCAGAGTCCACAGCTCCATAAGTGTCCTGGAGACAAGCCCATTCCCAAAGGTCCCTGTAGAGGTGACATTGCTGTCACTGTGGCCGAAGACTAAACAGGTTTAACTCCTCTGTCCATGAAACTTAACCAATGTGACTCAACATATGGCCCTCAGACCAGAACCCTGGAGTGATGTGGACAAAGAACAGAGCGTCAGTCAGTACTTAGAGATGTCACTGCAGGCTGGTAATACTGCCATATTTTTGTAGTCTTTTGCAATAATGGGCTGGGAAATTTTTCTTTAGTCATTTTACAGCTCTTATAACATTCTATACATCCATTATATCAAGCATATATGTACATATGTTGCCATCATCAATTTCTAAATATTTACTTCCTATTTGAACCTTTGGTATCAGCTCCTCTTTTTTTCCCTCCTACCCCCACTCCCACTCTAGTGGCCGCTTGATAAATTATAAATTATTATTTTCATATCATACACCATCTGTTGTCTCCCTTCACCCATGTTTCTGTTATTCGTCCCCCTGGGGGCAGGGCAGTGGGTTATGTGTCAATCATTGCCTTTCCCTTTCCTCCCCTCCTCCTTCCCCCCCTTGAGGCATGTTTTTCAAGTCCCTCACTAGCTCCTTGAGCAGCACGGCCCACACCACGATCCCATTGTTCCTCCTCGCCAACCAGAGCTTGTCGTGTGGGTGTCTAACCCAAAGGCAGCTTCTCTGCTGGCCTGGCCAAGCCCAGTCAAGGTGCTGAAGCCATGTGCTCCTGTGGAGTCTGCAGAAGCCTCCGTGGCTCGCGTGTCCAAAATGACTTTGGGGGGAGGACTGGACATCTGCAGGATGCTACAGGACACTTGTGAATTACACAAGATTTGGCTCCAAGTCACAGGTGCTGCCTGACCCTAAGAGCCCCTGCCAGTCCTGGACTGGACAGTCCAGAACCCGGGATGCAGAGGAGGCCCAGCCCTGGGCTGAAGAGGATGCAGCCTGAGGAACCGTGGAGCCTGTTGGTTCCCACTAAGAATGTGTAGTCCTGGAGAAGAACTCCATGATGCACTCCCCCTTCCCCGAGAAGCCGTGTTTCTCTGGGAGAACTCCTTCCCCAGGGCCACCTGCTATCCTGATCTTGCCCTCATTAGTCCTCACGGACCCCTACTCTGTGTAGCTCACGCTAGCTTGGATCACCACCATGTGCAGGGCACAGGCGGTGCTGAGCTCACTGGTGTAAGAGGCATGGGCAGCCTCTCCACCAGGCATGCCTTCGCCATACCCCTATGCCCTCTGCCTTCTCACCTGGCATCCAGTTTCCCCAGAGCTGCCCCCAGCTCCATCACTCCCAGGGACTCTGCTCAGGTTCTCCCGCTGCCATTCACCTGAGCTGCACGCTTGCCGAGACCCCCACCCAGCCCGGGGGTCCAGCCCCCACTGGGGTCCGGCCAAGGCACTCTCCTCCTTTGTGAAACAGACTCGGGTGATATTTGCACCCTCCCAGGTCAGGAGGGGCTCCTTCCCTCTTGACTTCTCTGCAGCCCCGTCACCTCAGAGCTGTGTTGCGTGGTTTTTAAGTTCGGAGAGTGTGGCCTGATTCTGGGGGATGTGAGGACCTGTCGTACTAGTCCCTTGGTCACTGAGGCTGGGTGCCCCTGGGCTGTGCTGGGAGGGGTGGGCAGCCCTGCCTCAGTCTCCCCTCCTCACCTCCCAGGTGAGACAGCTGGAGGTGTCGAGCTTCCACATTCCTTCCCGGCTAAACGTGCCGCCACCGCCAAGGAAAGCAGGCAAATGTGTGGCCGCGGGCACAGGGAGCCTCTCTGCCCACCTGCTGGGACTTGCTCGAAGTATGTGTCAGTAATCCAGGCCCGGCTCAGAGGAGGGGTGCTGCCAGGGCTGCAGGCAGGACTGCGGAGCTCCCTGAGAAGACACGGGGCCTGGCAGCAGTCCTGGCGGCCCTTCCCTACTGGCGGCGGGCGGCCTTTCTGGGTGGAAGGTGCTCGGCTCCCTGCAAGGTCTGGGACAGATGGGCAGCAGGTTGTGGGAGGCCCTTAAGGAGGTAAGGGGGCTCTTCCCCGGCCACCAGTGACAGGAAAGAGCAGCCTGGTTCTTCCACACAGTCAGCTCACTCAGTAAGCCCAGCCCAGGGGGAAGCCAGGCTCTGACTGCTCCTTCCCCAGGAGGGGACAGGCTGTGGCTGTCGTGTAAGGTAGACTGAGACCACAGAGGCCCTGGCAGCAGAAGATGGAGACTCCAGGCCTGCACAGGAAAACTCGCCACAGCCCTGAGTCGGTCAAGGATTCGGACATTGCCATCGCCTAGGAGTTCAACTGTGGGGAGGGGGGATGAGGCTGTGTGCCAGCGGGTCTTGTGAGGGCTACAGCCATTCCGAGGTGCACAGAAACCCAGCGATTCAAGAAGAGAGCAAGGAGGAGCTGGCCTTTTGGGTGAGCCTCAGAGAGAGGATGGCCCAGCCACCTTGGGTCAGATGAAGAAACTGAGGCCCAGGCAGGGACAGGGCATGACTGTAGGCAAATGGACTGACACAGAGCTGCCTGCCAGGCCTAGCTCATGCCACCGACTGAGAACGCCTCGCAGGGCTGCCTCCCCACAGGGCAGCTGCTCCCAGGCCGAAATGAATTATTACTGCCCATGGCAGCAGGAGGCTCGCAGGGTGCAGCTGGCCCATGCAAGGCATGCCGCCGGGCCTGGGATGCTCCCTGCCAAGGAGACTGTCCTGGATACCAGAAAAGGAGACTCCACCAGCCCTCGGAGGACAGCCCGGGGACCCCTCGGGCCTCGGCTTCCTCCTGCAAAGTGACATTCAATTACACACTCTCTTGGAATCGTTTCTGACTCGGGCTCCAAGGCTACACCACCACAGGGGCCCTGGGGCTCCGGCCTCCCTCAAGGGGAGAAGCTAGCAGCCCGCCCTGTCCAGGTGTTGCGCGGTGATGCCGCTCGGTGACGGGAAAGTTCACGTGGGAATCCAAACAGAGGCTGGGCACCCAACCTGTCCCTCCCTCCTCGGCCTGCATGTCCCAGCCAGCAGCGCCCTCCATGCAGAGCAGGATGATCTGGCCGGGTGCCCGCCTTCCCTCAACAAGAGGGAAGAAAATCATTAGCGCTTCCAGGCGGAGGGTGTGGCTTCCGAGGCAACAGCAGCTGGCCCTGGCCAGGCGGCCCGGCCGCTGGCAGAACACACAGGGCTGCTTTCCAGAAGCACCTCGTCCCTCCAGCTCCCTCCAGCACGCTTGGAGGGAAGCTCGGGGGTAGCTCGTCTTCCAACGCCTGCCGAGTTACTAGAAAACAATGGGCCACCGCATTCACCCAAACTTGGAAGGAATACATGCCAGTGACTCCAGACAAGTACACACACACACACACACACACACACACACACACACAGCCCAGGGGCACACAGCAACTGTGTTGCTAAGGCTGCCTCCATCCCCCATGGGGCTCGGCCTCTCCGCTCTCCTCAGGTCCCAGGGTCCCAGGGTGGACGTGCCCCGACCACCGCCCTCTCTGGTTGGGGAGAAGTTAGCCCTCTCTAGCAGGGGAGCAGGGTGGGGTAGGGGCCTCAGCCCACACTGGGCTGCCAGCTGGAGAGGAAGTGAGTAGACTCCTCCTGGGTGACTCAAGGCAGCCAGGTGCAGCCGTGAGGGGAAGGGGTGAGGCAAGGTGGGTCAGGCCTCCTACCGCTGGTGCTCCCCAAACTCCAGCCTTGCCTTTGACACCTTCCCACTTGGCTTCTCCCTGTGGCCCAGAGAAGAGCCAGGAGCACAGCTGAGCCTTTGGTCCCAGCACACATGGGCAGGGCCTGTGAGTCCATTAGCTCCTGGCCTGCTGGATGAGGATGAGGAGGATGAGGAAGAGGAGCAGACCTGGGAATGGGCGGGCCTGCTGGTTCCTGCAGCACCCTGGCAGGGGGCAGGGCTTTGCGGTGACTAAGACAGAGGGGACAGGTGGGTGCTGAATGAACAATGGCTGGCGTGGAATTCCCCGACCTGAAGGGGGTGCACACCTTGTGCTGCGTGGTGCCCAACGTTCCCACCTGCGCCGCCACCCGTGAAAAACGAAAAAGCCCCTTCCTCTCCCTCTCTGGACACCAGTCTGCACCAGTCTCCGTGATGAAGAGAAGGCCGGGACTCATTTGAATCCAGAGGGCTCCTGGGGCTTACTGAGAAGCTGGGAGCTGCTGGTCCCCCAGGACCACCCCCAGGAGCACTGTGGCAAACAGCGGTGCTTGCTGACACCCCTGCAGGGGGGGTCCACTATTGCCCTGCCCCAGCTTTGAGCCATATGCTCCCTCCGAATATGCATCTCTCCTGGAATGTGCACCCCTCAGGGACCCTCCTTCTGTGAATTGCTGGCTCCAGAGGTGCGACATGGGGTTCCTGACACCCCAAGTGGCTTCTCAGGGCCAGTCCAGGAGCGGAGAGGGTCCCCCGTGCCTCCCTGAAGACAGAGACAAGCTGAACCTCTCTTCCTAGCCCTGACTCACAGTGACCTGGTGAAACTCCTTTTTCTGGCTCCAGAACGCTCACCCCACACTCTGGAAAGGGCAGCCCTCGCCCTTTTGGTGGCTGGAAGTTTCAGGAAGCTACGGAGTCCCCGAAGCTGAAACTGGAGGACAGCCTTTGACTGCCACACTCATCCACAGAGGGACACTAAAGTCCTAGGGCGCCCAAGCGGGAAGCAACCTGGGTATGCTTAGAATCCAGTGCTTCTTAAACAGGAGTGTGTTTCTGAATCCCCGGAGGGCTTGTTGAATCCCGATCTGATCCACCCCCAGTGTCTGACTCAGCAGCACTGGGTGGGGCCCAAGAATGTGCATTTCTAGCAAGTCCCCTCGTGTTGCTATTGCTGCTGGCCCAGGTGCCCCGACTGAAGGACCTCAAGTGTTCGCCATGTAAACTGAGGCTCGACAAGGTGATGACACCCGATGGTGACAGCACTGTGGGTCACTGCGCATGCCCCCTCCGTGGTCTTACTGTGCCGGAGACGCTGTGTATGAGATTAGGGGCTGTCTATAAGGTTTCAGTTAGTAGTTGAGTGGTGTCTGCGCGGGCTTTGTCTTATTCGTATAGGCTGTATCTTATTCGGTTTCAAGTGTGACTTTGTATGCACTGGTAATTAATAAATTCCAAGAGCACCCTAGTACACTCTGGAGGCAGACGGGCGCTGGACCCCTGTTCTGCACACAGACACACTGACCAATGCACTCCAAGCCTCAGCGCCTCGTCTGTGCGATTTACCTGCCGCTGGGCCTGAAAGAAGCCAGAAACAGACCACACCAACCCACAGCCCGGTACACAGTTTTCCTGAGCATCTCTCCCGTCTCCATGCAGACAGCTGGCAGAGGGCAGAGCACAAGGGGGGCCACACAGGGCCTGTGTGCAGGGAGCTGGGAGCAGTTGGAGGTAGGAGCAGCGGTCCAAGAATTGGGAAGGAAGAAATCATTCACTGTAGCAAGAGCCCCATGTAGAGGAGGGCGCCTGTGTGCACTGGGAGAAGAGGTGCCGTCCGCAGGCGCTGGTGATGAGCAGAGAGAGTGACCAGTCCCCAGAGATCATGGATTGAGGACCACCACCTCGAAGGGGCAGCATCCCACAGGGCCCCCATCTCTCCCAAGGGGGTCCTGGCCTGTGTAGCTCAGAGCAACAGAAGGGAGGTGGTAAAGGTCTCATTTTCCGCTGCTGGGGAGCAAGCAGGCCGCCACAAATGCAATGGCCTGACGCCACACTCACGGTTTGACGCACACGTCTATGGCTCCGGGATCCAGGTGGCAGCCTGGGTTAAGCGTTGGGTTGCTAACCACAGGATTTGCAGTTGAAACTCATCAGTCGCTCGGAGGGAAAAAGTTAAGGTTGCCTACTCCCATAAAAATGTACAGTCTCAGAAGCCCGCAGGGCCTTCCTACCCTGTAAAGCGTTGCAGTCAGGAGCCCGCAGGGGCAGTTCTATCTAGCCTGTCCTGTTGGGTGGCTATGAGTTGGAATCACTTGACGACAGTGAGTTTGCTGGGGCTTATAGGGTCCCAGTAAGTGGGAATCCACTCGATGGCCGTGGGTTTTTCCCTAATTCCCAGCTCAGGTCTCGGCAGCTGGGCGTGCTGGAACAAAACCTACTTCCATGTGCATTGCCCACTCTTGTGGGAATCTCGTTCCCCGCCCTTGGCCGGGCCCCCATCAGCTCCTACAGACCAGGTCCAGTAAAATGCTGCTGCCCCCATGTCCGCCTCACTTACTGACTCTGCCGGACTGCTACAGCGCAAAGCGCTGCATTTAAAGCCCACGTGTGGTGAGATGCCCTCACCGCTGAGATTAGTGACCATGTTTACAGCTGATCTCACCAGGGTGTCCATGAATGTCCTGTTTCCAGTCCAAAGGCCAATCCAAGAGCCCACGTCACTTGGGTGTATTTTGTGCACATAAAGCCCTTGTTCTGGATGTGGGTCCAAAGGCACCGGTAGGTGCCCACACTGGGGTGAGGATCCTGCAGTCACATGGGAGTGGCCCGTCTGGGTGAAGGAGACCTGAAGGTGCTGAAGGCAGCGCCCTTCTCGAAACCCAACCCCCATCCAGCATTTGGCCTCTGGGGGAATGAATGCATATCTGGCCTGGAACTGATGGCTCTGCCCAGTGGCCAGGGCAGCCCCGGTGTTCAGTAGAGACCCTACTCGGCCTCTCTCCTCCCAAGTTCCCCAGCCCTAGCTCAGAAAGATGTGGGAGAAAGCAATTACATACTGCGATTGTTTCCTGGAGCCCTAGTGGTGGAGTGGTTCCACACTGGGCTGCTAATCACAAGGTCGGCAGTTCAAAACCATCAGCCATTCCTCGAGAGAAAGATGAGGCTTTCTACCCCCATAAAGTGTAACAGTCTCAGAAACTCACAGGAGCAGGTCTACCCTGTTGTATAGACTCACTAGGAGTCAGAACCCACTCAATGGCAGTGAGTTTCCTTTTTGATTTATCTGGTTGCTTTCTGAGCATCGATTATTTGGGGCCAACACCTCAGGTTACAATTGCAGATCCTGGCAGGGGTGAGACCCTGTGGGACTAGCCCGGAGCTTTTGCCTATTTTAGGGACCCATCAAGGCACAATGAACCTCCCTTGGCGCTTCCCACAACACAAGGCTCTTTCCTCCCCTTGGCTCAGTGACTGAAAGCTATGAGTATCTTCATCCCAGCTGGGCAGTCTGCATTGTTCAAGCCTTCTAAGTCACTGGGCCTTTGGAAAGTGGGGTCTCTCAGGAAGTAATTGCAGGAACTCAAGGGGTTCTTAGATCACAAGAGGCAAGAACAGCACCAGGGTGGCTCTGAGCCATGAGAGGAAGAGAGAGGGGTTCTGGGGGAGCCAGAAGACTGCAGCCACTGGGCTCTGCTACTTGTATCCTGGCAGCACCGGAGTGGTCGCATGCCAGGGCCTGTTCTGGAAGAGGACCAGAGCAGGGGCAGGGGGCTATGGGAGATAGAGCTGATTCAGCATCCTCCAGAGGCTCTCAGACATGGGGGACACTGAGCTGTAGGTGCCCCTCGGCTGCCTTGGAACAGGGACCTGAGGCAGTAGGTGAAAGGCGAGGACTAGACCCTCCTCCTCGCACCCTGGCCTGAAAAGATAGGAATCTCTGTAGAGGAGGGCAGAGTGAACAGACAAGCTTCCTCACTCGTTTGTCCCTCAACTCCCATCCTCATACCAAAGAAAGCCCATCCCTGGAATTTGGAATCTTGGAGATTAGCACCTTGGAACGGGCATGTGGCCGGGCCAGTTCCTTCTCAGACTGGGAGACCATGAGCTAGAGTTGGGTAAGCAGCTCAGGCACCAACCTAGAACTGGAGTCTTTCTGTCTACAGCAAGCAGCCTCGTTCCTTTCCCCTTGTTCTGAGTCTCCAGTAAATTAGCACAACCGACCAAGTGAAATCAACTCAAGTGGTTGTCCCTTCTCAGGATGCTCCCTCAATTCCCACCCCGGCTGCAGTCACAGAGAGGGAGGAGCGACCCAGGGAATGGAGAGCCCTTCTCAGAAGTGTTCCAAGACCACAGCCATGATTTGCAACCCTGTCCCTGACATTTCGTTATGGATTTTTTTTTCAACATGCAGAAAAGATGGAAGAAGTCTGTAGTGAGTACCATGTGCCCACAATTCACACATTTAAACACCCATCTACCCACCTACCCATCTATCTTTATATATAGAGAGATATATAATAAATATATGTTATCTAAGGTTCTGCAAGAATCAGCCCCTAAACACATATACATCCTCCTCATTAGCCATCCTGCAACATTTGTTTGTGACTCTCTTACAAAGATCTTATGATCTTTGTCTGGACCTAGTAAGTGGAGTGGATGTGCCAGAGCTTGACAGTTCACTCTACCTAGACCAGACAACCAGTCCTAGTTTAAAACCCGAAGCCCTTTCAGCCCTAGTCAAACCAGGGCATCTGGTCAACCTAGCCTCACCACTTCAGCAGCCCCTAAGGCAGTGAAGCCCCAGGCATCTCCAAGGGCCGTCTGAAAACCTTTAATCTAGCCTCTACTGCCAGCTACTTGAATCAAGGTCCTAACGAGCTGCTGAACGGTTGTTGTTTTTAGTTTCTGTCAAGCCAGTTTTGACTCAGAGCAACTGCATGCACCACAGAATGACTCCTGCCCAGGCTAGGCTCATCCGCACAGTTGCTGATCAAACACCCTGTCTTCCTTTTTTCCACTGGTCACGCCTGATAAAACGTCCAAAGTACGTAAGATGAAGTCTCACCGTCATCCCTTCTGAGGAATATTGTGACGGTGCATATTCAGTCTGTGCATATACAGTCAGTGTATCCTTCACCGGTACCACCATTCACGCGCGCGCATTCCTCTTCACTCTTCGTCCTTCATCGTCCAGCTTTGGCACACACGTGAGGCCATTGCAGGCGCCATGATGAGCTCGCACCACAGTACTCAAAGGGACATCTTTGCTCTTTAAGGCTTTCAAGAAGTCTTTTGTAGAAGATTTCTCCAGGGCAATATATCATTTGATTCCGTCTCAATGTCACCCTTTTGCTCTGACCCCACAACCTCGTGCCTTTGGATAGTCAGGGAGACACAGGTAAACTTCTTTCTCATGCTCGCTGCTTTCAGCCCAAACCCATCCATCATCAGCAAGGATATGCATCTACCCCTCACTCCATGTTCTCTTGTGCCCAGCTTAAATTTCTGCCAACTATTTTTCAGTTATCTTCTGGGACATTTTATTTACGTGTGATTTTAATACTACTTCTCTGTATTGTTCACATTCTATTGGATTGTGTTTCTTTGGAATGGGCCAAAAGATGGCTCTCTTCCAGAGTCTTCCATATTTCCTAGCATCAGCATGCGAGTGATTCCAGGGTTGCGTCCATTTGTTGGAACATCTCAATTGGTATTTTATCCATTTCTAGAGCCTTGTTTTCCACCTTCTGAAATACTTAAACATTGACAGTTCTTTTTGGTACAGAGACTCCGTGTGTTCCTTCCATCTTCTTTTGATGCCTCCTACATTGTTCAGTATTTTTCCCATAGAATCCCTCAATATTGAAACTCGAGGCTTGATATTTTCCCCCAAAAAAACTAAATCTTGAGAAATACTGAGCATACTCTATCCTTTTGGTTTTCTAACTCTAGGTATTTGCACATTTATTTACAATGTTTTACTTTGTCTTCTCAAGCTGTTCTTGGAAATCTGTTCATTTCTTTTACTTCACAATCTTTTCCACTTGTTTTATATAAGTGGAATATAATATAGAGTATTCTATGTTTAAGAGCAAGTTTCCGAGTCTCTTCTGACACCCATTATGATCTTTTTTTTCTTTCTTGTCTTTTTCACAAACATTGCATTTCTCATACATGATGTTTTTGAAGCCCTCCCACAATTCACTGGTCTTTGACCATTAGTGTTCAATGCATCAAATCTATTCTTGAGATTGCCTTTAAATTCAAGTGGTTCTCGTGGACTCATTTTAAGTTCCTTCAGCTTCAGCTTGAACTTGTATAAGTAAATGATGGCCTGTTCCACAGTCAGCGCCTGGCCTTGTTCTGGCGGATGATATTGTTCTTTCCACAGAGGTAGCCCACTTGACTTCTGTATATTCCACCTGGCAAGATCCACATGGATAGCTGCTATTTTTGGTTGTTGTAAAAAGGCATACTCAACGAATAAGTTGCTGCTCTTGAAAAATTCAATCTTGGCTTTGTGGGCATTGTTTTGATCACCAAGTCCATGTTTGCCAGCTACTGATCTTTCTGTGTTTACAACTGTGACATTCCAATCACCAGTAATTATTAATGCACCTTGACTGTGTGTTTGATCTATTTCAGACTACAGGAGTTGGTTTAAAAAAAAAATAAATGTAATTCCTTCATCTTTGGCGTTCCTTGTTGGTGCATACATTTGAATATTCGGCATAGGAATTGGTCTTTCTCGTTAGGCGTCTGGCTATTATCCTATCACTGACAGCACTGTGTCTCTAGGCCCTTCAGAATGTTCTTTTTGACGATGAATATGATGTTGTGCCTCTTTAATTTGTCATTCCTGGCAGAGTAGACCATTGGATGGTGTTTCAAAATGAAAACTATGAGTTAATTTCAGCTCATTAATATCTAAGATATTGATCTTCAAGCATTCCATTTCATTTTTGATCATTTCCAAGTGTCCTGTTTCACACTGAACTAGCCTTTACCAAAGTTCTGATTTTCCACCCACCTAGCTCCTGCCCATTCTTATGGACACTCATCCAAGGACCCTTCTCTTCTATGCTCTCCACTCATTAGAGAGCATTCCCCCAAACCATTCAGGTGGCTGGCATGGGTGGAGGCCCTAAGAGGAAGAGGTACCCAATTCAAACCACACTGAATCAAGGGCTGAGCGAGGACTCAACAAAAAAAAAAAAAAGGAAAAACAACATTCCCTTCAGGTCAATTCCAACTCATAGTGACCCTTACAGGACAGGGTAGAACTGCCTCTTTGGGTTTCCACAAGTCCCCGTCTATATAGAAGCAGACAGCCTTGTCTTCCTCCTGTTAATCGGCTGTAGGGTTCAAACCACTGACTTCATGGTTGTCAGCTCAGTGCGTAACCCACTATGCCATCAAAACTCCAAATCGCAGACTCGAGGGGAAAGCAGGGGTGGGTATACTCCCTGGATTGACTGTACGGGGCTGACACCACAGCGCCCACTCCATCTTCCGGAAGCCCTGCAGTGCAGTCTGTGCCCCACAGGTGTCAGTTGTTCCAGAAGTTGTGTCCTGCGCTTTCACAGTGTGCCGTGTCCATGGTGAACAAGGCTGAAGCCAGGGACTTGGGTCCAGGTGAGGAGAGACACTCAGCAAACATAAGCGGTTGCAGTGTAAAGAGGACAGCTGGAATGGGGAGCACTGCCCTACACCGATGGGACAAGCGTCCATGGGGCAAACGGCCGACATGCAGGGGTGGTGTTGGATGTCAGGAGAGTATGTGCCGTCCAGAGACACAGGCTGCCAGTCACCGGAGACATTTTCAGGAGTAGGGCAGAGACGCCAAACAGCATCGAACAGGCAGAGGGAAATGGAGAGTCTATGAAAAGGCAAATAAAGGGGCATTCTCTGGAAGGAGAATCGAGGTCTACCCGAAGCGCTTGGCTCGGTGTGCTGTAACGGTAGATGTGTGGTTGCTTGCGGTGGAGGGAGGGGGGGGGTTGCTGCAGAGACAGAGCCCACGCTGGGGCTGGCCCTTTAAGAACCAAACGCCCATTGCTCCCAGAGGGAAGGGGCAAGCAGAAGCCAGGGTGGGAAGGGCAGGCCTGAGGGAGATAGCACAGAAGGCTTCTGGGCTTTGTCGAATTAACGACAGGATGTGGCTGCTGGCCACCAGCACGGTGTGCCGCGCGCCATTTTCAAGCGGGTCCGACTCCCGAGACTTCCCATAGAGCGGCACGAAAGGTTTCCCGTTGCCGTCTCCTGTGCCATCTTCTGGAACGTTGGTAGGTCTGGGGTTCGTTGTTGGGGTCATGGTGCGGCACCCAAGCGAGGGGCTCCTTTTCCAATGTCAGATGGGGTAGTCGTCTGCTGCGCTCCAGACGGGCTTTGGGGTTTGCTGACAGACGCTGCCCAGGCTGTTCCAACAGTGTAGATGTATTCCCGTGGTGCGCACATAGGTCGTGCGCTAAGGTGGATCCCTTCACAAATCGGCCCGCCTCATCCGAGCCTGGCCACACGAGATCATCCAGAACACTGATGCCAGGAGCGAGCGTACACAGTAACCAATGACCACTCCTGACAGCCTCAGGATGGGATGCCCAGGGCTACTCTTACATCGCAGAGCGGGCACACTTTAGGTGGCAGTAAGTGGGCTGTGGTTTAGTGCCAGGTTCATGTCCCCAGCTGAGGTCAGGTACAGTGTGGCTGGGCTGGCTCTCTCGCTCTCTACACAGGTCCTCCCAAGGCCTCTGGGAGCAGAGCAGTTGGAGCCTCCACAGGCTCCCTGCCCTCTGGGTGGGGTTTCTCCCAGTGGCAGCCCCTCTTGTGCTCTCCGCCATTTCTGGGGCTCAGATGGTGTTGCTGCCTCTCTCTGCTCTGTTTCCTCCTGGCCAGGAGCTGCTGTTTCTTCCTGCTCTACACTCTCCATTGGTTTCCTCTGAAGTCCCACCAATCCCAGCCAGCCCCACTCCCCGCACCCCGTCCCCATTGACATCTCCACCGAGGACTGGATTAGGGGAGAGGACTGTTTATCATCATAGAGCTTCCATGTCCCCAGGCCATAAGCTGGCCCTTCCTCCAAGAGCAGAATGTCAAACTCCAACCCCCAGAAGCTCCGATCCCAGGTTTTTATGGTCCCGACACAGGACCTCCTGACGCTTAGTCAGCACCAGCCCCTGAGAGATCCCACTTAGTTCTGATCAGCCCCCACTCCCGGGCCTCCAGTGTGCTTCTGCTCTTAAAACCAGGACCTCGAGGCCAAATTGTCCACTGCAAAGAGAGTTTTCTATGCTAGTTTGTCAGTGGTTGGTTTTCTTCCTTATGTGTCCTTGGCTGAAACCTGTTCCCCATGGATGACCTGACTGAGATGCTGCTGGCATGGTTTCCAGTAACACAGCAACACCTACAACATATGCACATACAAGGCGGAGAGTGGAGAAGAGGGGTCACTCCAAGCTCATGGCCATTGAGTCAGTTCTGACTCATAGCAACCACGGAGGACCAGGTCAAACGGTAAATCTGCCCCCTTTGGGTTTCTGAGACTGTCCGTCTTCACGGGAGCAGAGAGCCTCGTCTCGTGCCCAAGGAGCACCCGTGGGTTCTAACTGCTGACCTCCTCTGTTAGCAGTCCAGCCCATGGCCCACCACACCGCCAGGCTCCTAAGAAGCATGGAAAAGGGGGTCTTAAATGTATCCACTAACTGCCTTTCCTTTCAGTGCCCTCCAGCCCACCCAGGGACTCTCCTCCCTGCTACAGCCCCCATCTTCTCCCACCTGCTCCATCCCTCTTCCCACTGGCTACTCCCATGTTCTCCTGCCCAGAGCCTCTCCCCGCTGGGCCCCTCCATCTCCTCCCACTCTGTGGGCCACTGCCAGGTGCATCTGTTTCTGTCTTCACTCACCCTGGGCCTGAGCAGGGGCTTCGCTTCCACTCGCCTTTCTGTTGAGCCACCAAAAACCACACCCCCCCCCCTAGTCAGTTCAAGGATCCCTGAGCCATGGCCGAGCCCTGAGTCACTGTGGTCCCCGGCCAGAAGGCAGTCTCATCCCAGCCATCCCATGCCGAGCGAAGGACAGAAACAGGGGTGCTTCTTCTCAGAAAGGGACTTTGAAGCAAGGTCCAAAGGGAGAGAGGGGCGCACTGGGCAGGCTGAGTGGGAAAGGGTGTTCACACAGCTGCCTTGACACTGGCTGCCTCCAATCAAGGCCTGTGGGGCTGCAGTGTGGTCAGCGTGGGAGAAACTGGGGAAGGTCAGGCCTGGTTTGACATTATCAACGCATAAATGAACCTGAAACAAGCCCAAGTAGTTACACACCATCGGGGGAAAAGAGCCTGTAGGCTGGGCTGTGGACATCTGCCAATGTGTGGAGTTGGGGAGGTTGTGGGGAGACAGACAGGGCAGCGTGCACAGCACTCAAACAAAGAGATGGCATTTCAGGAGAGCGTGACCACCAAGGTGTGTCTATGGAAGGGACCCTGAGAGATCCCAGATACCTGATCCGGGAGGTTTCAGGATCAGGGAGGCAGGAGGAGGATGAGCAGCCCCGGAAAGAGGACCTGCACTTCCTTGAGCACGTGGAGGGTACGGGGCCTGTGGACAGTGCTGAGGACCAAAAGGGCATGGCCTGCCTAGCGGTGGTGGAAAGACAGGAGGTGTGGAGGACGCTGATGAGCTAGTCATGTGGGGAACTTCCCTGGATTGTACCCATTTCACCTCACATTTGCATTTGTCCTTATAGGACTGATAAGGGGACTGAGAGGAGCTAGACAAGCAGAGTTAGTCAGCCAGTGCTGTCGAGCGGAGGTCAAGGTGAGAGGGATCCAGACATGACTACAAGGACATGAAAGCATCGGTATGGTGTTCAGGGTGGGAGGGCTTCCAGAGTCTAAGGAACGAAGACCCTCCATGGAAGGCCACGTGGAAGCACAGGTAGGAAGCTGGTGTGCTGGCACACAGGCACATCCAGGGTGCAAGAGGAGAGCAAGGTGGGGAGACCCGGAGTCTAGCAACGCTGGCCACTCGAACTTTCTGCCCCACCAATGATGCCAGCGCCCAGATTGTTTGGCCTTCGTGCCTCAGAGGTGAAGCAGCTTTTGGAAGTTTTTGAGATCAGACAGAAAGGTAATGGAATTTAACTTGGATAACGAGAAGGTAGCTTTGGTTTTCCTGAGGCTGAGACCGTGATTCACCATTTCTCAGTGTTCTCACTGCGAGTGAAACTTAAAACAAGACCTCACTAAGCGTCAGTAGCATAATACATGTATGCAGGTCATTAAGGAATGTCGTTTTTCCCCACCCTCTCAGTAGGCTCTGAATTTTCTCAGAGGAATAAGATATGCTGGATAGATTAGCTCTTGGGAGACTTCAGAGCTGAAGCATCATAGGAATGTCATGCTTTCTCGACCAAACGGAGGAGAAATGGGGTTTCTTCCTGGAAGCCATGGGAGAAAGGCGCAGCAAGCAGTGGTGGAGTCAGGGCCGGGACGAGTGAGTGAGTGGCCCGGAGAGCACCCCAGGCCTGGGTACACTTGGCAACCAAAGAAAGAGAGAGACACCAGAATCTCTAAGGAGGAAGAGGAGAGCAAGCAGTGCTGATGAGTTGGACTGCTATCCACAAGGTGGGCAGTTTAAAACCACCGGCGGCTCCTCAGAAGAAAAAGTCAGCTTTCTACTCCTGTAAACAATAACAGGCTCAGAAACTCAAAGCAGGCAGTTCTACCCTGTGCTACAGGGTCCCTATGAGTCGGCGTGGACTCAATGGCAGTGAGTTTTGTTTTGCCTTTAGTTTTTGTTCAGAAAGCATAGGCTGATGTTCTCTTCAAACACATTACGCAACCAGCTGCCTCTTCTGTATGTCCGTGTCTTCTTCCAACACACCCTGTGGCTCTCTGCACCACACCCTGTCCCAGAGAGCCCCGGAGACCCTTTCTGAGATGAGCAGGGTTCCCCAGCCTGGCCTGAACATGACAGCCACTCCGTTGCTCACACAGAGCAGCCTCCACATGGAAATGGAACTCTGCCACCAAGACCCCGCTGTCCTACTCCAGGAGACAGACACATCTCCAGGTGGCCTTAACCGTGCAGCAGTCAAATTGGGTAGTCATACTGATGGATTGGGTAGACACAATGACCAGCAGTCATAATAACAAGTCATCGGTCGGATTACATAAAAACACAGGCAATGGCAATCGTGCAGCTTAATCCTATTAAATAGACACATTGATAGGTGGTTGGAATAACATATCCCTTGTCAGATGGGGGAGTCACATGGGAAGTCACATTGACCAATGATCCTCACCACACATCACCTGTCACATTGCGTAGACACAGCCTCAGGTACTTGTAACCAGGCAGTACCATCAGATTGATACACACACAGTGGTAAGCACACACCACTATCATATTGGGTAGACACATTGATCGGTGGTGATAACCATGCATCAACCACCAGATTGAGTAGATGCATCAATAGGTGGTTATAACAGTAAGCCATCTATCCAATTTGGATAGGCAAATCAACAAGCAATTGTGATAATGCCTCAGATTGGTAGGCATATTGACAGAGGGCATATAAGAATTGGTAGGCATGCTGATAGGCAGTTGTAAGCACACCTCATCGTCAAATGATAGAAGACATATGGATAGGCAGTCCTAACCATGTGTCATCATTACAGTGTAGACATATTGACTGGTGGTCATAAGGTTGCATCACCAATTAGATTGGCTATACACAAGGGCAGGCAGGCATAGCATGATGCCATCTTTGAATTAGATAAACTCCTTATGGGATTGGGTAAGCACATCGCCTCTGGCATGTGGTTGTAAATCTACGTCTCCCTAATGAGGTGGGTCTACACATTGACAAGCAGTCTTAATCACGTGTCACCTGTTCGATTAGCTGTACACGCACGCAGGCAATTGCAAACACACTGATTAACTGTAACCATCAGACTAAGTATATATACAAACAGGTGGAAATAACCTGTCAGGTTGTGTAGGTGGTTGTAATAGCACATGGCTGTCATATCAGGCAGACAGATTGACAGGAGGCTGTAACCACGCCTGCCAGGTTGGGTACACACTTTGGCAGTTTGGCATAGCTGCACATCCTCCATCAGATTGAGCAGATACCATAACTGGCACTGGTAACAACATGTCACCTGTTGGCTTGGGTGGATGCATTGGACTGGGTAGAGGCATTGACAGGTGGTCACAATAATAGATCACTTAATTGGGTAAATATGTCAGTTGTTGGTTCTAACAATATGTCACCTGTCAGATTGGGTACTCATATTGACAGGTGGTCAGACTGATAGATGTGTTTGCAGGCAGGCGTAACTATGCATTGTCATTGTACTGTACAGACACGTTGACAGGTGGTGGTAACCATGTGCCACTCATCACACTGTCCAGACACACAGATAGACAGTCATACCCATGGGGAACCACTGGATTAGGATCATTTCTTGTTGTATAGGGTATTGTTGTCGAGCAGTCAGTAAACAACACTCTCATACATCGCCCTTGAAAGGAGTTTAGGGGAGAATTTGGCAACCTATTGAAATGTAAAGGACCCCTGGTGGCGCTGTTAGGTAAGCATTGGACTGGTAACCACAAGGTCAGCAGTTCAAACCCACCAGCCAGCCACTCGGTGGGAGAAAGTTGGGCTACCTGCTCCCATAAATATGTACAGCCTTAGAAACCCTCTACAGAGTCACCACGCATTAGAATCGACTCCATGACAGTCGGTTTGGGGTTTATTTAAATACAAATAATCTCTGATCTAGCAAGTCTCCTGTTAGGAACTCTACCTTGTCGCTATTTATTACTTATGGACACAGGATGCTCACTACAGCAGTGTTTGCAATTTTTAAAAATGTTTTAAACCTGAAATAATCCATAAGTCCTCCTATCGTAAATTTGTCAAAGAAATTTTGGACCATGGTATTGCTATCACAAAAGGAGATGCAGTAGACAATCAGTCACTAACAGGGGATGGGCATCCCTGCCAGAGAGTGGTACATGATTATGGAACTGTCTGCTTAGAGTGGGTTGTGCACATAGGCATTTTGAAAGGTTTCGACAGAAGATCACACAAAAGACGCCTCCAGGAGCCAGGGAGGGAGACATCACATCTGTACTGTTCCTCTTACTTCTCAATTCAAATTTGACAATGTATGCTTATCACTCTTACTGTTGAGCTTAAACATAAAACTACCCAATGATAAAAGATTCTTTCCTTTGCATTTTCCCCTTCATTTTAATTTCAGTAGGTGCGTGCAGCTAGTGGGGACCATTTGTAAAGCACAGGCTGAGGGTGACTCCTGTGCTAGTCGGTTCCTGACTTCTGGAGGTAACCGGTGTCCTGATGCCTGTCCCGTAGACGGGCTGTGCTTGCCTTGGGCACTTATGAGCATGTGCTCTCCTAGGTCCAGTTTCTTTGACGCCATGAAGTGTCAGGAGAATCACCCATGCCAGTCTCTTATCAGTTACGCATTCCTTTTTACATCTGAGAGACACTGCACAAGCAAACCACTGTTGGTGTAGCCACTCTCCAATTAATAGTTGAGCAATTCCCAACGTTGTTGCTCTTCTCCATAAAGCACACGGAATGTTCTTGAACACATCCTACTGTGGATGTATGCTTTCAGATGCCTGGAGTACATAACCATATGCCGGCTTTCTGGCTCCCATAGATGACTCCAATTTAGGAGTGATCTTTGTAGGATTTAGCTTCTCTGTGGCCCAGTCACCCCAACCCTGAGAACCCAGTCTTTCTCCCCTTCTATTCATAAGCCAACCATATAGGTCCTCCAGGAAGCCCCCCTCACTGGTTAGCTCCAACCTGCTCATGGGCCCACTCTGAGGACCCTCGGGGACCACCCCCCACACTGTGTCCATGGGTACTAGGCTCTGGGTTCCCAAGTGGCTTTGAGGTATTGCTACATCAACCCCACTGCGAATGGAGATCTTGCCAGAGTACAGAGCAGCCGTGTAGACCTTCAGCATTTCTTTGATTTATTTCCTGCCATTTTATGCTACACATCGTGACACTTTTATACCGAGTCGCATCGTGTGCATGTGGTACAAATAAAGACAAGATCTTGGATCCTCCTTAATCCTTAGCCTTAAATACAACACTACCCAGGAGTACTCCAAAAGAAAGGGGGCTTGTCTCTTCGTTCAGTAGAAGCTGACCTGAAATAAGGCCTTTATCCATGCATCACCTGTCAGACTGATAGATGTGTTTGCAGGCATCTGTTTGCCACAAATTGCCCTTCCGGCTCCCACATTAACCAGACCTCCTGTCTTCCCCTGCCAGGTCCCTGGCCATTGGGCACCAGTACTCCTCCCTGGGTACACAGCCCATCCTCTGCGCCAGCATCCCAGGCCTCGTGCCCAAGCAGCTGCGCTTCTGTCGGAACTACTTGGAGATCATGCCCAGTGTGGCGGAAGGCGTCAAGATCGGCATCCAGGAATGCCAGCATCAGTTCCGAGGCCGCCGATGGAACTGCACCACCGTCAACAACAGCCTGGCCATCTTTGGGCCCGTGCTGGACAAAGGTACTTACGGCAGTCCTAGAGGGATACAGGGAGCGGGAGGGAATGCCAGCTGTTTCGTCCCTTGCTTGGAGGGCAGGCATGTCCCTGTCACGTTCCTCAAGGTGAAGATAGCAATGTAGGACTGAGGGCCAGGGGTTTGTATTGGCTCCACCTCTCAGTGGTCACGGAACAGAGAACCAGTCATTTGTCTCTGCCTGCACCCACGTTCCCCTCTCTGCATGGGCATGTGGAACAGGCAGCCAGCACCTCAAAGCTCCCTTTCCCCAGGCTCGCCAGCTCTGAATGGGGTTTTGAAGCTTGGGAATGGTGTTCCTCCAGAGGGTCATCCGACTCCCCAGAGGCACCTCTTCCTTTCTCCTCTTCCCCTGAATTGAAAGTGGGCACCAGGGTGAGCCATTGAAGGCTTCTTCATTCAGATCTTGGGGAGAAAATGCAAAGAAAATACCAGAAAGGAGTGGTTTGGAGGGCACCATGGGGAGAAGCAGCATCACCAAGGCAGAGGAGCAGGTGCTGTCCATGGTCCTGGAGCCTGGGTTCATTTGAGAAAGGAGAGGGAGGTGAGAGGTGCGTTGCTGGAAACTGCATAAACACAAAACTTAGGGGGTTACAACAATGGCAACATTGTGTAGGCTTCCTAATTTCTTCAGATCAGAAATGCAGCAGCCCAGCAGCCAAGGCTAGTCTCTGCTCCTCAGCTGTCCTCATCACGCCTCATTGGTCTATCAGGTGGGACACGCACAAACAGCCTCTCTAAGCAGCCTCAGCGTCCTCACAGCAAGAGAGCTGGATTGCAGTGGCAGATAGAAAGAGCATGAGAGGAAGACAGAGTGCCTGGGCACACGCTATTACCTTTTTGTGAATGGGGATGAAATTCCCATAGCACAAAGCTAAGCCTTTTAAACAGTTAAGTTCAATGGCATTTAGTGCACACACAAGATTGTGCAGCCACCCCTCCCTCTAGATTCAGAACATCTTTATCACCCACAAAAGAAACTCCCATGTCCATTAGCCCCCATTTCCCATTCTTTCCCTTTGAAAAACACTTTTCTGTTGATAGGGATTTAGCTACTCTGGATAGTGTACATAAATGAAATCATACAGACGTGGCTTTTTGCGTCTGATTTTTTTTTCACACGGCAGAAAAATGTTCAAGGGTCATCGTGTAGTCTTAGGTATCGGTGCCTGATTCTTTGTTTATGACTGAATAATATTCCAAGGTAGGATTATATCACATTTTGTTTATCTGTTCATCCATTGATGGACATTTGCATTGTACCCACATCTTGGCTCTTATGAATCATGTTGCTATGAACATTCACGTGTATTTGTTTGAATACCTGCTTCAGTTATTTTGGATGTTTAACTAGAAGTGGATTTCTGAGTCATATGGTAATTTTTATGTTTAACTACATGAGCACCAACCAAACTATTTTCCATAGTAGCTACTATTTTCATACTATGTACATTGTGCCATTTTACATTCTCACCAGCCATGTATTTGGGTTTTAGTTTCTCCACATTCTCATCAGCACTTGTTATTGTCTGTCTTTATTTTAGCCAACCAAGTGGGAGTAGTGGTAACTCATGTGGTCTTAATTTGTATTTTCCTAGTGGTTAATGGTGCTAATCATCTTTCTATGTGATTGTTGCTCATTTTCATATCTCTGTGAAGAAAATCTCTATTCAAGACCTTTGTCTATTTTTAAATTGCCTTGCTTTTCAAGCTTTTCTTGGTGTTAAGTTATAATATTCTGGATACTAACTAATCACTTATCAGATATGTGATTTACAAACAAAACCACTTTTAAAAGCCCCACATATTTTATTCTTTGGGGTGCTCTTATCCATGGACTTGATTTCTGAATTCCCTTTTTAAGCCTATGAGTCAGTATCTGACTCAAACTGCTGCAGGGCCTCCTGAACACAAAGTCGGCTGGACAGACGACAGACAGCTGGCTCAAATCCATACTCCAATCCTCCTAAAGTTAGAGAAATGCATTATGTTTGTTTAAGTCATCTATTTGTGGTGCTTCTGTTTTAGCAACACTGGATAATTAAGACACTAATTCACTCTTTTAGATCTGCTCAGATTTTCTATTTATTCTTGAGTCAATTTTGATAAATTATACATTTCTCAGAATTTTATATAGGCTATGTAATTTGTTGGTAAGAATTGAGCATACTATTCTCTCATAATATTTTTTTTTATTTCTGTGAGGTCAGTAGTAATATCTCTACTTTCATTCTGATTTTAGTAATAAGTTTTCTTTGTTAGTTCAGCTAAATGTTTGTTAATGTGATGATTTAATTCAAAGAACTAACTTTTTAATTATGCTTTTAAATGATGAATTTGGCAGGGGATATAAATTTGAGAGCATCAACTTTATATTCAACAACTGAAACAGCAGTTTCATAAACAACACCCCGCCCCCCTTCCCAATAGCTTGCACGCTACCTCCCTTTATTTTCCCTATTCCTCTCTCCCTCTTGTGTAATACTGTCTTTCCCTTCACCCAGCCTAATACTGTCTCCCCTCTAGCCTAGTGCTTCATCTTTCCTCCTTACCCTCCCCGACTTTGGGAACTGTCAGTTTCCTTTTCTATGAAAACTGTCTTGATTTTTCTATGAAACAGCGCTCTCATACAATATGTGCCCTTCCATTCAGCACAATGTCCTCCAGCTTCATCCATGCCGTGAGGGGCTGGGCAGTCTCATCACCATTCTTTAGCAATGCAGAGTATTCCCTTGTGTGCAGGTCCCAACGTTTCTTTATCCACTCTCCTACTGATGGGCTTTTGTCACCTTGTGTCCACCTGGCTGTGATGAACTTGGGTGTTGGTTGGAGTTATGGCTCTTACTTCTTTAGGGTATATACTTAGCAAAGACATTGCTGGGTCATATGGAATTTCTTTTCCCAGATGTTTGAAGTAGTGCCAGTTACTTTCCACACTGGCTGCACATGTTTGCAATCCACCAGCCATATATAAGGGTTTCAATCTTCCTTCACCCTCTACTGCATTTGCTATTTTCTGTTTGTATGTTGTTGTTTTGACTTTCCTTTCAAGGCCGGTATGAGATGCTTTGATTTGCAGGTGTCGAATGGCTGGTGATTGTGGGCATTTCTTCATGTTGACTGTCTGATGTCTTCCCTAGTGAACTGTCTGCTGACTGTTCTTTACCCATTTCTTCATTGGCCAGGATCGTGTTGAGAATTTTTGCACCTATGTTTCATAAGGGATATTGGCTTGTAACTTTCTATTTTGGTAATGTTTTGGTAACAGGGTTTTGAAATTAGTGTTAGGTTTACTTCATAAAATGAGCTCGGGAGTTTGACGTCCTTTCCTATATTCTCAAATAACTTGTGAATTGGGGTCTTCTCTTCGAAACCACCAGCCACTCTGCAGAAGAAAGAGGAGGCTTTCTGCTCCAGAACAGATTGACAGCCTCAGAAACCCACGGGCAGTTCAACCGTGGCCTGTGGGCCTGCTGTGAGTTGGAATCGATAGAGGGAATTTGATTTTTTTTTAGTCTCCTCTGAATGCTTGGTAGAATTGCTTGATGAAGCCATCTGGTCTGGGCTTTTATTTGTGGGGGGCGGGGGCGGGGGGCGGTGGTGGTGGTTAAGTGATCTGATACACTGCTTTTGAGATTTTCTACATCAGTCTGTGTTAATTTAGGTAGATACTGTATTTTTAGAAATTTCTCTATTTCTCCATTGAATTTGTTGGAATATAGTCCTTTATAGAATTGTTTAATTATCTTTTTTATTCCATGTGGTTCTATTGTAATTTCACACCTTTCATTACTTTGTCTTCTTTTAAAAAAATCATTTTATTGGGGGCTAATACAGCTCTTATCACAATCCATACATCCATCCATTGTGTCAAGCACATTTGTGCATATGCTGCCATCATCATTTTCAAAACATTGGCTTTCTGCTTGAATCCTTGGTATCAGTTCATTTTCCCCTCTCCCCCTCCCTCCCTCATGAACATTTAATAATTTATCTTTTTTTTTAATGTCTTACACTAACCGCTGTCTCCCTTCACCCACTTTTCTGTTATCTGTCCCCTTGGGAGGAGCTATATGTCAATTATTGTGATCAATTCCCTCTTTCTCCCACCTTTCCTTTCCCTTCCTGGTATCATTACTCTCATTATTGGTCCTGAGGGGATTATCTGTCCTGAATTCCCTGTGTTGCGAACTCTCATTTGTACCAGTGTACTTGCTCTGATCTAGCAGGATTTGTAAGGTTGAATTGGGGTCATGATTGTGGGGGTTTGGGGGTGGAGAGAAACATTAAAGAACTAGAGGAAAGTTGTGTGTTTCATTGGTGCTATGCTGCACCCTGACCGACTCATCTCTTCCTTGTGACCCTTCTGTAAGGGGATGTTCAGTTGTCTACAGATGGGCTTCGGGTCTCTACTCTGCCCTCCCCATCATTCACATTGATATGATATTTTTGTTCTGTCTTTGATGCCTGATACCTGATCCTATGGACACCTCATAATCACACAGGATGGTATACTTCCGTGTGGACTTTGTTGCTTCTCAGCAGATGACTGCTTGTTTACCTTCAAGGTTTTAAGACCCCAGATGGTATATTTTTTTATAACTGGGCACCATCAGCTTTCCTCGCCACATTTGCTTATGCACCTATTTTGTCTTCAGTGAATGTGTCAGGGAAGGTGAGCATCACAGAATGTTGGCTTATTAGAACAGTGTTCTTGTGTTGAGGGAGTACTTGAGTGCAGGCCCCATGTCTGTCTGCTGCTTTAATACTTAACAAATAACTATATGTACATAAATCTATTTCCCTCCCGTTATAAATAAATGTATTTCATATGTACATGCTTGTATTTAGAGCTCTATAAATGTCCTTTGCCTCCTAGTTCTTTCCTCTATTTCCTTTTACTTTCCTCTTGTCCCACTGTCATGTTCGGCCTTCATTCGGATTTCAGTAATTCTTCTCGGCTACAACACCCTTGATCAAGCCCAACCAGGCATTCTACACCCTCCTCAGCATCAATTTTAGGTCACTTGCTGTTCCCTTGTCCCTGGGTTTTTTGGCAATTCCCTTCCTTTCCCCTTCCTCCCCCTCTCCTGTGTCCCCCCAGAACTGTCCGTCCCATTGTTCATCCCACCTATCTTATCTAAATAGACATGTAGAGACAATAATGAGCACAAAGACAAGACAAAGCAAAACATAGCAACAAAAAACAAAACAAGCAAAAAAACACAGAAAAAAGGGGGAAGCCTATAAATAGTTCCAGGTGTGTCTGTTGACCTTTATGAGTGTTTTCCAGTCCAGTCTGATGGGGTGCCACACCCTGGCCCCAAAGTCTGTTTTTGACATTCCTTGGGGAATCCATTGCTTTGGTCCCCTTGCTGCTTTGTTGCACACCCTTAGTATTTCACCCCAGTGTCACACGTCTCATTTGTTCTTCTAGATATTTGCGCCTTCTCTTTCTTTTCCCTTGTTAAGACTGTCAATTCTGTTACTCCTTTCAAAGAACCAAATTCTCGTTTGTTGATTTTTTTTCTTTCTGGCTTCTGACTCATTTGTTTGTGCTCTAATCCTTGCTTTTTCTTTTCTTCTGGCGACTGAAGGTTTATTTTGTTGTTCTTGTTACACCTGTTGAACATGGGTTAGGATGTTGGTTTTGAATCCCTTCAATGAGCTAATTTTTATTTTATCGTCTCTGTTGTTTTTCTATTCTTGACTTCAAGTAATCTCCACTTTGATCTTCATTAGCTCCTCCTTCTGCTAGTTTTGTGTTTGTTCTTCCTTCTCAAAAGGGCACAGTGGTGTCCTTGATTTGAGATCATCCTTTTCTTCTCACACAAACATTGACAGCCAGAAACTGTCCTCAGAACCCTGATTTCACTGCATCCAATGTGTTTTCATATGCTATCCATGTTTTTACCCTTCTCCGGGTAGTTTCTAATTTCCCTTGCAGTTTCTTCTTTGATTCATTGGTTATTAAGAACATGTTGTTTAATTTCAAGATATTTCTGAAATTTCCCGTTTCATTCTGCTTTGATTTCTAGTGTTCATTCCAATTTGGTTAGAGATGATAGTTTGCTTGATTTCGATCTTTTAAATTTGGTTAGAGATGATAGTTTGCTTGATTTCAATCTTTTAAATTTTATCCAGGTTCATTTTATGACCTGACATATAGCCTAGCCTAGATAATGTTCCAGTAATGAATCTTGAGAAGAATGTACATTCTGCTGCTGTTGGGTGGAGTTTTGTGCAAAAGTCCATTCGGTATAGTTGTATTACATTGTTGTTCAAATATTCTATTTGCTATTAATTTTATGACAGATTCTCCTATTGTTAACAATAGAGTACTTAAGTCTCCCACAACTGCTGTAGAACTGTCTACTTCTATCAATTCTGTCCAGTTTAAAATTTATTTAGGTGCATATGTTTATAATCATTCTATCTTCTAGATGGATTGAACTTTTATCGGTATATAATGCCCACCTTTGTCTCTTGTAACAATTTTGGCTTAAAGTCGGTTTTGTCTGCTATTGGTGTGGCCACCTGCTTTCCTGTTGTCATCATTTATCTGGACTACCTTTTCTGATCCTTAGATTTCAACTCACTTGTGTCTTGGTATCTACAATGATTATCTTCTAGACAGAATATATTGGACATGCTTTTTTTTATTATTTTGACAACTTCTTCCTTTTATTCTGAGAGTTTAATGCATTTCATTAACAATAATTATGGAGGATGAAGGACATCTGTCATTTTCCTATTTGTTTTCTGTATGCCATGCCATGATGCTCTTCAGTTCTTCCATCATTGGCTCATTTAATCTTTGGGGTGTGTACTATGGACGTTTTCCCTCTATACTACTTGGGACTTCTGTTCCAGATATCTTTTATTTCTTACAGGTTGCCCTGTGACCCCCCTCCCAGTTAGTGTCTTAGGCATATAATTATCTAACTTGAATTAATATTAACTTAGCTTCAATAGTGTGTTAGTCTGAGTTGACTAGAGAAACAAATCATATGTGCATAAGAAAGAGCTTTATATTAAAGATTAATTATATATTATTAAAACATTCCAGCCCAATCCAGATCAATCCATAAGTCCTATATTAGGCCATATGTCCAATACCAGTCTTTAACTCCTCTTCTGACTCATGCAACACATGCAATTATTCCAAATGCAGGAAGATCACAGGCCTGGGGGTGAAAAGTCTTATGGCTCCAGTGATGGTGGAAGCATCTCAGCGCTGATGTGGGTCTCCATGTGGTTCCTTCAGCTCCAGGGCTCTGACTAGGATCAGTGTGGGTCAGGCCTCCAGGGAGCTATTTATCTCCATTGTGCCTCCAAATGAGGTCATCAAGCTGTGACCTGATTGACAGGCTTAGCTCCACCCCTTCACTCTTAATATCCTTAAGGTGACACCAGATTATGTAATTATCACAAATAGTATACAAAATCTCTGCTCTTATACAGCTCTCTGCCCACCCCTTTATGTTGTCATTCTCACCCATTACTTCTAGACATTATAGGCTCCTTTATATAGGTCTACAATTGTTGCTTTATGCGTTTTCCTTTTAAATGGGGAATAAACAGATAAATTACAAACCCAAACAGATAATACAGGCTTATATATTTGCTTCTGTCATTCCCTTTACCAGTGCTTGTCACTTCATCTGGCTTCAAGCTACTACCCAGTGTCCTTTCACTTACCCTAAAGGACTCTCTTTCACATAGTACCAATATAGCCTCTTGTCTTTTTTTTTTTTTAATCTGAGGATGTCTCCTTCATTTTCTCAGAAATAATTTTTTCAGATATCAAATTCTTGGGTTACAGATTAGTTTTTGTTTTCTTTTCTTTCATCAGTTTAGATATGTCATCCTCTGGCTTCCTTGGTTTCCGAGGAGCAATCAGCTGAGATTCTTATACATGATTCCTCTTAAAGGACATGTCACTGCCCTCATTCCTTTCAGACATCTCGCTCTCTCTTTAGTTTGCCACAAGTTGAGTATCAAATGTCTTGGCATATCTTTCCATCAATTCTGTGTGGAGTTTTTTTGAACCTCTTAGATGTATGGATTCATGTGTTTTATCAAATGTGTGGATATTTTTGCCACTACTTTTCTTTCTTTTTTTTGTCCTTGTTAGATTCTTTATTACAGAACTCAGAAACACCTGTTCACTCTTCACGAGAAATAGCTACTGAAAAGGCAGCATTCTGTAAAATGACACACCCAAGAACTTGGCAAATTCGCATGCTTACATCGTAATTTCGTTCACATGATGCTTTCAGAGTTTTGTTGCAATGGCGCTGTCTCTTCATTTTTTCCTTCGCCATCCTGGTCTGTGCCCCAACCTTCAATCCATTTGGCTCAGTGATCCAATCTTTTCAGTCTTGAAATAGTCCCAGAAATGGGAAAGACAGACAAGACCCCAACTTTCTTAGAGTTTAAGGCTTAGTCCAACGGTGTACAACATTCCCTGCATCCCAGGGACTGGGTACAGTCTGAAGTCTGAAAGATGAACATCACAATCTTCCGGTTCTGCTAACCTTTTCTTCTGCTTCCAATGTCTATCTTTTATGCATTGCTTCCTTTCATCGCATTGTACTGGAACCGCAGGTTGGTGACTTAAACCCACAGGCCACTCTGAGGAGGAAAGATAAACGCATCTGCTCCTGCCAAGATTCACAGCCACCTCCTCTCCCCCCTCAGGGTCGCAAGGAAGCAGAATTGGGTCAGGGCAATCACTGCTGTTAGGTGCCAGCTCTGCCTCATAGTGACCCCACATGTACTACAGAACCCAGCACTGCCCAGTCCTCTGCTATCGTCACAATTGTTACTCTCGAGCCCAGCGATCGATACAGTCATCGTTAATCCATCGTGTTGAAGATCCTCCTCTGTTTCACTGTCCTGCCTGCTGCTCTGGCCAGCACGGTGGCCTTCTCCAGAGACTGGTCTCGGTAGCAGTGGGCTCGGGGTTTTCCAATCTATAAAGTCCTCTTCAGACTCACGAAACACATGCGATGATGCCGAATGCAGCAGATCACAGGCCAGTGGGTAGAAAGTCTTTGGATCCAGTGTCATTGGAAACATCTCAGCGCTGGCAGGGGTCTCTGCATCAGGGTGGGCCCATGTGTCTTGTCAGCTGCTGTTTCCCAGGGTTGCCACTATTTTTCTAAATACTTTTTCTGTCCCTTTTTTTCCCCTCTTCTCTCCTTTATTCGTGTGCTTGCACCCTTGAAGGTGTTCTGCAGGTCTCTTAGTCTCTGTTCATTTTTCCCTTCATTCCTTTTTCTCACTATTCCTTAGACAACACAGCTCAAATGGACCTATCTTCAACCCCACTAACTCTTTCTCCTCCCTGTGAAGCGCTGCTGTCAAATGCCTCTAGTAAACCTTTCGTTTCAATGGTGGTGTTTTTCAGCCCCATAATTCTACTCGGTCTCTTTATGTAGCTTCTGTCTCTTCATTGGTCGTCTCTATTGCGACGTCATTGCCCTGGTTGCATGTCTGTGACAATCATGTGCAGCAGCCAGGACACAGTAGCCCAGTGAGCACCGCTCCTCCCTGCACAGTTGCTGCACTGGCCCTCTGCGGAGAAGGTGCTGTGCGGTTGGTTCCAACTAGCCTGATTTATGTCGTGGGAGAGCTGCAATTATTGTCCCACTTCATGACATGGCTGCTCTAAGGTGAAAGGGCGATCACCACTCTAGATCTCTGACTCTTTCTGTCCCACAGGTCCTTCCCATATGAGAACCCCCAGCACGCTCCCCCGGGAGCTGCCCTCTTTGGCACGTCCTCGCATCTAGAATGAGTGCTCCATAGTGTGTTCATGTTAAGGGACATGGGCACACCTGGGCCGGCCACGGCTATGTTCACTTGGCCTCAGAGCTGCTCTGACCCCTTAGCCACCTCCCTCAGGAGCTAGGTCAATTTCACACACAATATTTCCCTTCTCAGCTGGCCTCCACTAGCACTCCAGCCACTTCCACGGTCCAGTGCATCTTTCTTTACAATGCCTTTTGTTTCTCCTTTCCTCGGTATTCTGGTTGCTGGGACTGAGAAAGGCCATACATTCACTCCATCCATATTGGCCCAGAGCCTACAGAGTATGCAGGGCAGCAGATGGCTTCACAAGAGCATCGTCAGTGGCGGGGGTTGGGGGCTAGGGGGAGAGCAGACAGATAGGCCAAGGAAGTCAATCATAGAGCAGGGAAGGAAGTGTGAAGCAAGTGGAAAGGCACAGAAATGTCTAGGCTTCCAGTGGGTGGTGGTGTTCTGTGTCAACCAGGGGGATCAGGTGGAATTAAAAACAGATACCTGATAATTTATGAATGATGAAGGGTTCATGAGGTAGGGGGGAGTGGGGAGGGAGGGGGGAAATGAGCAGCAGATATTAAGGGCTCAAGCAGAAGGCAAATGTTTTGAGAACGATGATGGCAACAGATGTACATATGTTCTTGACACAATGGATGTATGTATGGATTGTGATAAGAATTGTATGAGCCCCCAAAACAGACTAACCACTCCACCCAAACGAAAAGCAAACATACCTGATATGATGGTCCAGTGAGCCATACAGACAGCAGAGGAAAGAGTAATTCAAACACAGGAACCAGTAAATGCAAAGTCCTATAGATGGGACAATGTCTGCTAGATGGCTTGAAGGTAAACAAGTGGTCATCTAGCTCAGAAGCAACAAAGTCCACATGGAAGAAGCACACCAGTCTGTGCGATCACGAGGTGTCGAAGGGATCAGGTATCAGGCATCATCAGAACAAAAAAATCTTACCAGAGTGAATCGGGGGGGCGGGGGGAGTGCGGAGTGGAGACTCAAAGCCCATTTGTAGGCCACTGGAGATCCCCTCACAGAAGGGTCTCGAGGAAGAGACGAGTCAGTCAGGGTGTGATGTAGCAACGATGAAAAATACAGCTTTCCTCTAGTTCCTAAATGCTTCCTCTCCATCTCCCCCCCCGCCGCCTGCCATGATCCCAATTCTACCTTGCAAGTCTGGCTAGACCAAAGGATGTACACTGGTACAGATAGGAACTGGAAACACAGGGAATCCAGGGCGGATGATCCCTTCAGGACCAGTGAATCCAGGGGTGATACTGGGAGGGTAGCGGGAGGGTGGGTTGGAAAGAGGGAACCGATTACAAGGATCTACATGTGACCTCCTCCCCGGGGGCGGACAACAGAAAGGTGGGTGAAGGGAGACATCGGACAGGGCAAGATATGACAAAACAAAAATAATTTATAAATTATCAAGGGTTCATGAGGGAAGGGGAGTGGGGAGAGAGGGGGAAAAAGAGATGCTAATACCTGGGGCTTGGGTGGAGAGCAAATGTTTTGAGAATGGTGAGGGCAATGAATGTGCAAATGTGCTTTACAAAATTGATGTATGTATGGATTGTGATAAGAGTTGTATGAGCCCCTGATAAAACGATGTTTTAAAAATGCCTGATATAAGAAAAAGTAAAGGGACTGGGGAGAAGAGAAAGGGGGATGAAATGATCATGAAGAAGATAAGGAAAGATGTAGCCAGCGGCCAGATGACTCTGAGAGCCAGGATTGTGGAGGAGGGCCATGGTCAGGCTTGAGTTCTCTTGCTGTCAGGTACACCAGAAAAGAAGCAGTATCATTGTGAGACCCAGGGCAATTACTCGGGGAAATGCAGGTGGTGACTTGGTAGGAAGTGGCTCGGTTCCGGATTTAACTTGAAGGTAGCATCAATGGGATGGGTGAAGGGGAAGAATCATTGTGACACCACCGTTTGGCACTGGGAGGATGGAGGTGCTCATGACAAGATTGGGAAGTCAGGAGAGTAGGCTTATGAGGTAGGTGGGATAGAATGCAGCCTTGGTCTCATCATGAGTACCCTTTAGAACTCTAAGGACATGGCAGGACTTTTCCACAGTGCCCTGCCCACCTTAGCCCAAGCAGCCTTCCTTCAGCACTGCTTTCCCCCCAGGTTGTCTGTGGTCTTCTTTCTCTGATGACTGACTGCATATTTAGCACTGTGGGGGCCCCATCCCCGGCAGACAGCACCTTCGAGGGACTGACACCCCAACCTACGTCCCCTCCTTCATGCTCCTCTCACAGGATGACCTGGTGGCCCCACTGAGTCACGGGGGTTCTTTTCCTCCTCTGCGTCCCTTGTCCCCACACCCTCCTCCCTCACCGCCCCCGGAATGTGAATGGACTTCTGGGCTTGCTCTGACGAGTATAATGTGGTGGAAGTGGCACTTCCAGGCCTCTGAAGTTAGGTTGCTCATTCTATGTGAATGGACATCAGCAAAAATGGCAGAGCAGGGAGTTCCAAAAGCCGCTCCCTTCACAGAACAGCCAGAAAATGAGCAAACACAACCAAATCATCTTTCACAGACCCCTGGGAAAATGATCAAAGGTTGGAAGCCCCATGCGAACACCAAACCAAGGAAGAAGAGACGTTAGATGATGGGAGAACTGTGTGCCATTTAATTCCACCTCCCTTCCCGGTGGGCTCAGCAAGGACTGGAAAATGGCAGCATGGATTCCCCATGCGAGTGTCTGACTGTAGGCGGAGGAGAATGGGTCTTGTTCCCAGGGAACTGTGGGTGCTTGTTCTGTGCTGAGAAGTCCCTGAAAGGCTGGCGCAGCGTGCTTGCCTTTGTCTTCCCTAGTTAGACGTTCTCAAGGCAGAAGCGAGTTGCGTTGGGCGTTTAAATCTGCTTCAGAGTGTTGAAGAGCCAGGCTGTCCCTTGAAGGCCTGAGTGCCCTGACCCAGGCGGTGGTCTTTGCAGTCACCTCATAGGCATGTGGAAGTGGCCCATTGAATAACGAAGACCGAAGGAAAATCCATGCATTGCATTGTGGTGCTGGAGAAAAAGATTGACAGGACCATGGACTGCATAAGGGACACAGCCATCTGTCTCGGAAGAAGTACATCTGGGTGCTCCTTCGAGGAAAGCGTGACTAGACTTCATCTTACGTGCTGCAGACATGTTGCCAGAAGAGACCATTCCCTTCAGAAGGCCGTCGTGGCTGGTAAGGCGAGCGCAGAGAAGCAGGGGAAGGCTGGACACGGCTGCGGCTGCAACAATGGGCTCCAGCATAGGAACAACTGTGAGGCTGGCACGGGACCGGGCAGGGCTTTGTTCTGCTGTGCATAGGGTTGCTTTGGACCAGAACTGACTCGATGGCACCTAACAGCAACAACAACAAGGCAGAGATGTGACTCGGGAGAGCAGGTTCCTTGAATACATGGAAAGAGCAAAGGCGCGACACGCGGCCACCTGGGGGCAAAAGAGCAGAGCTGGAGCAAGAAAGGTCCGCACTGGGGCATTTGGAAGAAAAGGCAGGGAGAGAGTTATTCGGGGGACTGAGCATCCTGAAAAGCTCCCTGTGGAGTGGGGTGTCCACAGCTACACACGCTCAGAGAAGAGTGTCGGCACCTAAGAGATCCGAGAATCCCCTAAACGTTCACTGCTTTAGGCTCAGGCCAGGGAGGAAGTGTTGAAAGATGGGGTTGGTGAAAGCGCTCCAACACAGCGCCAACTTATGAAGCTAGGAGAGTATTCGTTCATTTCAGGGCAGTGTGCACACCGTGTCTATGAGCGCGAACGGAGGGCTCAGTGCCATCCAGGTTCTTGGCTCCAGAGTCAGGGTGGGAGTCGTGTGTGTGTCCCCTAACTGAGCAGGAAGTGGAAGGATTGGGGAAGATGGCAGGAAGCCAGTCCGCTTCCTCTTTGGCGAGGGCTGCCACACGTGTGCTCATCACACAGGTGATGAGCTGCTCCTGGGTATTGAGTGAGGTCTGAGTTCTACCTGGAAGCCAAATGTACCTACAAGTCCTACACCACTGTGGGGGGTCGGGGGTCTATGGGCATGCCTTTGTCCCCAGAGCATCAAGTGTCTTGCTAATTCCAGGGTTCCAACTGCAAATAGAGAAGGTGGGACGCAGACCTGACCCCAGCGCCCCACATTCTCCATAGCCATCCGTTCCAACCACGTGGCTCCCACCTCCAAGAGAGCCGACCCTGGCCAGGACCCCATGTCCTCTTGGAGCCATTGAAGTGCTTTTAGCTAAAGTAACCTCTCCACTTAATGGCGAGGAAACAAGAGGCCTGGGTGGGCTCAGGGTCCCACTTTGGAAGCAGATCTCTGAAGAGAGCACAGCTCCTCCTGTTCCCCCCAAGGTGCCCGCTGAGACTGAGCGCTAAGAGCGTGCTTGGACCTTAGAGAACCTGGCTCCCTTTGGCTCCATAGGCTGGGCCACAGGCAGAAAGCCACACGGGCACACACGGGCGTCCAGGCTGCGGAGCTGGCGCAGCGGGCTGGGAGCTGGGTTTCGACTGGCTCTAGAACGAAAGAGCAGAGTAAGAACACTCACGGTCTGCTTATCACAGTGGCTCCTAAGCTGACTTCACCTCGGACTGTGGGGACCAGGCAGCTTCCGGCCCTGCTCTGGAGCCACAAGAAGGCCCTGTGTTGGTCCTGTGGGTCTACAGCCAAATGGCCCTCTGGAGGGCAGCTACTCTCAGCCCTTAGCCATGGTTCTTGGTAAAGAGGCTTCTGGCCCCACTCTGAGCAGCTGATTCTGCAGACCTGAGGAAACCCAGCATGAGCTCCCTCTGCCACCCCAAGTTCCCAGGAGCACCGCCCTGGTCAAGGTAGAGGTCTGGGCTCACCTGTCGATGCCAGACACTCACTCCTCCCTCTAGGACAGTGGTTCTCCACCTTCCTCAGGTCGCAACCCTTTAACATAGCTCCTCATGTGGTGGTGACCCCCCCCCCCCCAACCATAACATTATTTTCGTGGCTACTTCATCACTGTCATTTTGCTACTGTGATGAATCGGGCAACCCCGTGATGACCCAGAGGTTGAGAACTGCTGCTCTATGGGCTAGAGGTACTGCCCCATATCTGCAGGGAGGACACCCAGTCAGACTTGATTTTTCATAACTCAGTCATAAGATCCTTTCTCCCTTTCCAGAACATGGCGGCGGTACTAGGAAGTTCAAGTTAAGTGGTCAGACTCATGGACAGGGTGGACCTTCTCCAGGAGTGCTGCTGCTGGAGAGGGGCCCAGAGAGGTGAACCGTTACAGGCAAGAAGACCTTGGGTCTTTAGGATAGGATAGGCTGGGTCTACTCAGTGCCGCACCCACCCCAGCACCGAAGATTGCCCTGGGGTCACATCAGTGAGTGAAAGGAAGCATGCCAGTGGGTGAGAAAAGTTGAGGAAGCCACAGGATACTGGCTTCTGCCTGCAGGGTGAGGCTGCAAGCAGCAGATCTGGATGCAAAAGAGTGAAGCTTAGCCCCATGTCCTCTCCTTACCGCCCTGGTGGCTCCGGCCTATGGCTCGGGTGGACCACTTGTAAGGACCACTGAAGGAGAGTTAGAAAATCCTGAGTGCCTCGCCTCACCTCCATTTCTGATACCATTGCTCTAGGGTGTGACTGAGAACCAGGAGACTTAACCAATGAGACTCGGGTGTCAAGACCCAGGTGCTGGATTCTCTACAAAGAAGTGGCTGGCAGGCAGATGGGACAGGGCCTTGGTGTAAGTCCGGGCAGTCAGAGCCCCTTCCTGGGGTTTCAACTGCCAGCAGCATAACTCAAATTGAAGAGATTTCAGCAGAGTTCTAGACTAATAGCAGATTATGCAGAAGGAACAGACTATCCACTTCCGAGGGATTAGCCGTTGAGGACGTGGTGAAGAGGTTTTATGTCGGGCGAGAAGATGAGACTCTCAGGTCAGAAGGCACTCAAAACACAACTAAGCAAGAAGACCTGCCTCCTCAAAATAAAGTCCACCTTCATCATGTGGATGGAGCAAAGCTTGCAAGGCCTTCGCTTGCTGATCGAGCAAGACCCAAAATTAGCAGAAATCGCTGTGAACATCCATTAATAGTTAAAATAAGGAATGCATAAATTATGAATCCGATAAAAATGGAAGTGATCAAGATGAAGCAGAACACATAAAAGATCAATATCCCAGACATTAGCGAGCTGAAAGGGACTAGAATTGGCCATGTTGAGCCAGGCGCTCATATGGTAAACTACGCCAAAAATGATCAACTCAGAAGGAATGACGTCACCCTCACTATAAAAACAAACCTGTCGTGATCTAGCTTGGCGTCCACTGCTGTCTGCAATAGGATGATAGCTCCATACCTACAAAGGAGATCAACTAGTCCAGCTATATTTCAAATAAAGCCAATGATAAAGAAATTGAAGCATTCTACCAACTTCTGCAGTCTGGAATTGATCCAACATGCATTGGTAATTGCTGGTGATTGGAATGGGAAAGTCGGGAAACAAAGAGGAAGAGTCAGTAGTTGGAAAATGCAGTGTTGGCGATAGAAACGAAGCCGGGTCACATGATAGAATTTTGTAAGACCAGCAATTTCTTCATTGGAAATACCTTTATTTCAACACCATAAGCATCAACTATGCATGTGGACTAAGCTGGATGAAATACACAGGAATCAAATCGTCTCATCATCTCATCTGTTGGAAAAGAGGGCGGAGAAGCTAAATATCACAAGCCAAAGTAAGCGACGTGACTGAACTATGGAATGATCTGATACATGTATTAAATCCCAACTAATAAAAATAACTAGATAAAATGAAAACAACCTAAGGCGAGGGACCCACCCTGGACCACCCTTGCTATATATCACACGTGTTGATGTTGTGGTTGTCAGATGCCACTGCGTCAGTTTCTTCAAGCACCCCTGGGTAAAACAGAGTAAGACGCCGCCCAGCCCTGCCCCAACTCACAGCTGTTTGGTCTGAGCTTATTGTCGCTATCACTGCTATCTCCTTGAGGGTGTTCCTCGACTTTGCTAAGCATGATGTCCTTTTCTAGAGCCTGGCCCTCCTTATGCGTGTGTGAAGTGTGTGACACCAAAAACTCCGACCGTCCTCACTTGCAGGAAGCATTCTTACTCTACTTCCTCCAAGACAACTTTGTTCCTGCAGTCCACTGACACTTTCAATATTCTTCACCAGCACTGTAATTCGAGAGCACCGATTCGTTTTTTCCTTCAGGCTTTCTTACTCATTGCCCAACTTCCACATACACAGGAGACGATTGAAAGTAAGATCGGGCCCACTCTGTTCTGCAGAGCGATTCCTGCCCCTGCTCGTCAACGCATTAAGGAGGTCTGTGCAGCAGATTTGACCGATGTGATAAGTCATTTGATCTCGTGACTTGCTGCTTCCATGAGCACTGATTGTGGGTCCCAGCAAGATGAAACCCCTGACAATTTTGACCTCTTCTTCACTTATCATGATGTTGTCGACTGGTCCACTTGTGAGGGCTTTGGTTTTTTTTACAAGGGAAAGTAACTGAGTTGGAATCCATATTGAAGGCTGAAGTCGCTGGTCTTCCATCACCAAGAAATTCAAGTCCTCCTCACTCTCAGCAAGCAGGGCTGTGTCATCGGCAAGCCACGGGCTGTTCACAAGCCTCCCTCCCATCTTGATGCAGAGTTCTTAGCCTTATGGCCCAGCCTCTCGGATCATTTGCTCGGCATACACATTGAATAAATATGATGAAAGGATTCAACTTTGACATAAACTTCCTGATTTTAAACCCTGTTTCTTTTCAAATGACTGCCTTTTGGTCCATGTCCAGGTTCCACAGAAGCACAATTAAAGTGTTCTGGAATTCCAATTCTTTGCAATATCATTCATTGTTTGTTATGATCTACACATTCAAATGTCTTTGCATTGCCAATTAAATACAAGTAAGCACCATCCTGGTATTCTCTGTTTGTGTGTGTGTGTGTGTGTGTGTGTGTGTGTGTGTTTGGTGCCGAAACCCGGGATCGAACCAGGTATTCTCTGTTTTTAAAGCTCCATCTAACACCAGCAATGATGTCCCCCCTATAATATCCTCTTTTAAATCTGGTATAAATTTCCAACAGTTTCCTGGTGATGTACTACTGCAACCATTTAAAAAATATCTTCAGCAAAAAAATTTACTTGCACGTAAAATGAATGATAATGATAAATTTATAATTAATGATAAATTTCCACGTTGGATTACCTTTTTTTGAAATGGGCACAAATATGGATCTCTTAATTGACCAGGTAGCTGCCTTCCAAATTTGTTGGCATAGATGAGTGTTTCCAGTGCTTCCTCAGCTTGTTGAAACAGTTCAACGGGTATCCCATCAATTCCTGGAGCCTTGTTTTTGACTAACACCTTCAGTGCAGCTTGGACTTCTTCCTTCAGGACCACTGGGTTTTGATCATAGGCTCCCTCTTGAAATGGCTAAATGTCAACTAGTTCTTTTTGGTATAGTCACTCCGTGTGTTCCTTCCATCTTCTTTTCATGCCTCCTGCATTGTTCAACATTTTGTCCTTGGAATCCTTCAGTATTGCAGCTAAGGTGTGCCTTACCTGAGATAGCAATAGCTCATCCTTTTCCTGACTGCATAATATCATCTTATACAGCGTGTTTGTTTATTATCTACTTTCCTGCTGACAGATATTCCGGCTGTTGGTTATTACAAACAGCTCGTTTGAGTGCACATATGCTTTCTGTTCTCCTGACTATCTACTAGGAGTTTCAGGGATGGCAACACTACTGTCAAAGTGACTATACTATTTTATACCCACAATAGATGAGCATTCCAATTTCTCCACATGTTGCTCACATTAGTTATGGTCTTTTTCTTTCTTTCTCATAGTGGATACGAAGTGGTATCTTGTAATTTTTTATTTGCATTTCCCCGAGGACTGGTGGTTCAACGGTAAAGCATTCACCTGCTCACTGAAATGTCTGCAGTTTGCCTTGATTCGTGGCTCTACAGGAGAAAAGACCTGTCAATCGCTCTGAGACAGATTAGAGTGGAGCAGTTCTGCTTTGTCACAGAGGGTCACTTTGAGTAGATGTAGGCCTGACAGCAATGACAACATCACATGTTCCCCTAGAATCAAGTACCCTGAAACCAGACTTCTAGCCATCTTAACGGGGAGAACACACATTTCCCTTTGCTGAAGTCACTGCCGTGCGGCATTTCTGTAAGGGCAGCACAAGATGACTGAGACGGGAGATTGAGTCTATTAGAGAAGTGGGGAGTTGCTTTAAAATATACCCACAAGGAAAACAAAAAATCTATATGTTCCTAAAATTCGGAAGCAGTTTTTGAATTGGATAAGGGATAGAGGCTGCGAGAGTTTTAAGGTGCCTAATGCAACTTGTGGTATGACGTAGAGAGGCTAAAACAACTGCAGGAAATGATGTGGTAAGCAGAAATTGTCGAAGGGAAGGCATGAGAAGACAAAGTGAAGTACGATAATGACACGCATGAAGACCTGGAGTGAGAAAACCAAAAGGGAAGAGCATATCCAGCATTTCTCAAAATGAAAGCATCGAAAAAAAGTCAGACCTCGAGTTGTCATATTGAAGGATTCTATGAGCAAAATGATGAATGATGCAAGAAGTATCCAAAGGCGATGGAAGAAATACACAAAGCCCCTGTACCAAAGAGAGCTGGTCGACATTCAACCAATTTAGGAGACAGCTTTGATCAAGAAACAATAGTATCGAACGAAGAAATCCAAGTTGCTTTGAAGGCATCAGGAAAAAGCAAGGCTTCAGGAATTGACGGAATACCAATGAAAATATTTTAAGAAGTTGATGAAGCACTGATTACACTCACTCGTCTGGGATCAGAAATGTGGAAGGCAGCTACCTGGCCAACCAACTGAAAGACATCAATCTTTCTGCCCATTTCAAAGAAAGGTAACTTAGTCACGAGAAATTACCGAGCAATGCCATTAATATAACACACTAGATTAGTTTAAAAATGGTTATAGTAATCCATAGAAATTGATGGATTTCGATGGAAAAAAAAAGAAATCATGGATAACATTTCAAAGAATGAGAATTCCAGTTAATTCCAGTTAAAGAACACAATTTCACTTACCTGTATTCTTGTGTAACCTACACATAGGCCAAAAGACTGGTTCAAACAGCATAAGGAAGCACTGCTTGGTTTAAAATCAGAAGAGGTGCATGCCTTTCACCATGTTTATTCAATCTGTATGTTGAGCAAATTATCTGAGAAGCTGGACTCTCAAAGAAGAATACATTATGACGATTGAAAGAAGACTCTTAACAATATTCAGTATGCAGATAATTCGATTTTGCTGGCTGAAAGCCAAGAGGACTTGAAGCACTTACCAATGAAGATGAAAGATTGTAGCTTTCAGTGTGGATGAGACCTGAACAAAAAGGAAATAAAAATCGTTATAATTGCAGCAATAAGTAGCACCACAATAACTGGGGGAAAGGTTGGAACTCTCAAGAATGTCATTTTACTTGAACCCACGATCAACTCCCATGGAAACAGCAGTCAAGAAATCCAGTGTATTGCATTGGGGAAATCAAATCTGTTGCAACAACAAAGAATCTCTTTAAAATGTTGAATATCAGAGATGTCACTTTGAGGACTGACACATGCTTGATCTAAGCCATGATGTTTTTGAATCACCTCATTTGCATGCAAAAATGAATGAAAAGGGCCAGAGAAAAACTGATGGGTTTGAATTATAGTGCTGGAGAAGAATACTGAAAATAGAGTGCCCTGCTTGAAGAACAACAAATCTCTCTTGGAAGAAGTCCTATCAGAATATTCCCAAGAAGTAAGGATGCCAAGGCTCCACCTCATTCACATCAGACATGTTACTAAGAGGGACCAGTTCTCAGAAAAGGACATCATTCTTGGTAAACTAGAGGGACAGTCAAAAAGGATGCGAAGTGACATGGTGGCTGCAACAATGGACTCAACCGTAGCAGTGATTGTAAGTCTAGAACGGGACCGGGAAGCGCTCTCTTCTGATGTACGTAAGGTCACTGTGGCTGAAGCCAGCCTGCTGTAGCTAACAATAGTAAAAGCCGAGATCGCCTTAAAGAGACTCTTGGTGACATGATGGATGCCAAGGGGAACTCTGGTGAGGGCTGAGATGAACATGAAAATGTCCTCATGAAAACGAGGACAAAATTCTGTTGTCTTACTACATACGGTGCCAGCAATAGAAGGTTGCTAGACATATGGACATGCAATGTGCTTCTGGTGAGGCTGCAAAAGAAAATCATGAGTCTGTGACTAGACAGTGTCTGCATGATGCTCACATGTTTGGTGGGATGTAGAAATGTGTAAGCGATGACCTTGGTAAATAATGAGATTTGTAAGTTAGATCTTAAGGGAGCAGAGTGGTTCTCCTTGCCGCTGTAGTAAAACACTAGCTCCGTGCTTCTCAACCTGTGGGTCTCGACCCCTTCACAGGGGTCGCCTGATTCATCACAGTAGCAAAATCACAGTTACAAAGTAGCAATGAAAATAGTTTTCCGGTTGGGGGTCACCCCAACCTGAGGAGCTGTATGAAAGGATCGGGGCCTGAGGAAGGTGGAGAATAGCTGCCCTAGAGGAGAGGAGTGGACTTTAGAAACGACCAGTGGAAGAAAAAAAAAAGCAGACATTCGAAAATTTCTGTTTGACAAATAAAGGACACATATCCTAGAATTTGTTTTTTTACCAAGGATTTCACTACACAATATTTTATTGAAGAGATTAAACCTATGGCTGATGGCTCTAAACAATTCCACAGCAGAAAATCCATCCCCTTGGACTCAAGGGGACAGAGAACGAACATGGAGGAGGAAACCTGCCTGCCTCTTGGAATTCCACAGGCAAGGAACAGGCCAAAGCATCATCTGCTTGCTCCACGAAAAGGAAAGGCTCAGAGATCAACAGAAGTTCGCAAGAAGAACAGAAAGCAGGGCCTTCTTGGTTTCCCAGGGAAGGGCCATGATTGCCTAGATCTCAAAGAGTGGGATCAACATCTCTGGGTTTCTAAGCCCCCTGGGTTTCTAAGTTGGGCTTCACTAACTCAGTCCTGGAGTATGAAGCTCTAACCAACGTGTGCCAGGGGAATGGGGCTGCCATGCCCAAAGGGCAAAAGAATAGGCTCTGCCAGGCCGAAGGGATGGTTTACCACTCAGATTCATTAAAATGGGGCCACCTAAAGCCAAGGGAGCTAAGTTGCCATCTCAGAGGTCCTGAAAAGATGATGCTGAAGCCCGGGGCCAAAGGATCTGCACTCAAAAATGCAGAAAGCATGGTCAAAACCCAGAGGCTGCGGGTTTTCCAGATGGTCCCAGGGGACAGAGGACTTTAACCCCTTGCGAGCTCATGGAATGGGTTCTGCTGAGTTGGGAGCTTGATCGGTGCTATTGGTCCCTTTTTTCCCTCCAATTTCTCCCATCGATAGTGGAAATGGCTTGTGCCTGTTCCACCTCTGTACTTTAGAAACAAATAACTTGCAGTCTAGATCTCCCAGGTCCTCAGATGAAAAGGAATTTTGGCCCGGGATGGGCTAAAGTCTCACCCCTATCTGATTTCCCTTGTTCAGAAGATGAGAGTTTGGACCGGGAGTGGATTTAATGTTTGGGGCACACTGGATGTGGTGACTGTGTTTTTCATATAACAAGGACATGAATTTTGGAGGCCAGAGAATGATATGGACTAAAATGATATCTTTCTCAAAGCACGTGCTCTACGCCTTAGCCTCCGTGCCGGTAGTTATAAACCTGTTTGGAATGGGACGTCTTGGCTATGTCAATGAGACAGGATTATTATAGGATGCACCTTCAATCAATCGCTTTTGAAAGAAAATTAAACAAAGTGCAAGGACTTTTCTCCAGAACCAACAGAGAGACAGAAACGGCCCTCGCACCAGCACCCTGAATTCAGACTTCTAGTGTCCGAACCTGCAGGAAGATAAATTTCCATCTTTGTTATATTGGTGATATCACCAATTGCAATATCACCCATTTGTGATATTACTATTTTAGCAGCACAAGATGACTAAGAATTACAGTCTCAGAAACCCACAGGGGAAGTTCTACCCTGTCCTACAGAGTCGCCCTGAGTTGGGATCGGCTCGATGGCAGTGAGAAATAACTAAGACATACTCTGAAACCTTGGTAAACTCGCCTACCACTGCTAATAGTGTTCAGTGGGGTTTGCATGCGGTCTGATTAGCGTTTTATATATGAGACCATGTCATCTGAAAATAGAGGTAGTCTCACATCTTCCTTTCCCATCTGAATGCCTTTTATTTCTTTTTCTTGCTTAAACGCTCTGGCGAGAGCCTCCAGAACAAGCCGAATAGCAGTGGTGAAAGCAGGCATCTCTATCTTGTTCCTGATCCTAGTGGGGGGAAACTCTCATTATTTCACCATCAAGCACACCATGTTAGCTGTGGGTCCATCCCGTTTTTAAATGTTCTGGATCTAGGCACCAAGAACTCTCATTTGCCTAATAAGAGAATGGAATGGTTCGCTCTTGATTCTTTGAATTTTTTTCCAGATTGGTTTGTGCCAAAAATCACACAGTGACTCATCATCAAACACGCTTTAATACCTGCCAGCCCCAGGGGAGAGAACATGATCACGAAGGTGGTTTTCCCAGGGCGGGGCTCATCCATGGCACTCCAGATGTGCTGACCCCTGCGATTTCCCAAAATGTGGGAAACTCGACTGCATAATCTGTGATAGTAGGGGACTGCATTCGCGCTCTCCCCTGGGGGAAAAATACCTGCCAGCTCCTCCTCAGTGAGGTCTTCCTCCTTCACTGCTGTGGAAGCCCTGATGGGTCCGGTTATCACAGGTGCTCCTCTGTTTCTGCAGAACTCTCAGGACTGGACAGGAGCCAAGAGGCCTGGAAGGAGGGTGGTTATGAAAGGGCAGGTGGGAGAGGGGCATGAGGAGGTAGCATGTATGCCCTTTGACCCCAAGGCTGACCTGACCTGGGGGTGGGAGGGTCTGTGTGGAGATGACTGAGTCCCCCTTCTCACGATGCTGTTCCTACCTGCCCTCCAGTCAGCTGGTCTCCATGCTCTGCCCCTCCACCCTTTTCCCCACAGTGGCCACATTATAATTAGATGCCATCATCCCCCCATCCCAAACTCTGCTCCTTCTAGCTACGCTCAGAGCAGGTCACAGCCCCTCAAGGGGACCAACAGAAGCCCAGGATTGGCCTCCACTCGTCCCTCGCATCGGTACCCCTGCATGCCCCCTGGGCTGCCCTGCCTCAGGGGCACCATGCAGTGCCTCCTCTGCCTGAGGTGTGCTGCCCCTGTGTCACCCAGCCCTTCCCCTAAAGGCTGCTCACCCCACTCACAGTCCTCACCAAGGCTGCACAGTCTCAGGATGTGCTGGGGCACATCGTCCCCAGAATACAGAGCATGCTTGGGCCAGCCCTTCCTTCATTTTAGCTTACGTCTCATTCCAAATCTCACTCAAGGGCTGACCCCCACCCCGCCCCTACCCTGCCCCCACCCCCACCCGTCTGCAGCAATCACTGTCACTTAGCAAGTGCCTGGCTCATTGTTGACAGCCCCCCACTCTGAGGACTAGTGCAATGGGGGTCTGAAGAGAAAGGATGCATACGCTGGGGCAGGGGCTAGGGAAACAGCGGGGTTGGGGGCTGGCCTTTGAGATGGATCGTGAAGGGTTTCTCTTCTTTCTTTACAATGCATGTGCCAAGTGTTTCACACACCAGAGTACATCGAATCCCACCACCATCGGATGAGGCAGGCACTATGATTAGCCATTTGACAGGTGAGGAAACTGAGGTGCTGGAGCCCCAACAGCCCAGCTGGTCCTGCTCAAGCTTCCCCTCTCTGGGCAGCATGGGTGCGAGGCCCACACAGGCTGTACAGGGTTGGGACGGTGTGTGGGTAGCCATAGTGAGTGGAAGTTGGCTCCCATACTGCTCGTCTCTGGGCCTTGGGGGACCCTTATCCTCTGCATCCTCATTTACTCAAAAGGCCTTCAGAGACCCCCGCATGTGAGGCCAAGCCTAGACTCCATCCTGCCTCCGGGTCTCCCAGTGGAGCTGGTGTTCTCTGCCTCTGGGTCTTTGCATTTGCCGCTCCCACTGCCAGGAGGCCTGTCCCTCTTGCACACAGGCCTCCATCTGCCTGCGTTTCCAGCCTCAGACACTCATTCTTTTCTGGTTTCCTCTTCCTGGCTGCCCGTCCCCTCGGCTTCCCCTTGCCACCTGCCTGTTTTCTACTTTTGCTAGACTGCTCCTACCCTCACCCTGCATCCTCAGTTTCCTACTCCTCTCTCCCCTCTCCTGGTCTCCTCCCTTTTCTTCTCAACCAGTGGGCCTAAATGGAAAAGGGGAGCCCTTTCTCCCTCCCCCTCCTGGGGTTGCAGTCTTGCCTCTGACCTCCTGAGGCCAGCCTGCCACAGTGACTGAGAAATGGCCGGATTCATTGTGACCAGAGAGCTGAATGGCCAGGGCGGAAGGGGAGCCAGCCAGGTGCCCCAGAGAGAGGCTGGACCCGGGAAGCCATTGTGGAAGGCCGCCCAGCCTGCCTGCCGGGCCGTGCTCGCAGTAATCAATCTGATTGGATTAGGGTCAGTGCGACCCCTAATCATGTCAGAGGTCACCCCAGGCTTTGTGGCAGGGTCCACGGGATGCCTGGCCACCCCCGCTGAGGCGGCCTCGTTGATCAGAGTTTAACACTGCCGGCGACTGTGACAAGCGGGGCCCAGCCTTGTGCTGTGTGTGTGTGTGTGTGTGTGTGTGTGTCCGCGCGTGCACAAGCACGCATGCTCCTCTGCACACATGTCCATGTGCAGTGAATAAGAACATGAAGGAATGTGCTGTGTTCCTGCCTCCCAGCCTGTCTAGCCAACTGGATTGAAATCCCCTAAAGCTCCTGACTGACCTGCTGGGTGTGGGTGATTCAGAGGCAGAAAGCGCACCAGGCGCTGGTGGATCCCGAAGGCCGGCTGCAGGGTGCGTTGAACCTGCCGGGGAAAGAGAGCAAGCATCCGAGGAATTTTGAGTGTGGTGCATTCAGCCTGGGTCACTATGTGCTTATCTGCCCCTTAGCACAGCCACGCCTGGAGGGCCTGCGACACTCTCCCGGATTTGCATCTTGACCCCTGGCAAGGGGGAAGGACGCAGAGGACAGGGCAGTGAGAGCCTTTGGTGGCGGCTGTGGTGGTGGTGGTGGGGATCCATTCCAGGGCCAGGGTCCTGCTGGAGACCGAGGAGACCAGATCGGGCTGGGTCCCTGCATGTCAAAGGACCCTGGGGGTCTGCTGAGTGGGCAGCACGGACCTTGGGCTTGGAGTAGAAGTCAGCCACTATTATGGAGAAGTGGGCATGAGGGATGGCAGCCCAGGAACAGGACGAGACAGGGGGCGTGGGGCAGCCACAGAAGCAGGTGACTTGTTCCTCTCTCATCCGTTCAGAGATGAGGGGCCACAGGGCTCACCCCAGCGACTAGACCATCCACTCTTGGGTTTGTCAGACCCACGGGGGTGTGCACCCCTGACTGAGACCTCTGACTGCCCGGACAGCAGGGTCCCCTCAGGCAGGCCTCCCGAGTCCCCTGATTCCCAGAGGAAGAAAGCACAGGAGACCAGGTGAAATTCCCTATTCCAGGCCCCTGAGCACAACAGGAGGTGCAGGGCCAGCCCTCTGCCCCCAGTGGTGGAGCCACTCAGCATGTGCCCAGCAGCCCTCCAATGTCCCCTGGGTAGCCAGCCTTTACAGACCCATCACCCGCTGCCACACAGGCCATGTCAGGGATTCCTGCCTCCCTCCACCAACCTAGGCCAGCCCTTGGGAAGAAGCCCCCTGAAGCCCAGAGTCTCCGCTTAGATAGTTCGTTCTTGGATAGCTGGTTCGCCTCCTTAGAACAGACTGGGTGAGTGCCTGCAGGCTGGCCTCGGGGCATCGGTAGTTTCTCATACCAGATGTGTCCCTAGCACCATGCTTCCCACCCCCATCCCAACCATCTGCCCTCCTTCCGGCGGCTCCACTTGGGTGGGTTGTATGGGGAGGAGCAGGCAGGGAAGCCGGTGGACTCCAGCGTCTCCAGGATCCCTTGGGGGTGGTCCGTCATCCTTCCTGTGTGTCCGCTGCCTCCTGAGGGACCCGTGTGCAGACACAGGGGTGGGTGGCCGGCCAGGCAGCACAAGGCAGGGCGCAGGAGAGGAGCAGAGAGGGGCCACTAGGAAACCAGGGTCCCACTCCAGGTTGCGACCCCTGACCCCCCCCAGCAGAAAGTGTTGCCGTTTACGATTTGTTGGGGAGGGGGGGCTCCCACTGTCTCCAGCCACCTCTCCGGTATATCATTAACTCTCCCCAGTGGGAGGGGGTGTAAAAGGGGCTGAGGGGAGACCTCGGCCGACACCCTGCCGTGCCCGGCTCAGAGCACAATATCCCAGCGACGACGACAAGATTAAGCACAAGAGAAAAGTGAAAATGCTGTTGGCGATTCACACGCCCTTTGAGTGCTGCATTAAAGCATGTGAATAGGGATTTCCCCTAGCGCCCGACATACCTCCAGGTTGCTATGACTTACTTGCTATAGCCTAATCACCGATGAGGGGGAAATTCATATAAAATATCGCGGGCCATTGTGGGCCTAACGCGGCGTGACAGTGGCCTCACAAAGCCAGATTCATTAGCCCCAGCAGGTAATCAGGACGATTGGCCGCGGGACCGGCGATGTCAGGGGCCTGGGCAACAATGGGGCGCGGGCCGCATTCCGCTCTCAGGTGGCTCTCCCGGGCCCTTTGTCCCCACACCGCTCCCTGATTACCACATGCAAGTTCCACACCCCCTCTAGGCTGTCGCTGAGGCCCACGGACTGGGGGAGCAGTGGGCCAAATGGGGGCACCTCCTGTTGTCATCCATTGCAAACCAACTGGGCTGGGTAGTCCTGGGGGAGCCTGTTTGTCTGTCTGTCCGCCTAGCTGGCTGCCTGGCTTGACCACAGGTCATCCTCTGAGAATCAGTGTTGTTGGTGATGTCACTGCGCGTTGCTGCCTAGTGGGTTCTGATTCACGATGACCCCCGGGTGCGCGGAGCAGACTTGTTCCTCAGAGCTTGCCCACTGCAACCTTTCAGATTCAGATCTCTCAGCCGGTCCTCCCCTAGTCTTTGGCTAGATTTGAACTGCTGACCTTGATGCCAGTGGTCAAATGCTTAACCACTTGGGTCTTCCAAAGATGCCACAAACCCCTCCTTATCTTGGGAGAGCCAAAAGATCAGAAACTTGGTGGGGAAAGGACCTCCCCGCCACACACACACACACACACATACACAATCACCACCAACACCTATCTGAACATTGTAGATGGCAGAGGCACCTGCTTGGGTGCCAGCTGCCAGGACAGTCATGTGGGCCGTGTTGCCCCCCATCTCCCAGTTCCTGTGCAGGTGACCTCTGCACTGCAAGACCTGCAGCTCCCAGGCAGAGCCACAGCCAGACTGGGTGCTGCGTGCTCCTACTTCACCCCCCATAGCCAGGTGTGGGGTGACAGTGGGGTGAGCCCCAAACTAGCCCTGTGCCCTGGAGACCGGTCCTCGGTGCAGCCTTGCTGAGCCGTGCTGGGTGAGGTGGGGAATGCGTTTGAAGCAACCCCTTTAGGCTGCAGAGGCCAGATGCTGGGGTGCAGGGTGGTCGGGGGACCATGGTTTCTGGGGCCTTCCCTATCTAGGGTCTGTGCTTTCTAGGACATGACATGGGACGCAAATTCGCTAGGAGTTCGTTTGTGTGGGGCCAGAGCAAGAGAGAGAGCCCTACAGAGGCCTATCAGGGGCCACCAGGAGGAAGCCGCAGCCTCGTGTGCTAGAGAGCTGGACACAGGGGTGAACCAGCAGCCACTTGGAACATCTGGAGGAAGGGGTGAGATGGGCCCTTGGGCAGGTGAGAGCCAGGCCTGGTGGGGCAGGATGTTGATCTGTAGCCCGGACAGTCAGACCGGAGTGGGTAGAGGTGTCTCGTCCGCAGGCACACAGGGACAGGAAGGACAGCAGTGACAGGGGCCATGAGCTCCGCTGCCAGAGGTGGGGCAGGGAAGCCCCCACAGCCTGGAACAGCAGCCTGGGGAAGTGAGGAGGAAGTGTGCCAAGAGGAGGGCCGAGAGGTACAGAGAACGTACCCCAGTGGTTGGGCCCCGGGAGGGCTGGAGGTGGCGGCTCTGACCATGGCCTTCTCAGGGCCTCTCTGCATCCCTTGGCAGGCTCTCCACCCTGCCACCCCCCACCTCTCCCAGCCCCCCTCACTTATCTTCACTTATCCCAGGACTCAGTGGTCAGCACAGGCAGGCTCGTCCTGCACTCCTAGGGGCCATCCTGCCTTTGCCCTTGAGCCTCGGCAGCCCAGGGCACACTGCGCCCAGGCCCGGGGCCCCACATGCACTCTACTTCCAGGTTAGCCCTGGCCCCACCAGCATCTGCAAGACCGGACCCGAGGGAGGGACCACACCCCAGTGTGGGGGGGTGGCAGGCGGGGAGACTGCATGCTCACAGACTCCCAGCCCCATGGTTTTCTCTTGCTTCCCATAGGTTGCCATCCTAGCCAAATGTCTGGCTTCATGCGTGTGTGCTGGACTGGATCTGTCCCCAAAGAGGTGGGACTCCAATGGGACCGGTCTGAGGCCCGCAGTGCCCAGCCACAATCGAGCCCACGGGTTGCAGGCACTATCTCAGAGCCACTGGTGGGGCATTGACATGTGTGCTGTCACCCCAAAGACTCCTTACAGAAAATCCGCTGCCCCCTGGATCCCTGGTAGGGCAGCACTGACCACCTCAGTGTTTGTTTCCCTCTGGGCAGCCCGAAGGCCCCCAGCCTGTGTGAGCCTCCTAGGGTCACACTGAGGGTCCTGCCTCACCACCAACTTGGCTTTCTTGTTCAGATGTACTCACTGAAACCAAAAACCTTCCTGCAGGGAGTGCACTCCTTCGGCAGCAGCTGCAAGCTGTACTGTTTCCTCAGAGGCTCCTTCCCAGGTACCCCTTGGGGTGTGTGCCAGACACATGCAGGCGTTTTGAGACAGCCCACTCCCTTCTGAGCTACTACTGGACCCACACGGTCTCATCAAGTCCCAGGAGAAGACAAACACGACTGACCCCTGCCAACGCTCCCAAAGGCGTGGGGAGCAGGACATGACATTGTGGTACCTCAGTCAGGCAGGCTGTGGCCCTGAGGACTGGGGTTGCATGAGGGCAGGCTGAGAGCTCACAGCCTCTCCCACAATGGAACCCCATTGGCCCTTGGCCCACATTCACAGCAGTGCAACCTGGGGCCCATTGCTAACCTTCTGAGCCTCTGCTTCCTCAACTCTAAAGTGGGATAGCACCCCACAGTGCTGGGGCTGAGAAACGGCCCTACCTCATAGAGCAAAACTCCAAGCCAAGACGGTGGCTCAGCAATAAATATTCACCTGAATCCTGGCTCACCAAGGGCACTGCAGGCAGGGCAGCCCCAGCAGCCCCGGGTTCACCTATCTGGGCATTTGCTCCACGGAGCCTTCTTCCCTCTCCTCCCCACTGGAAGGTCAGCTCCCGTGGCTCAGAGGCTGAGTGTTCTTATCCACTGAGCACACAGTAGGTACTCAGCTGTGTCACAGGATCAGCAGGTGAATAAGGATCTGGGAATGATGTTTCGGAAGCTATCAAATGTCTTCAACATACAGGATGCTAGCGATGCATCCGTCTCTTTGTGTGGTCAAAGGTCCTTTCTGAAATGACAGTAGTAGTCTCTCTCTTTCTTTTTAATGTCATACTCTCTCGACAAAATTTTAAAACTCAGCTGCCCTCTTTCAGTCCCCAAATGTTTTCTGACACTGGATGAATCTACAGAGTCCACGTGTGGAAACAAAGACTGGGTCTTGATCGTGGCGTTCAAAAGTTCTGAGCTCCAGGGACGTGAAGTTCTTTCCAAAGTCTGTCTCAAAGCCACCCAACCCCTCGTGGGCTCCAGCCTCAACCCCACCCTTTCCCTGCAGCCCAGGGACATTTGGAACGCCCTTGTCACCTTTCCCAGTCTGCCGACGATTTCATGTTTTCAAACCTTGCTTCCGCGTCTACCCTACACTCTCACTTACTGAACTGGATGCACCCAAAGGCAAGTGACTCACCCCAACCCAAAGCAGAGGAGCTGACCTACCACAGCAGAACCTCCAATTAAGGAAAGGAAGGCTGCCCTGGCACGTCCTCCTTCTTCTCAGGACAGTCAGCTCCTCCACCTGACAGGGGTCACCCAGCCTGTGCTGGTTACCTTCCTGACAGACAGCTCCGCGACTTTCAGACGGCCTAAGTTGTCAGAAGTTTCATCAGACAGAGCCGCAACCCACTTTCCCCACAGATTTCTTACCCTGGTTCTCCAGACTGGACATCTTGCTTCTTACAGCTCATATTCCTAGGTCAGAGACTCAATCAATCAATCATTGCTAAAGGAGACCACAGCATGATTCTAAGGGAGATCGTTTTCCTAGACAAAAGAGGCTTCTCTTACAGAACAATGTGTCAGGAAATTCCCATGTTTCCTCCTTTTCCCAATGCCAGATTGCAGTGTCTTTGATTCTAGGAATCATTGACCTAAACGGGGCAGGCCTTAGGTAACTTGGACAGTTCTGCCAGGCTACGCCCAGGCAGCTTGGACAACAGATTGGCACTCTTCCTCCACCGCCAGGAGCCTGACCGCCTCCTCTTCATTTGTAGAGTCTCCCAACAACTCACAGAAGGCGTTACTGATGATTGAGATGTTTCCAGTTTCCTCTCAAAAATATAACTCCCTTTCCCTATGGGGGTGCTCCTACCAATGAGAAGTATACCTCAGTCTTCCCCCATCCCGAGCTGCCTCTGTTGTACAAATAAAAGCAGAATTCTCTGTCTCCCCGTGACATGACAAAGGCGCCCCCAGGTCGAAGGACTGCCATGCAGGACACAGCAGCCAGGGGCCCCAGGTCCTCGGTCTGAGCACCCTTGCCTCCACCCCTTCTGTACATTGAGATTACTCTGGACCAGTGGGGCGTCACCTTTAGTTTCAACCCCCTTTGAAAATGTAATGAACGCAATGGAAAAGGGCATGTGAACCCAGACACACACAACACACACGGCCATTTCTGTGCTTGATTGGAGGAAGATATGACCGCCCTCAAAGCTGCCCATAGACCCTCGGTATGAGTCTACCTGGATTCACACACACACACACACACACACACACACACACACACACACACACACACCAGAAAGAGAAAGGACAGGACTTTCTACTCCCATGAAGAGTTGCAGTCTTGGAAACTCTCAGGGACAGTCCTACCCTGGCTTATAGGGGTGTCATGCCTCAATGGCAGGCAGGCCGTCACTACTGTCGTGTTCCCTGGGGGCGTTTTGGAAGTCCCTTCTGCATGACCACTGTCACGGTTTACAGGAGTAGAAAGCCCAGTCTTTCACCAAGGAAGCGGCCAGTACTTTCAAACTGCCAGCCTTGCAAACCGCAGCCCAACACGTCAACACCACGCCACCAGGGCTCCTTGAAAGGTCGCAGTTCCTATCTCCCTCCCCCCACCCCAAGCACGGGAACATGGCGTATCACCCAACCCAGAGCGTACATCCCAACTATCCCGACTCAGGCTCCGGGCCCGTTTCACCAGCTGTTGTTCCTTTTCTGACCCAAGACCCCACCTTGCACTTAGTGCCTCTGTCCCTTCGCATCCTCCCTGCTCTCTTGGTCCTTCGTGACCTCCTGGCCTCCTGGGAACACTGCTCAGATATTTTGTAGATGGCCTGAGTGTGAGCCTCTGCAGTGTTTCCCTGTGATTCGATTCAGATGACTCATTTGGGCAGGAATGCAGCGTCCTTCTGAGCGAGTCCTGTAAGGAAACTCGGGAGATCTCTGGGTCCCGCTGGTGATTGTGGTAATCTTGACTTACTTCTTGGGTTAGATGGTGCCTGCTGGTCTCGACAGTGTCAAGGGGTTGTTTCTTTTGTAATTGATAAATCTCTTTTTAGGGAAATGCTTAGAGACGGTTTCAAAATGGACTGTCTTTGCAGATACAAACTACCTCCTGCATTTCTGACAGGCAGGCAGTCTTGCAGCCACTGGCTTCTCACCATTTCCTCTCCTGCTAATCTTAAGCCTCCTTAGGAGACTTCAGCTCTTCATGACTAAGCAGAAGGTTCACTTCCCGGCTTCCTCAGCTTGGTTGACCTGGTGGCTCTGGCCTTCAGGATTCTGATGGCAGGAGTCTCCCTTCTCATTTGACCAGAGGGAAATTTGAGGCCCAAATCAGAAGGTGACTTCACATAGTTAGTGGCAGAGCTGGGCAAGAGGCCTTCCTACCCCTGCAGATTCAAGTCCTGTGCAGCACCCTCCCTCCCCTGCATGCCCTCCCACCCCTGCATGCCCTTCCCTCCCTCCCCTGCAAGCCCTCCCTCCCCTGCATGCCCTTCCCCTCAAGTGCGTCTGGCTGCCTGGGCTTGTTTGCCTGTGCTCTGATAAGCAGGATCTTCAAACTCTTGTCCAGGGTGTGGGTTAAACTGAGAGAGTCTTAGCCCCAGGCTCGGCTTTCCCCTTATCTCATGGAGCCAGGGAAAGACCAGGAGGGAGGGGACCCTGCAGGGCCTTGAAGATGCAGGAGCCTTGAGAAGGGGCCCAGAGGCAGCCCCAACCAGCTAAGAGGCAGGGGGTCAAGGGGGAGAGCGTGTGGTTGAGAAAGCTTCCGTGGTGGGTCCCAGAGGGACTTTTCTGGAACAAACAGGGTGCCTAGGACAGAGGCTAGGCATCGTCAGCTCAACCCTGTGCTCCCAGGGAAGGAGACAGGAAAAGGGCAGAGAGGTATCCACAGCCCTTCCCCAGACAAGAGGTGAAGCCTTCCTGGGAGGCCTAGGGGCACCCTGAGTTCTGTAGAAGGCAAAGTGAGGGTGTGGGCTCGAATGAATGGAGGGACAGTGAGGGAGGATGGCTGTATGCCTAAGTGGTGTTTGGTTGGCACAGGCTGGCATGGGCTCATTTGGATGCCTTCTGCCCAATGATAGGCCACCCCCGAGCTTCGTGTTATATTAAACTCCAGAACATTGTTGTGCTAAAGGGAAGTGGAGCAGGTTGGGGAGGGATGGGTGTCTCCAGCTCATCTTTGGGAAAGGCACAGTACAGGTTGCTAGCAGAGTAGGAAGGAGGCAAGAGCACCGTCCCTCTTGGGATGGGCCAGCCCAGGGCTCTAGCCCTTTCATCAGACCCAGGCCCTCACTCTCTCAACAAGCATCTCCAGCCAGCTTCCAGATGGAATGGATCATCCCGTCATTGTTTAGGACTACAGCGAAGGCTGCCATAGGAGGGGTGTAGGCAGTGACTGGGAAGGCCACCGAAAGCTGCCTGGGGAGGCACACCAGGCAACTGACAAGCACAGAGAGGTTTGCTTCAGGATTTGGCTGCCACCCTACAGAGCAGGGGCAGAGGGTGAATCGGGAAGAACCCGAGGAAAGACAGTGGTGGAATGTGACTAGAAGCCAGGGGGAGGCCGGTAGGCCTTGGGAGGCAAGCAAGGTCATACCAGGTGATTCAGGAGTTCTGGGAAAGCCAAGGCAGAGCCAGGCTGTGTTTGACAGAGCGCAACACTACCAAGGGGTGTGTGCGTGTGCACATGTGTATGTGCATACATGTGTGTGATCATACATGTGTGTGAGCACACAAGTATGTGTTTGGGTGTGAAGGTGTGCACATGCATGGGCACGTGTGGTTTTGTGTTGGGTATGTGTGCCTGCATATGTGAGTATGCTTGTGTGCCTGTGGTTGGGTGTGTGCACATGCGTGTATCTACCTGTATATATGCATGCGTGCACATGTGTGGATGGGGTGGGAGTGCTGGAGGTTAGTAATGCAGGCCCTAGTTCTAACCTCTTCTTGTCCAGATGGGGACGCGAGGGTCACATGCAGACAGTGGCCAGCAAGGCAAGTAGGGAGGCCAGGGTGCTGGGGGCAGTCTGAAGCTCTACAAGTGGGTGTAGAAGAAATGGGACGCCCATAGATGGAGAGCGCATTCTGGGGGTTGTGGCCGCAGGGCCAGTGGGCCAGGAATGGCGTGCTGGCAGGGCCCAAGGGAGGAGAAGCAACCGCCAGATGTCAGCGAGTCCAGAGCAGGCTACGGGGTAGTGCTGGCTGCGGCCTGCAGAGGGCAGCCGAAAAGGGGGAGGCGCTTCCTCACACGCATCTCGCCCAAGGCCCTCTTGCACATGCGCAGGGATGCCTTTTTCTGTGAACATGAGGTGGGTGGGCACGCACTGTGGGAGGGGGCACCACCAGCCATGTGTGTCCAATGCCTGGGACCAGTTGTTCTACTCCACTTAGCAGCAGAACAAGGGATGCTCAGGTGGCAAGGTCAGCCTCACTGCTGTCACTGGTTGGTCACCTGGAGACCCTAAAAGCAGGAACCCAAGGCACAACCAGGGCAGCCTCTGCAGCCTCTTGCCCCAAGAGACCCCTCATTCCTCCTGTACTAGCCAGTGGCTGCTCTCCACTTCCTTCTGCACAACCCAGACCACAGTGAAAGGAGAAGAGCAGGCCCACAGGAAGGTGGGGTCAGGATCCCATCCGCAACAACCCTTCCCCAAAGTGGTCCAGCTGTCCCCCGCCCGTAGGAGTAAGGGCTGTTAGTGCCATTCTACCTCTTCCCCAACATCCCGAGGGGAGCCTGTGAGAGGTCTGTGCCCAGTGACACTGGGTGGCCTGCTCAAAGTCACCAGTTCTGCAGACAAAGCTGAACCTCAGGCCAAATCTTATCAACACTGGTGGTATAGTGGTGAGCCAAGCTGCCTTCCGTTAAGGGCTTCTTCAGCAGGCAGGCAGGGCCATTCAATTCATGCTAATCAGGACAGGTGCTCCGTGAGGGCAGCCTGTCCCTCATCTTGGACAGACCTCTGCAATCTAGCTGCCCCTGCTTGTGCTCAGAGCCCCCCTCTGAACCTCCTCTTCTGCTATGCCCACCTCTGCCCTAGGGCATTCCCTGGAAACACCCCTCAGCCGCTGCCTGCAGCCCATGCTGCTGCTGCTCTGGGGCTGGGCTTAGGGCTCCTGCTCTGAGCTCTCAGGCAGCCTGTTCAAAATGCACCTCTCTCCTCATCCCTAACTGTCCCTGACTCTTTTCAAGCCAACCCTGGTCATCTCCTAAGCTCCAGCCACCACATGCCCCACCACGACTCCCCTTCGGCAAAAGTCACACCCTCCTCCTGTTTGCTCCTCGTTCTCCCTGTGAGGTAAGGAGACTAAGAAATGGTCCTTATAACTCTCACATCAGCCTCCAAGGCTCCAATGGCAGAAAGTTCGACACCGTCATGGTCCCCAGCACCAGAGTCAACACTGGGAGGCCTCCTGAGCACTGTGTGCCTCCCCTGAAGGAAGTGTGTGCTGGAAACCACCGGTCCTGGGACTGAGCCAGGCCTGGGGAGGAAGAGGTAGAGAAAACGTGTAGATGGGCAGCATGCCGGGGCTCTGCTCTCTGTGGGAGGCTTGGGGCTAGGCGGAACTTCCCACTGGGCCAGGTGAGCTGTGGTCTCTACCTGGGGCATTGGGACGCCAGGAAGAGGTGACTTGGCAAAAAACGCACTGAGCTGATGAAGCAGATGCAGTCACCATGGGGGAGTCGGTCTGAGAAGCTGCCTGTGCAGGAATGGAAGGACACAGGCACACGTGCCCCCATGCATATGCAGACTCGCTTTCTAACATAGCTCATGGCTGTTTCTAAGGTGGACACTGCCAGGTGGCCCTCTGAGCAACAGCGTGGTGGGAGCTCCTGTCCCCACGTCTTTGCCAGTCCTTGGGATGGCCCGGCTTTTCCTGCTGCTCCGCTGTCGTTTCATTTGGGGTTCCTCTGTGAATGGTGATGTGGATATCTCCTGATTGGTCATCAGATACTTTCCTTGGAGCGGCTCTTCTTTGCGGGGGGGTCACCTTTCAGAGACCCACCCCTTCAGCAAAGCAGCCCTCACCTCCCCAGGCCCACATGACTTCCTTGCTGGTCCAGCAGCCCCCATGCCCAGTCTGTGGATGCTGGGGGCTCACTTAGATGAGCTTCCATCTGGCTCAAAAAAGGAGGAGCTAATCCCCTGGAGGCTGTCCCACCTGCTCCCTGTCCCAGCCTGGCTTGATTACCTCTCATCTGCTAACCTTTCTTAAAAATCATTTTACTGGGGGCTCATACAACTCTTATCATAATCCATACAGACATCCATTGTATGTCAAGCACATTTGTACATTTGTTGCCCTCACCATTCCCAAAACATTTGCTCTCTACTTGAGCCCTTTGTGTCAGCTCATTTTTCCTCCCTCCCTGCTCCCCTCTCCCTCCTGAACCCTTGATGATTTATGAATTATTATTATTTTGTCATATTTCACACTGTCCAATGTCTCCCTTCACCCTCCTTTCTGTTGTCCATCCCCCCAGGGAAGAGGTCACATGTAGATCCTTATAATCGGTTCCCCCTTTCCAACCCACCTTCTCTACAGCCTCCCAGTAACGCCACTCTCACCACTGGACCTGAAGGGATCATGTGCCCTGTATTCCTTATATTTCCAGTTCCTGTCTGTCCCAGTGTACATTGTCTGGTCTAGCCAGATTTGTAAGGTAGAATTGGGATCATGATAGCGGTGGGGAGGAAGCATTTAAGAACTAGAGGAAAGTTGTATGTTTCATCGTTGCTACACTGTACCCTGACTGGCTCATCTCCTCCTGGAGACCCTTCTGCAAGGGGATGTCCAGTTGCCTACAGATGGGCTTTGGGACCCCAATCTGCACTCCCCCTCTTTCATAATGATATGATTTTTTTCTTTGATGCCTGATACCTGATCCCTTCACCACCTCATAGCTATACCGGCTGGTGTGCTTCTTCCATGTGGGCTTTGTTGCTTCTGAGCTAGATGGCTGCTTGTTTACCTTCAAGCCTTTAAGACCCCAGACGCTATATCTTTTGATAGCTGGGCGCCATCAGCTTTCTTCACCACATTTGCTTATGCACTCGCTTTGTCTTCAGTGATCCTGTTGGGAAGGTGAGCATCATGGAATGACAGTTTAATAGAACGAAGTATTTTTGCACTGAGGGAGTACTTGAGAGGCGGCCCAATGTCCATCTGCTACCTTTATACTAAACCTATAAATATATGCACGTATATCTATTTCTCCATCATCATATATAAATATATTTACATATGTACATACCTGTATTTAGACCTCTATAAATACCCTTTGCCTCCTATGCTTTTCTCTATTTCTTTTTACTTCCCTTTTGTCCTACTATCATGCACAGCCTTCATTTGGGGTTCAGTTATTTCTCTCGGTTATATTGCCCTTGATCAATCCCTACCAGGCCTCTTACACCCTCCTTGCCACCGATTTTGGATCCCTTGTTGTTCCCTTGTCCCTGGGTGATTTTGGATCACTTGTTCTTCCCTTGTCCCTGGGTGATTTTGAATCACTTGTTGTTCCCTTGTCCCTGGGTGATTTTGGATCACTTGTTGTTCCCTTGTCCCTGGGTGATTTTGGATCACTTGTTGTTCCGTTGTCCCTGGGTTGGTCAACATCACCTGCTGACCTTGATGCCTCTCTGCCTCTCTCTGCAGCCACCCGGGAGTCCGCTTTCGTCCACGCCATTGCCTCTGCCGGAGTGGCCTTCGCAGTAACCCGCTCCTGTGCAGAGGGCTCTGCTGCCATCTGTGGCTGCAGTAGCCGCCACCAGGGTTCACCCGGCGAAGGCTGGAAGTGGGGCGGCTGCAGCGAGGACATCGAGTTTGGTGGGATGGTGTCTCGGGAGTTCGCAGATGCCAGGGAGAACCGGCCCGATGCCCGCTCCGCCATGAACCGCCACAACAATGAGGCTGGGCGCCAGGTATGTCCTGTGGAGATCCATTCATCCTGAACAGGGGTGTGCCTGGTAGCTTACAGGGCTTGACCTGGTGGGGCACAAAGCTCCCAAATGAGGTCACACTGTCTCGCACATTCCCACAAGAGGGCATTACTGCAGGAAGACAGGGTCCCCAGGCGAAGAAGTTGGGTAAAGCCTTGCCCTCAGTGACTCCTTCCTGCTACAGGCAAGGAGACCGGGAAACAGCTACAAGGCAGTGTGACAAAGGCACCGGAAAAAGCAACAGGAAAAGCATGGCCAAGGGGACCCTGCGGACCACACTCGGCCTGCATGTTCCACGCCGACTCCATCGATGGAGCGTCTGCATGGGCACATGAGGACAGCGGGCAATGTTGAGGCGAGGGGGAAGCCAGGATAGCTTCCCAGGCAGCCCAGGGGTGAGCGCGATTTCATCTGGGTAGAATATGGTGTGGAAAGGAAGGAGAGAGAGTTGTGACATGAGGAGGCTGACAGGGACCAAAGCATGGAGGGCTTTGTGAGCCGTGTGGAAGAGGTCTTGGTCAGAAGGTCAGCAGGGGCCCAATAGAGGATTCGTTGCTGATGAGAACTGAGGTCTGGATGTGCGGAGAGCTGTGTGTGCATGTTAGTGCCACAGAAGGGATGGAATCCTGGGGAGACACCAGAGGGCAGAGGGGTGGCAGGGTACCTTCCACTGCAAACAAGGGTGAACTTTCAGAATGCTTCCCACTAAAGCAACTGGAAGACACGATGAAGTCCAAGAGCCGAACAGAACATTTCAAACTCAAGAAGACAAAGTAAAGGGTAATAATGAAATGTGCCAAGGCCTTGGGGGTAAAAGGAACAGGGAAGAACATTTCAGGACCTCAGGCCGAAAGGCGTGAAGAAAAAGTGCAAGCCCCAGCTTGCCATATTGAAAGATTTGTGTGGGGAAAATGTTGAACGATATAGGAAACACTTCAAAAGGTGGCAGAATACAGTCACTCTACCCAAAATAATTGGCCAACGTTCAACCATTTCAAGGGGTATAATATGATCGAGAACTTAAGAGGAGCGGAAACTAAGGGCTCAAGTAGAGAGAAAATGTTTTGGAAATGATGATGGCAACATATGTACAATGTGCTTGACATAATTGTTATGTGGAAGGTTATAAGAGCTGTAAGAGTTCCCCATAAATTGATTTATAAAAGAAAAAAGAACCAGGGATATTGAGGGAAGAAGTCCAAACTGCCCTGAAGGCACTGGTGCTAAATAAACTTGGGAAAGGACTGGCTCCGTGAGAGGAAGAGGTCCATGTTTGTGCCCATTCCAAAGAAAAGTAGCAGAAATTATTGAGCCATGTAAAATTTTGCTGAAGATGATTCAAAAATTGTTGCAGCAGTTAAACCACAGGGAGCTGCCAGCAAATCAAGCTGGATTCTGAAGAGATGTTCACTTATGTTTCATTGATCACTCAAGGTACTTAGCACTGTGGATCATAACAAACAATGGATAACATTGCGAAGAATAGGCATTCCAGAACACTTCGTTGTGCTCAAGTGGAACCTATCCGTGGACCAGGAGACAATTGTACTAATGGGACAAGGGTTATGGCGTAGTTTAAAGTCAGAGAAGGTGTGCGTCAGGGTTGTGTCCTTTAACCATATTTACTCAATCTATATGCTGAGCAAATAATCAAAGCAGTTGGACTACGCTATGAAGAAGAACGTGGCATGAATAATATGCAGATAATATAACCTTGCTTGTTGAAAGCCAGGAGAATCTGAAGCACTTGCTGATCAGAGGTTACAGCCTTTCACGTGGGTTACAAGTGCATGTAAAGAAAATAGTGATCTTCACAACTACTTGGTTGACACGGAGGTCAGCTGGCATACCATTGTTCACAAAGGCCATGTTCTGCATCCTCCTTTGGTGAGTAGTGACTGGAGTCTTAAAGGCTCATGAACAGCCATCTAAGGTACACCTGAGGTACACAAAAGAATGAGGCAACTCGAAAGACATCTGTAAACAATGAGTCTAATGGACTAATGAACAACCACGCAAACTTCCGTCTTCACAAGCACAGCAGAAAAACTAAATCAGTGGTTCTCAACCTGTGGGTCGTGACCCCTCTGGGGATCAAACAACCCTTTCCAAAGGGTCACCTGTGGGATAAGGAGGGTCTCCCACAAATCATCACAGGTCCAGTAGACACAATTGTACAGCGATAATAAGTAAAGATTATAGTAAAGTCATAGAGAGCATGAAAGTTCGAGGAGAGATCGGAATAATGGAGTCAGACACAATTCATGATAGCATGCTCACCTCAGCCCCGCCTGGTGGTCCTCAAGGGGGCAACCCAGCCATGAGAGCATCAGGGAGCCCCAACTTTATTGTTAACCAAGAGTTATATCTCATTAAGGGGACATGATTACAGGTAACCACACATCACAAGAAGGGGGGCAGTACAATAGGCATACACATCTTAGGAAGGGGATGTATGATAGGCATAAGCGTGACAGGAAGGGGATGAGCTAGGGGTGCGCCCATAGGAATGGGAAGGTCTAGGGGTATACATGTGACAAGCTGGGCGGACCCTAGATTCATGATGGCGGCCTAACCTTGGTCATCCTTGGGCGGGTTTGACCTCTCAGGGGTCTCCTACAAGGACACAGACAACCAGTATCTGTATCAGAAGGGAGTGGGCCTCACTTGTGGGATAAACAGTGGTGTCTGCTTGCTCTAGATGGCTGATAGCTCTTAGGGAAAATGACCCTGATCTACTTCTGATGACCTCCCAGTGTATAGTCATTCGCAAGCAGCTAAGTTTGGCATATATTTGGGGGAGACAACTTGGGAGAAATCCTTCTGTTTCCCGCAGGTCGCCAGTTCTTACGGTTACGAAGTAGCAATGAAAATAATTTTATGGTTGGGGTCACCACAACATGAAGAACTGTATTAAAGGGTCATGACACTAGGAAGGTTGAGAACCACTGAACTAAATGGTGCCAAGTGACCATTACCAACTTCCCCAAAAGGGACCACATTAGAAGGCTTTGGATAGAGAGGGAGAAAAAGGTAGAACAAAATTCAAAATCATAAAAGAGACCAGGTTTATGTGTCACATAGAGGTTCTTACGTAGAACCTCTGAGCCAATGACCCTTAGTCACCTTTCAGATTTGGAAATAAATCACCTCTGTGGGGCAATATTCAGCCAAAAATTAGAGAGGCCTATAAGGGGACAGTAACATTAGTAAGGTATGCACACCTTAGCACAGCCAGCTGTTTAAGATCAAAAGGGCAGCATTTACCCCAGGACAAAGTTCAAAAGGGTTACGTGTTAGTCTGGGTACTTTAAAGAAACAAATCCAAAGAAACTCATGTGTAAGAGAGAGTTTATATATATATATATATATATAAAGGTTAAGTGTGCATCAAGAAAACATCCCATCCCAGTGCTGCCTAAGCCCACAAGTCCAACATTAACCTATTAACCCATATGTCTGACACCAATCCACAAAGTCCTCCATCTCACAAAGCACACGTAATGATGCTGACTGCAGGAGAAAGCTGAGTCAGTGAATGTGTAAACATCTCAGTGCTGGCAGGGGTCTCCACATGGCAGCTCCAGCACCCATGGCTGCATTGGGGTAAGTCCATGTGGCTTCTCTTCAGAGATGTCTTGCAGGAAGTGAGCCTTGCCAGCTAAAGCAGGGAACTGGCTAAGGCAGCTGGTCCGACCATCAGAAATCAAGAGACCCAAGAACTAGAAAGGCAAAGCTCACCAAGCCATTTATCCCTCTGCCCTTCAATTAACCCCACATGTGCTAATCGACCAGGTTGGCACAATAAACTAACTACCTCAGGTTAGGATAAAAGGATGCATGGAAACAGGAAATACAGAGCGTATAAGTGATGCCAGGGGGGCGGGGCAGACTGGAGTGAATGAAATGAGAACAATATGCATGAATTGTTGGAGAGTATAACTGAGGATCTGCTCTGTAGACTTGGCCAAGTGCACAATAAGGAGTGAAAAACAAACAAACAAAATCCCTCACAATCAGCCCAGCAGACAACATCATGGTCAACAGAGAAAAGGCTGGAGTTGTTTAGGATTTCATTTGACTTGGGTTCTCAATCACTGCTTGCAGAAGCACCCATCAAGAGCCCAAATGATGCAGAGCCTTGTCTTCCCGTGGCTGTGGACACTGAGCTGAGTCTGCTTCCCAGGACGTCCTCAGCCAATGGCAGCAAAGTGGTCAAACCGCCCGCCTTCGCCTCCCCTTCCAACCCCAAACATCAGAAATACAGCCAGTGTGACCCCGAACAACAACAACAAAATTATGTACAATTGCTTATCATTCCTCTGTACTGATCCTCAGAACAACCAATAAAACACCAGTTCCTAAATTAAAAAAGAAGTCAAATAATGTATTGCACAGCTTTCACAAAGACCAAGACAGCGTCATTATACCTCGAAAGACCACCTGTCAGTTGAATTCCTGTACAATTCAAGCCTGGAGCCCTGGTGGGGCAACGGTTAAAGCCTGAAACACAAGGTTAATGGTTCAGACCCATCAGCATCTCCAAGGGGGGGAAATGCAACACTAGCAGTCCACTCCTACAGCATTGGAAACCCAGTAGAGCACTGCTGCTCTGTCACATTGGGTCGCTCGAGTCAGAACGAACTCCAAGGCACAAGGGACACAGTTCGAGCAGCCTGAGTCCTCTGTGCTTTTAATTTGCTTGGCGAGCTTCGCAAGAAAATAAATTATTTAGATCACAAGTTATTCCCATAAGATATCCTAGTTGCTTAGAAAGGATCGAATGGAGCGTTGGACACACATACCAACAAGGGGTAAAAAAAGAAGGTAACTAGGTAAAAACAATTTGGGCTACGCATCTGTACTAAATCCCCCAACAACAACACCACCAGTTTGGCCCAATGATGAGATTTTAGGGGGGGGGGGAAGCACCACTGAATCTATCCCAACTCATGGCAACCCTGTGTGACGGAGTAGAACTAGGCTCCATAGGGTACGAGATACATCTGTTTAAAGCAAACTTTGGGATTATTGCATCTTGCAGATATCTTTGTGAAGATTCAAAAACTGTTAATAGATTTGTAAATGTTAATAGCTAATATCAAGCTCTTGATTCATGTGGGAGGGAGAGGCTCCAGTAGGTCGAAAATATTTTTCCTATTCGTTTATTTTCCAAATTTGAAGTGAGGAACTGAGTTTAAGTACGTAGAGAGGAAACTTGAGGCCTAAGCAGGAAAATCAGATGTAAATATAAAACGAAAACAAGAAGATTGGTTGAAAGTTGTAAAAGCATTTAAAACTCCACTAGTTCTTCTGCCTAACTCCTTACACCCCTCAGCCACCCTAGCAAAGGTCGGGAGGCTTACTCTCTGACAGGATAAGCAGAGGCTTTCTGGACTGGGGGTTACCAAGCACAGTTGAAGCTAACACAGTCCAATTGAAAGGCCTATCTCCATATAAAGTCCGACATGCAGCCCTCTCTCGGATTTTCTGAACGCCAGTGTCAAAACTTGATGGTCCTCCAGAAAGAGAAGGAAAGATTCCCTCTGAGGAATCTGACCAACCTCCAAAATGAGACTTAAAGAAATGACTTGGGGCGCCCCAACAGAACCACACAGCCGCATCACTCAACAGTGAGAGCCACCCTGGAGAATTCCCTCCCGTGCAGAGGAGCTTCCAGCACTACTTTCAAAGGTCCACTTTTTAAACGTAAGCAGACTGCCAGGAATTGCCAGACAGAAGAATCAATACATTTGAATTAAGGTTCGGGCCGAGAATATTGAAAGTACCATGGACTGCCAAAAGAATCAACAAATCTGTCTTGAAAGAAGTACAGCCAGAAGTCTCCTTAAAAGCAAGGGTGTTAAGACTTGGTCTCAAATAATTTATGCACGTTGTCAGGAGAGACCTGACCCTGAAAAGGAGCATCAAGCTTGGTGGGATGGTTAGTGTCTATGTCAACCACAACCACACACTCCTGGGTGAATCAGGATTGAAGCCCAGCCTACCAATCAGATCGCAGTCTGATGACACCTCCTTGAGGGTATGGCCTTTAGTATGAGAGGGAGACCAGCGAGCCCATTTCTCTTTGGCCCATTTTCTTCTGCTAGAGCTGGGTCCCTCAGTCTGGTCCCTCAGTCTCCTGCTGCATCGCCTGCCATGCCCAGAAGCCTTCAGCGGACTACCAACAGTGGATTCATTCAACCGACCTCAGATTCATTTAATTCTGCATGCACCAGCCTGTGACACTCGCCCCCCACCCCATGTGTGCCATCCCCCTGCTTCCTATTCATCAGCTTCCACAACTACAGGCGTCAGGAGAAGTCTGACTTGGACTGGACTTACCGTAACTAATTCTACATCTATGTAAATCTCTCTCTAGTCAAACACACATGTCACACTGGTTTTGCTTCTCTAGAGAAGAATCCAACCTAACACACTGGGTACCGTATCAGAAGACCTCCAACAAGAGACACTGACCCTGTGACTGCAACAGTGAACTCCGCCATGACAACTGAAGACAGCACAGGACTGGCCTCCTTCTGTTGTACATGACGTCACTACGAGTGGGAACTGAGTCAGTGACAGCTAACAACACCAACGACAGAGGATCTATGAGGGAGACAATAACACCAGTCAGAAAAGTACACCTTAGACTCGTCAGCCATTTGAGATAAAAAATGGCAGCATTTACCCCAAGACAAAGTCTAGAAGGATTAAGGAAAAAGGAGCAAGGGAAACAGGAAACATAAGCCACAAAAAAGTGGGATGAGTAATGTTTCATTGAGGGGATTGCAATCAATGACATGAAACAAAATGTGCAAGAACTGTTTAGTGGAAACTGATCTACTCCGTAAACCTTGACACAATTCACAATTAAAAAAAAAACACTAAGAAAAATAATTTTTTCAGAGAACCAAACAAGAAGCTCTTAGAAATTAAAAATAAGGTAACAGAAACCAAAAGCTCATCTGAAAAGTCGGAAAATGGTTGGGATGCCTACCCAGATACTAGATTCATAAAGATAAAGAGATAAAGTACAGGAGAGAAAACCAAGAAGCTCTACAATGAACACAAGCAAGACGAAGCCAGCCTGGAAATAAGGCAGGAAAAAGGGCCAGAAGTGCAGAGGCCAGGTTTTGGACCAGACTTTTAGGGCCTGCCACAGCAGAGGAGAAAAATCCCACGTCAAGGCACACTGTCCTTCAGAGGCTCTGCCCCTGCCACAGAGAAGCCTCCAATCTTTCAGGGGCAAGTTCTCACTTCAGAATCAATTTCTAGAATCAGGAATCAAAATAGCCTAAGACTTCAGGAGCAGTGATGAAAGCTAGAAAACGGAGCGATGCTTTTAGAACTCCCAAGGATACAAAACTATTTTAAAACAAGAATTGCATATCCAGCTAACCCTTCAATTAAATGAAACAATGGAAAGATTTTTTCCCAGATATGCACATTTCACAAAATTTACTAGGAAGCCTCTGAGAAAGAGGTCTTGTAAATGACAACTTGTGTTCAAACACCTTGAGGAACATGTTTAGGTAAAAGGTTTGATTATGAAACAGTGAGAAGTACATTGCAGAGAGTACAAATAAAGAGGGTGTGACAAAGGGGCTACACTAACAATCTACATGGCCTGGCTGAGGAGGACATTTGAAAATCCCCATAGTGTTAAGACCGACGATTGATATAACTGAAACAATGCTATAGTTTTAGGGCAGAATTGAGGGGATGGGAAAGTATGTATGCATCAAAGCGGTAGGATGGTGAAAGAGTATTAAATTCCCATCTTCTGTGGTGAGAAGTGAATTGACACTGCCTACCATTAAAAAACGAAGATGCAAAAATAAATAAATAAAAATTTAAAAATATATAATCAATGTCACTAAAAAAAATGAAGACGCAGAAAGCAAGCATATTATCAGAAGTCTAGCAGTTGCAAGGGGTTGCTCGAGTATCAGGAGTACTCTTGGTAGACGCACCCTTATAGTTCACTGTCATCAAAAGATGTTGAAGAAGGCAGATGAGCAAGTGTAGCTCCTCTTTGGAGAAGCCTGGTCACATAGAGATTAGTCACACTGGGGGTGTATTTTACAGATACTCATGAGAAAAGGCCAATATAGGTGAAGTAAGGGGTTCAAGAAACAGCAGAGAGAGGGGCCTTGGTGAGCACAGAATCTGGACCTAATAACTAACAATGGACAACTAGTAATAAGTAGTAGAAACCGTAGCCAACACTGTTCAATAGAGAAATAATGGGGGCTACCTATATTATTTATATTTTCTTTAGTTCAATAGGACCTCTGGTGGCGTAGTGGTAACAAGTCAGGCTATGACCCACAGAATCAGCAGTTCAAAGTCACCAGCTGCTCCTCAGAAGAAAGGGCTTTCTACTCCCGTGAAGATTCAGTCTCAGAAACTCACAGGGGCAGTTCTACCCTGTCCTCTAGGGTCGCTATGAGTTGGCATCTACTCGATGGCAGTGAGTTTGGCTTTTTAGGTAGTTCAATATTAAATTTTATTTAACCCAATATATGCAAAACTATCAATTCAATAATGCAGCCATTATGCAAATTATGAACAAGATGTTTTCTTTCTTTTAAAAAAAATATTAAGCCTTGGTAATCCAGGTGCAGTTTGTACTTGCAGCCCACCGTAGCTTGAACTAGCCACATTTCAGGTGTTCATGTGTGCCAGTGGCTGCCCTAATGGGCACTCTGACGCATAGTGGACACCTAATATTAAACCCGCTGATAATGTCACAGGCCCCTCTCCACCCTCTCCCAACCCTCACCCCTTCTTCCAGGCGAAGCATGAGAACCTGCCCTTCCCGGATGCCAACGGGAGGAAATAAAGGAAGTCACACGTACTCCTCAACCAGGTTCTTCCAGTCTGGTCACCAGCAGTCCCTGAGGTGCTCCTAGCAGGCTCATCTCCCCTGGCTGGCTCAGCCTCCTCTTCCCACCCCCAGCATTCCAGGGAAACGGAAGGGCTCCTGGGCCCTAAAGGTGCCTTGCTCAAACCATTTCCATTGGCCAACCTGGGTCCCCATCTCAAACCCCGCGCCGCATTTGCTGCCCTCCTCCATATACATTGTCCTTCTGTCCAGCAATACTCTTGGGCCGGACGATGGGCCAGAGTTCTTCCGTTCATTCAGTCACCAGACACTGCTAGAACGAGCCTCAGCTCAGGGCAGAGAAACCGCAATAGTTGTCTATAAACTCCTGCCCTCCCCTTGGAGATCTGGGCTCCAGGGAGGTGACCCCCCCCCCCCCCCGGAGGAACCTCTGCCCGCGGTGATCCAGATAGCGAAGGACAGGTCCAGCCTGAGGCAGGTAGACAGAGGGCCGGGTCACGTGGAACCGGGGCCTGGCGTGGGGTGGGGGGGGGACGGGCAGTGCGGGTGGCCTGCTGACGCTGCGCGTTCTTCCAGGCCATCGCCAGCCACATGCAACTCAAGTGTAAGTGCCACGGGCTGTCTGGCAGCTGCGAGGTGAAGACCTGCTGGTGGTCGCAGCCTGACTTCCGCGCCATCGGCGACTTCCTCAAGGACAAGTACGACAGCGCCTCGGAGATGGTGGTGGAGAAGCACCGCGAGTCCCGCGGCTGGGTGGAGACCCTTCGGCCACGCTACAACTATTTCAAGGTGCCCACGGAACACGACCTGGTCTACTACGAGACCTCCCCCAATTTCTGCGAGCCCAACCCCGAGACGGGCTCCTTCGGCACCCGCGACCGCACGTGCAACGTGAGCTCCCACGGCATCGACGGCTGCGACCTGCTCTGCTGCGGCCGCGGCCACAACACGCGCACCGAGAGGCGCAAGGAGAAGTGCCACTGCCTCTTCCACTGGTGCTGCTACGTCAGTTGCCAGGAGTGCGCACGCGTCTACGACGTGCACACCTGCAAGTAGGGCCCAGGCCGGCAGCCGTCGGGCCGCAGCCCGGAGCTCCGCCCCGCGCCGGAGGGGCCAGGGGGCGGGGCTGCGGGAAAGGGTGGAGTACCTGGAGGGGGGGGCTCTGGAAGTGAGTCTCCAGGTCGGGAGGAGCCCCGGGAAGGGCGTGGCTCCAGGTGGGCGTGACCCAATTCTGGGTGGGTGGCGCTCTAGGGCTGAAGTCACTCAGCCTGACACGTGCCTGAGCTCCTGAATCCTGTAGGGCAGACTCTCCCTGTCCTGCGTCCCCGCCCCAGGAAGAGACCTACTGTCTTGGAGAAGGCTGAAGAAGGGTCTGGGAGAGGGAGACAGGGGCAGGGGGCCTGACCCCTGGGTTCAGGAATGAATTACTACGGATCCTTCCTCTCATGCCCGCACTCCCCAGCTGCCAGGTGGCCGCTCTGGGCCTCGTCTTGTGTGCCCTCACCCTGTAACCATCAGGAGTAATTTCTTGGGGCCCTCTAGTGTTTTTGTCTTTATGTCTCCCTACCTGCACCAAACCCAGCAAGGAGAAGTAAGCCCCGACCCCATCTAGCCCCTGCGCGCCTCCTGGCCACATGTCTCCCTCTGCCTCTCCCGCAGACCCTTACGTGCAAGGTTAAAGAAGGTGGTTAGCTCTGAACCCTTGAAGACCACCCAGGGCCACGGACCCAGGCCAAGGGCCAGACCGCTGCCTTGGAGGACACTTTGGGGTTAGATTCTGTGTCTCAAAGGGCTCACAGGCTACTCTGCCCGTCACTGCTGCACACAGAGATCCTGAAATGGAGTGGCCTTCACCAAATAACGGCATCCCCAAACTCCACCCCCACACCCCCACACCCCCCAGCCCAGGTCCTTCCTGCCACTGAGGCTCGGTTTGACAGACCTGCCTGCCTCTGGAATGCATCCTCAAGGCCCTACCCACCCCGCACACTTCTGACATGGTCTCTCCCTGGCCAGCCAGGGAATAGGAGAGGCCCCTCCATCAGGTCCCCCTACCAGATCCCATCCCCGCAAAGACCTCCTCCCCAGCCTCTGCCACTGTGAACGCCCCTGCCCTCCAGTTCCTGGGGGGCCCACCTCGAGGCAGGGAGGGGACAACAAGGCAGAGCCCTGAAGACTGCATACCCCACCAAGATGTTCACTTCGGATTCTGCATTTTTGGTTTTAATTTTATTTCCAATGCTGCTATATCCGTCATACACTGGAGCTAGACAGACTTGTGTTTTTTTGTTCTGTTTTGGTTTTCTTTTCTTGTTGGTTTATTTTCTCCCCCTTTTCTTTCTATGAAAGAAATTATTTTAGTCATAGCTTTTGAGTTTCAAGCAATGCAAAAAAAGTAAAAACAAAAAGGAGAAAGAACCCAATGAGCCTGTGGTCTGTGCTGAGTTTTTTTGGTGGGGGTGGGGGGTCTGCATGCTTGCTGAGAATTGAGTCACTGGTACTGGGAGAGGGAGAAGATGCTGCTGGCCAGCTCAAGGTGGCCCTGTCCAGGGTTAACACCGGAGACCATGGGGGCTGGGGGTGGGATTCAGGGAATGCTTAGGGCAAAGGCTCTCCTAGAGCCCCATGGTGGTGGCCAGGGAGAGGGACTAGGGACAACCCAGCTAAGGAAATGATGAAACCACCTACTGGCCTGAGGCCTAGGGTGGGCTAAATTAGAGTCAGGTCAAAGTCTGCAGGGGGGTCCCAGGAGGTGTTCTCTGAGTGCATGCATGTGAACACACTCAGAGAACACTAGGCAGCCTTGTGTCAACAGACAGACAGCACAGGGCTTACTTAGGCCTTACTGCTCATCTGACAACCAGCTGCCCAGTGTCCCTGGAGGCCTGATGTGCTCTGGGCTCCAGGGGGTGGGGCCTCCATGGGTGTCCAGGAGCACAGTTGACCAGAAGTGAATCAGTTGCTCAACACGTGCTCCCTGAAGCAGAGGTCCCACCTTGGAGCTGGGAAACCAGTGGGCCCGCCCTTCCTCTTGGGCCTGGTCCAGACAAGAAGTGTAAACTTGAGCCACTGAAACCAACTTACAGGCCACAAAGGGCACCCCACTCCTCGTCTACTATAGAACAGGGGGCCCACTAAGCAGGGTCAAGCGGGGGTGGGGGAGGCCAGGGCAGGGCTTGGGGGCAGGGACACAGCACACTGATGGCCTCTAACGGTAAAATCAGCTGAGTCTAGCCACCACGCATCAACTGGTCCCTAGGGACCTTGGATGACCACCTGTGGGCAGAAATGTGTCTGCCTGTGGAGAGCCCCCCACCTGCAGTTTCAAACAGACCGGGGACCTTAGTAGGGTCATGTAGGGAGCAGAGCTTGCTCCTGCTGGCCTGAGCCCCTCGGGTAGACCCTTCCACTGCTGTAACACAGGGTATGGAAGGTCTCATGAACTAGAATGCATGGAGCCCAGGGCCTCTCCCAAAGTCACACACACCTTCGTTCTACAATGTAGGTAGAGACCCTCTGCACGGATGAGGGAGGACACTGGGAACAGCAGAGACAGGCCTCGGTGGGAGAGAAGGGGGGCCATGAATGGACCATGTCCAGGCAAGGCTGAGGCAGGACACAGGCCTTCTCCAAGCAGGACGAGTGACTCTTAGTGTCTAGGTGAGGGGGTCCCCACAGAGAGTCGAGGACATGCATGTCTCCTGTGGGAACCGACGTAGCTTCTGGAATGGCCCTGGAGTCTCAGACATGAGGCCAGGATCTCAACTGCACTCACCTTGCCAGCCTCCTCCCAGCAATCAAACACCAGGAGAGAATGGAGATGCCCTGACCACATTGACACAGCCCAGACAGCACCAAGGTGCTCCTCATCCAGCTCGCTGACTGACCTCTGCCCTGGCCTGGCCTCTGGCTGCACCCAGCACCCTAAGGAGGGTCATGGGAAAGGAGGAGGGGGCGAGGCAGCAGGCAGCCCTTGTTGTTAGTCATCTGCCAGCCTTGCATGACTCAGGAGTGAGGAGAGAGGGGCCTGTGTTCACTGACCTTCCCACGCACAGGGTACCACTCGGGGAGCTCCGAGGACCCAATCATCCCTCCAGGAACGGGCCCATGGGTCTGTGGAGAAGGCCTGAGAAAGCCACCTTGAGCCAGCAAGTTCCCCAGGAGCCTGCAGACTCCTGCTGCTCCCTCAGCCTGGTTCTCGTGACATACGGGCCGCCTCCCATACCTGAAATCTCACAGGCATCCCCCGAACTTGGAGTGTCCTCACCACATACCGCATGGGTCCCTGGGCCTGGGCCTGAGCCTGGGCCTGCTCCCAGTTCTGAGTCTGCCTCATGGCTCATCACCCCTCTCTGCACTTCAAAGGGCTGTGGCTAGCTGGTGGGGCTAGGGGCTGGGGGCAAGGCTGAGGGCATCAAGGAACCAGCAGGGTGGGAGGGAGTCAGGGGACATACAGGCTGGCTGAACTCCTCCAGAGGGATGGGACCTACAATGCTCCCTGGGTCTCGCTCACTAGCCCCACCAGCTTGTGCTTCACCTTGGAGAGGGGAGGCAGGTGGGGCCTAGCCCGGAAGTGGTCCATGCTACCACAGGGCAGTGACAGGGAGCAGGGACATGAGTGAAGGAATCACCCACGTGCATCATGCTTCAGGACTGAGCAAGCTGAAACCAGATGCAGGAGCCCCCACACCTGCCCTCCTGGGCGCCAGGTCATCCATCATTCCCCATGCTCCCGACCTCCTGCACCCAGCCCATTCCAGGCCAGGTCACCACTGCTGGTCCCCACCCTGCAGGCGGACTTCCCCACTGTTCCCAAGAATTCCCAGGTAGAACCTAGTTCTTCAGAGCCGCTGGGGTCAGCCTGGCATGACTGGCTGTGGTGACGCACTATAAAGAGTGAGGCAGTGATTAAGTGCCAGAGAGCAGCGACCCAGGACAGAGCTGAGGCGCCCGTTCTCCCTCCATAGCGATGAGTCACCCAAGGGTCAGATGGAGTAAACGCTCGGACTCCCAGTCTTGGGGTCCTGGCAGCTTGGGTCTGTTCAGCCTGCCAGGAGTCCTGCACATACAGCTAAGAGGTCGGGGCTGGAGGTCCTGCAGCCTCAGGAGAAGGGGCACAACCTGGAGAGGGGCACCTGCCACTGGGGTCCGGCCGACTGAAGCCTGTCAGATGGGCACAGACATGGAGCTCTGAGTCAGGGCCCTGGTAGGAGCCGCCCTAATTGGCACCTGCTGGTGCCCAGGTGCCGGCTCCAGAGATGAAAGGGGCCGAATGGGGGCGGGTAGGGCCACAGGGAAGCCAGGGACAGAAGGCAGAAAGGAAAGCGGAGTGGGTGCCCCTCGGGACTGGAGCAGAACCCGGGAACACTGACCATTTGGGGTCACTTGTAGGGACCAAAGGCATAGACTATGGCTGGCCTTGTGTACCTCAAAAGCCTCAAAGACAACGGGTTCTCAACCTGGTGTCACGACCCCTTCGGGGGGGTGGTCGAACGACCCTTTCACAGGGGTCACTCCATTCATAACAGTAGCAAAATGACAGTTATGAAGTAGCAATGAAATAATGTTATGGTTGGAGGTCACCACCACATGAGGAAGTGTATGAAAGGGTCTCGGCCTGAGGAAGGTGGAGAACCACTGCTCAGACCTCTAAGTCCACGACTGGGAGTCCCAGTTGAGCAGACTCTGAACCCAGAGAGGGAAAGGCACCCGACTGAAGAGACACAGCATATCAGGGACCCAGGCTGGGTCTAGTCAGTCTCTAGCTTCTGGGTGCAGGGCTGTTGGCCACCATGAGGCAACAGGCAGGCCCCTGCTGGCCCACCTGGCCCACGACGACCACCATCACCAAACCAGGCCAGGAACCAGGACAGAAACGTGTGGTGAGGGAGGTCACAGCAAGGGCAAAGCCCACTAGTTAAGGCTAGGGTACACCCAGAGAAAGGTCCAGGCAACTCATTGCTGGCAACCCCTCGCTTCTCTGGGTCCCAGTTCCCCTTCTGTCTGTCTGAGGGCAGCCGGTGTCTGAGGGTCACACCTCCCTGTACCTGACTTCTGCTGACTTAGGATGTTCTATTTGGAGCTCCGCAGGTAAGAGGTCAGCATCTCCCCCAGGAACTGAGGCAAGGGGACGAGGCTTCACACAGAGGGAGGACAGTCCTGCAGGGAACCAGGAAGGCTCCTCAGAAGCCCCCTCTCCCTGGAAGTTTACAGCCCCTCCCCACCCCCACCCTGAAAGGAAGGAAATGGGCCTGGTGGGCCTGTTCGCAGGTAGTTGAGACTGGAGAGGCATAACCATATAAAAGGCCCGGACGTGGGCCTCCCCCTCCTCTGGGCTCCCCTCTGCCACTGCCCCTCCACCTTCTCACACTCTCAGGCTGCAGCTTTGAAGTAGTGAAGGGGTGTGGCCAGCCCCCTGGGGTCCCACCCTCCTCCCCTCCCTCCTTATCTCAGCCCTCTCCTGCCCCCTCTCTCTGTTATGCCCTCCCCCACACCCCCTTTCTGTATGTCCTGGGAGGCCTTGGCTGCCTTCCTTCAGGGGGCGTCCAAAGGTGGCTGGCACAGGGCCAGCGCCAGGTCCCCATGCCTGGCACTGAGAAGACCGCCCCACTGGGCAGCTGACTCTGCTCCTCCTGTGGTGGCCAGAGGGAGAGGCTCTCAACAACTCTCACTGACGTGCCATGAAACCCATTCTAACTCCCAGCCACCCTCTGGGCCAGCGGTTCCCAACCTTCCTCCTGCTGCGACCTTTCATGCAGTTCCTCATGTGGTGGTGACCCCCCCCCACCCAAGCCATAAAAGTTATTTTCGTTGCTACTTTGTCACTGTCATTTTGCTACTGTTATGAATCGGGCGACCTCTGTGAAAGGGTCATTCAACCCCCAAAGGGGTCACAACCCACAGGTTGAGAACCGCTGCTCTAGGCCAGAGTAAAACTGGCCCTGTGCGCTCCCAAGACTGTGACTCTGCAAGAGTAGAAAGCCCCATCTCTCTCCCAAAGAGCAGCTGGTGGTTTTGAACAGCTCACTTGACCACCAGGATGCCCTAGGTAAGCAAGGTCTGTCCATCCAGTGGCCTAGGGAAAGACCTTTGGTCCACCTTGGCCTTCTTAGGGAGAAAGGTGGCTGCCTGCAAAGTCTGATAACCTGGGGATGCCCCGTCTCCAGGGTAAGGCAGGCCCTGCAGAAGCAGCAGGGGCCTGGAACTGGATCAGGCCTCCAACATCCCCAACATCTCCACTCCCTCTGCCACCTCCCTGTGGTCAGCACCACCACCACCTCTTGGTCACGTGATGGAGCTGGGAGGCCCTCCTCTTTGTGGGGTCCCCCCACCTGTCTGTCCCATGACGGAGGGAACCAGGAGAAGCCAAAACTGCAGCCTCAGGCTGCAAAGAAGAGGGACTTCTGGGGGAGATGCTTACTGTTCTAGAAGCTTACTGTTGAGAAAGAGGGAAAAAGTCTTGCCGGGGCTCAGGTAATGGGGATGCCAAACCCATGGGTCCTAGCGATTGCTACCACATCCTGATGAGCACAGGATTGCTAAGGAGGCTCAGCGCTGCCATACTCTGTCCATGCATCCTTGGGCCAATCCTCTGCTCTCTGGGTCTCGGTTTGCCTGGTCTTCTATGAGGAATCAACATGTCTACTGTCACCCTTGAATGAAGTTCATGGACTTGCAGATACTTTCTGATTGGGAGGCTCTGGGTTTGTGGGACCAAAATTGTGTCAGGGGCTGGATCCTGAGAAGCCTATCCCAGCCCTCAGCTTGGTCATCTGGCCTGTAGTCCCATAGCCAGCGTGGCCCTGTGGGCATCTTTCCTCAGGTTTGCCTGGCAGACATTTGAACCCAGTGCCTTCTACCCTTCCACTGTTGATAGAATCTGTGAGGAATCACAGACATTAGCATGTCCCAGACGTGGAGCTCAGAACCGGGTATTTTTATGCCAGCAGGCCAAGGCAAAATGGGCCCTGGCACAGCTTGGCAGGACAGGGCTTCGGGGTTTTGCCAGTCACTGGGCAGTCCACTTCAGGGACAAAATCAGAGCTGCAAAGCCACGAGAGGACAGACATCTACTTAGCAACCAGAGAAGAGCCAGGCAGTACAGAACCCACCTCTGACTTCCAGCAGGCTCTGCCCTTCCCACCACACCTCTACCTTAGCCCACATCTTCCTGTCCTCACCACAAGGGGCCTTAGAAAGAGGTGGACAATGGAGGACTCACTCCAGGGACCAAGGGAGCGTTGAGGGAGGGAGGCCTGTCCATCTGGAACGCATCCACAGGCAGCAGCTCAAGCCAACACTGATTCCAGCATCTCCCCGGGGACACGGGCCTGGTTTGGAGTCTGGGTGGGAATCACCCATTGCCCTGGAATTCCAGGACCTCCCTCCCCTTGGAGTTTAGCCTGATGAGCTGAGTGGGAGCCCCTACTGGCTTCATTGTTCCTGGCTCTCTGAGGCTGCTGTGCCCAAGGCCTCCTGCCTGTGGTCCCTGGAGAGCCCTCACACACAGCCCCTCAAAGCCTTTCTCTGTCCACCCTGCTGCCCATCTTCTCCCTGAGTCCCTCTCCAGGGGCAGGCTCTGAGGAGGGGCTTTCTGATGCCCTAGTTCCTGCCTGTATCAGAGTGGAAACACCTGCCCCCTCCCTGCCTCTCCAGCCCTGCATAGCCTGGACCGTCTGTGCAGGCTGCATGAGAGCCTGGCTCACACGGTGCGTGCCCTCCCAGGTCCACTGCCAAGGCATAGAGAGATTAGAACCTCCCACTCCTCCTGCCAGAGGGTCAGCTGCCCAGCCTTCTTGATCATGGCACACACAGGTAACAGAGCCCAGCTGAATGCACTTTCTCTCCCATGTGAGTCCCTAAAGGCAGAGCCCAGGAGGAGGAACACCTCTTTCCCGTTTCCTCTCCTCCCCATTTCCACTCCAGAACTGGGGTAGGCTCTGTACTCCCACTCCAGCCAGGGGACTTAGACCTAAGGATGTGGGAGATGGTCCTTTTTCTACCTTCAGGACCAACTATCCTAAGACACTCATTCAGGAGGGCTTCCCAGAGGAGGTGAGCATGGAGGCACTATTTCTATTCCATTGCTCCGACTTCCTCTAACCTGACTGGATGCTCAAGGCTTCTCTAATTCTGAGGCTAGACCCCTGTAGTGGCTCCAGCCTTCAGGGTGCTCCCATGGGGAAGCCCTGGGGAGGACAAGCCTGGGAGTGCCTGGCAGCTGGGACAGAAGTTAGTCAGAAGGTGCTAATTGCTATTTAGCTCCAGGCTGGCTCCTTGCTCACTGTCTTTTTTTCCTGGTCTTTCCCTCCCCCCTCTCTGAGCCTCTAGAGCACATGGTAAACAGTCATTTGGCTCTCAGGGCCCTGCAAATTGGTGTTTATGGTGCGAAGACTCAGTCCAGCCAAACCCTGGCTGGGGTGGAGGGCACACCCTCCTGGCCCCAGTGGGTCACAACTCTGAGGGAAGCCAGTCTCCAGGAGGAGGCTGGTCCTGCCAGGGGGAGCCCCTGATTTGAGGCAAGCAGCATGCTGGGCTGGGCCGAATTTGTGAAAACCCGATGATGGATGGAGGCCAGGTAGAACAGGTGGTCATGGGGTCTGGGGAGCTAGCTAGTTGCAATTAATCCACAAAAACTTCTGGGGAAAGGGGAGGCTCCTCGGGCAGGGAAAGATGTCAGTTTCAGGAAAGCTCTGAAGAAGCCTCCATGCCCTCCAGCCCCTTCTCCCCACAGGAGGGACTGAAGCTCCCAGCCTTGGAGGAGAGCTTGGCAGGCATGCTTCTCCAAGCTGGCTGATCCCAGATGCCAGGAGCTTCTGGGCACGCACTCTCCTAACCCCAGGGGCCCTCTGCAAAATCCAAGCAGGACTGTGGGGAACCCGGGCTTGACAGTCTGAGTGACTGGTGGAATTCCCGAGGAGTGAACGGAGGGCAAGGGGACTTCCCCGTCTACCCTCACCTGACAGTAAGGACCTGTGATGAAGCACACAGGCCTATGCAGAACCTCAGCACAGCTCAGCAGCCCTCCATGTCCGGGCTCTCAAGCTCTGCACCAGTACCTGGAGTTCAGGAGGGTTTGTCACCATGACCACGTCTCCTTTGGACCAGCCCAGAATGTCAGGGTGGCTACTCCATCTCTGACATGAGGATGAGATGTCCTGGCACCATGGCTTAGGGAGATCCTTGGAAACTCGGCCTGCATCTGCCCTGCCCAGCCAGACCTGTAGCCAGTGGAAGGGCAAGACCAGGCGCTCTGGGGAAAGCTGTGTGATATCTGGAGTTTGGAACGAGATGTACAGAAGGAACAGGTTTCTCTGAGTGTTTTGTTTTGTTCTGTTTCATGTGCCCAATCCCAGAGCAGACCTAGCCTGCAGAGAATGTGAGTCAGGGCAGCCTACCCTATCACACACACAATCCTAAGCCCCACCCCTCCTAGACTTAAAAACCTTGGATGACTCCCTGGTGCCCACCATTTGACATGTCAATGTCCAGCCAGTGCCCCTCACAATCTAGCCTGAAAGGGAGTCTAGATCAGAGACAGGGGCTAACTCACCTGAGGACACACAACAAGTTGGGGCAGAATCTGAACAGAAGAGGCCTCATCTCATACCTTCCTCATACCTCCTCTTGTTCAGCCTTGCCTTCATTCATTCTGCCCTATCCCTCCCGTCTCCTAACACCTCAACCTTCTCCACACCACACTGCCCCAGACCAGCCCATATCTCGGATTCCACCTCGCCTAGACCCTGCTGTGTAACCACCGGTGGCTCCCACGGAGCCCAAGATGAACTCCTCCTTGACCTGGCCTGCCCCCCTACAATCTAGAGACCATCACTGGAGGCCTTGTTGCTCATGATATGCAGGTGCATGGAAAGATTCGCTGGTGCCTTGCCCTCTGCCTGCTTATCTCCAGGGGCTTCAGCTAGGAGTCTTGCCTGGCTCTGCCCGCACCACTTCTCACCACCTTTAGCTCCAACCGCATCCCAGCTTCCCACCAAGACAGACTCCTACGCAGTGCCACTTTCAGGCCAGCCTACTTTTGAGCCCAACAAGATGCCCTTCCAGAACAGCCATGGGTTAAGCTGATCCCAGGTTCTGGGGGGTGGAATGGGACAGGTGGGAATGGTGGTGGTGGTGGTGGTGGTGGTGGGGTGTGTGTTTGTGTGTGTGTGTGTGTGTGTGTGTGTGTGTGTGTGTGTGTGTGGCAGGGGTGCGGGTAGGGAGGGCGGGGATCCAGATCCTGCATTTAGGCTATGGAGCCGTCATCATCATGCCACATGGGACAGGCCACCACCATGCTGAGTTGTACCTTAAGCGAGCTGATTCACGGGAAGGAGGAGGATGTGACACTATTCTGTGTCCCCTCCCAATAGAAGACATCCTGACCCCTAGAACAGCCCCAAAGGCATGGCAGGCACAGTCTAGCACGTGCGAGGGGCCTTTCGGAGGCTGCCCCATAGCCCAGAGCTTGAGTTTGCCATGCCAGCCTTTGGTTTTCAGGCAGGGGACGGGCAGCGGGCCCTCCGCTGAAACACTCGCTTCCAGACTCAGCTCACAGCACAGCGTCTGTCTTCAGGCTCCAGCTCTGCCCTTCATTCCATTGTCGGCAAGTGGTTTTCCCCTTTCTCTTTTTTTTAGGTTTTTCTCGCCTGTTAATGAGTGATAATTTCTCTCTAGGATCAGAAGCAACCACAAAGTGCTGGCTGTGGCCAGGCTTCCTCAGGCTCTCCGTCTCACCTGCTCAGCACCCCCACCCCACCCCCCCATGCCCACGGCTCCGGCTGTGGCCTCCCGGGCCTGGACCGCAGCCGCCCGCCTTAATTGGATGCCCAGGCTCAGGGCAGGCGGCCAGCCTGCGGCAGCGGTGCAACACTCAATTATCTTCTCCCTCGGTTGAGGGCCGAACAAGGCTCCCTTTTGTCCAGGGTGAGCACCTTCCTGTGCGGCCTCTGAACCGACGGCTCTTCCTCCACCTTGCTCTCTTTCTCCCCCTCTCTATCTCCATCAGGCCAGCCAGATCAGGGAAGCACCGCCCCCACGGGGCGGGTGGGGGGGTTGATGTGTACAAGCGCAGCACACAGCCTTTGAAGCTCAGCTGCAGACCCGGACATCCCAAGTCTCCCTTCCCAGGGTCACCCCCACAACCCTCATAACAGGTGGTGGGAGAAGTCTCCCATCCTTCCAAGGAGGGCCGCACCAGGTGTGGGTGCCCAGCTGGGCCTGCAGGTGGGGGCAGGATGCACTTGGCCTGGGGCTGGCCCAGCTGCGAGTCAGTCTCCAGCGCTCCGGGCAGGTCGTTGTCTTCCGCACTGCGTCTGCCCTGCCCTGCAGTGGTGGTGGGACTGTGGGAACCAGAGGCAGCCCTCGACCTCAGTGAGACCAGACCAGGCGGCTCATTTGGAGACAGACCCACAGCGCCAAGACCCTCTGTCAGCATCAAGGTCGGCATCAGGAACCTGCGTGCGCCCCTTGCCCGGGGGCACAGACACTGGGGCGGGGGTGCACACAGGCGCTGGCGGGCGATGCTGGGGTCACTGATTCCTTCAGCTGGGCTTTTTAATTAACCTTGTCCGCTCTCAAGGGCCCCAATTAAGTAGAGAATGTGATGGCAGAGTGGGGTCAGGCAGCGGGGGCAAGCTGTAATTAACGTGCGGGATCCCAGCCACAGAGGCAGGGCCTGGGCGGGAGCGCCCTCGCCTGCCCGATCACCTGCCCAGCCTGTGCGCTCGGGGCCGGCCCCACGCTCTTCTTCAGGCGGCGGGGTTTATGGAGCAGAGCGGGTAGGGTCCTCTCTCAGGGGTCCACCTCCGCAGAGGGATGGCAGGGACGGCACGTCCCGGCGGCCACTTAAAGGGGGCGGGGGCGCGGGCGCTACTGAGCAGTTTCTGTTCTCCATGGCAGTTCCCAGCGCCAGCTGCGAGAGATCAGTCAGCAAGTCCAAAGGAACACGCTCGAGTTTGAGAGCCTCCATGGGTCAAGGCAAGCCGACGGTGTGATCTTGCTCCGCTGAGTGTAGAAAGAGAAGAAACTGAAAAAGGGGGGGGGGGATTACTCTGAGCAACAATTACCCTCCGGGAAAGCAAGAAAGGTACGATTGTAGTTTTCATGTAGGGCCATAATGCGTTAAGTAAAAGATTAACAAGTTTAACCTAGATAGTTTTTTTGTTGTTGTTTTTTTTAGCTGAAACGATGATAAAATTATCTGAAAGATGTTGTCAGAGGTGTGGACAGGGGCGTAGTTTCCATGCTTGCCAGCAATGCTGTTTTCCATAGACAGGTCTCTAGTGCCAAGCCCCTGCTGTACACACCATACAGATGTGAAAGGGTTTCACATGCAAAGGAAGATGGGGGGGGAGTGCTGGAGAGCTAGAGAGAAGCAGGAGAGCTACTATTGGGTAGACTAGGGAAGAGCAGGCCCCTCCAGAAGGCAAGAAGCAGCAAGGATGGAAGGGGGCCCATAGTGTGATCTGGAAGGGGGCCGGACAGCACAAAGGCCCAGTGGCAGGAGCTCAGTGTCTGGGTGCTGACGAACATGCAGTGGAACAGCTGGAGCCAGTAAGAAACGGGAAAGGGGACCCACTGGTGAGGAGCTCCCAGCGACCCTAGGGCGGGTGGTACACAAGGGTCTCCCAGCAGGGCACTTGCCAGAGCCTGTGCTAGGTCTAGGGACACCAAAATGCCCTCACATCCTCGCCAGGCTCTACGTGGTCCCTTCCCACTGCAATCTGTGGCTGTCCACATGTGCCCAGGTGACTTGCAAGGGGCCTGAGCGTGGTGCAGGTGGGGGCTCGGGGAGGCACGTGCGCCCAGCCCCACCCTGGCACCCAGCCCCACAGCTGCTCGTCTTTCTTCAGGACAGTTTTGCAATAACTCTGGTGCCGACCTGACATTCTCCACACCTGGCTTCCTCCCAGACACAGGAAGGAGGGGGGCTGAGGCATCTCCTCTCACAAGGAAACTCCAAGGCCGGCGTGAAGCCTCTGCCCTGCCAGTACCGAGTCCTCCAAAGCCTGATTGCCAGGGGGAAAGTGGGCCACTCCTCGATGCAGCGCCACTGCAGTGGGCACACCTGGTCTGCTGCCACAGTGGAATGCAGATCCTCTATGGGGGGAGGGGGGGCAGAGGACAAGGGTATGCCCAGGGGGGCCAGGTCTGAGCCAGACGGGGACACAGAAGGACTCCTGGAGCCAGGGTCAGCCGTGATGCGAGGGCCAGGGCCACACAGAAAGCATGAGGAGACATCATGTGCAGCAAGCACAGGGAGACGGAGAGTGGTGTCGGGGGCCCCCACCCCATCAGCCCTCGGGCACAGAGGTCCAAGCATTGATGTGTGGACTAGTTACCGGCAGCTGCTGTAACAAATTATGACAAAGCAGGCAGCTCAAAGCAGCAGAGCCATGTTCTGTCACAGCTCTGGAGGCCACAAGCCCCAAATCAAGGTGTCATCCACACGCCTTCCAGAGCCCCTTCAGCTTGTGGTGGTTCCCGGCATTCCTGGGCTCAAGGCCACATGCCTCTATCTTTTTCAGGCCTTCATCTTTTCTGTCTCTTCTAAGAACACTTGTTATGGAATTTAGGGCCCACCCCAATCCATCTACGACAGTCTCATCTCTGAGCTCCTTCGCTAAGAACTTCTGCAATGCACTTTCAGCAGCTGCACGCCTGAGCCAGCCTGGTGGGTTGTAGACCCCTGCTGGCCTCCCAGCCCTCAGCTTCTCCCCGGAACATCCAGCTGTACCCCAAGAGTCTTCCAAGGGCCCACAGCTACAGGGGCTCCTACTGACCCTCAAATTGCAGCCAAGACTTATCTGCTGACCCCCACAGCTTCCAGCCTCTCCCACTTCCCCACCTGAGACCTACATTCCACCCACGCTGGCCTCATGATGTGAGACCCACCCATTTACCTACTACCCCCACCCCCGTCCCACCCAGACATACCCTGCCCTTCTTTAAGGCAGCAGTTCTCAATCTGTGGGTGGAGACCCCTTTGGGGATCAAACAACCCTTTCACAGGGGTCACCCGATTCATAACAGTAGCAAAGTTACAGTGATGAAATAGCAATGAAAAGAATTTTAAGGTTGGGGGGGGGGTCACCACCACAAGAGGTACTGTATTAAAGGGTCTCGGCATTAGGAAGATTGAGAACCACTGCTTTAAGGCAAAAATAAAAAGCTCTCCTACCCCAACTGGAAATTGTCTTTATCAACACATCTCTCTCACCCTGAACAAGCCTTCTGCTGGCCTGTGGCCCCTGTGAACCTCATCCCCACGCACAGCCTTGATAGTCTGCTCTCGGAAATGGGCCTGTGCTGAGCAGAAGCATAGAGCCGTGTAAAAGCCCCGATGTCTGCCAACGGGAGGTGTGCCGAGTGGGGGTGCCTTCCACCAGCGAGGGGGCGGGGCAGAGGCGCTGGCGCTTGGCAGTTTTCTTCCAAGGTTCAACAGATACCCGGCCTGCATGCCAGCAATGCCACTTCAGGTACTGACCCAAGAGGAGGGAAAGCACATTTCAAGGAGAGACTTGGACAAGAATGTTTCTTGCCGCTTGACGTCATCACCCCAAACTGGGAACATCCCAAGATCCACCCCCCCCATGGATAGTGGCGTATGCACACTGCAGACACAGAAAGGGCCGGCCAACTGGGCAAAGACAGGATGAGTCTCAAAGAAGTCCAGCACAAAGGGATCCACAAAGTGAGTCCCTTTTCCATGACACTCTGAGGCCAGAAAAGCAAGAGGAAAGGGGAGACATTACCATGGGGGCTGCCTGAGGCAGGGAGTGGTGGGGAACAAGGTAGGAGGGAAATCATGTGGAACCACGGTTCTCAACCTGTGGGTCGTGACCCCTTTGGGAGTCCAACGACCCTTTCACAGGGGTCACCTGATTCATAACAGTAGCAAAATGACAGTTATGAAGCAGCCACGAAAATAATTTTATGGTTGGGAGTCACCACCATATGGGGAACTGTATGAAAGGGTCTTGGCATGAGGAAGGTGGAGAACCATTGATGTGGAAGAAGGAAATGCCCTGCGTCTCTGGGAGGGCTGTTGGTTTTGCATGTTTCATACTCCATCTGTGTGCACATCACGTATGGCGCACACCTCAACACAAGCAGAAAAAGCCAAGGCTTTGAGGGCTCAGGACCTGCCGACACCCCTCCTGGTGCGCTGGGCAACCTCAGGATGCATCCTGGGCCTATGGAACACTTGGGGTTTCTTTTAAGATCATTTTATTGGGGCCTCTTACAGCACTTATGACAATCCATACAGCAGTTGGAACAAGCATATTTGTACATATGTTGCCATCATTTTCCTAAATATTTACATTTTATTTGAGCCCTTGGTATCAGCTCTTCTTTTTCTCCTTCCCTAAACCTCCCACCCTCGTGGCCCTTGATAAATTATAAAATATATTTTCATATCTTATCCTGACCATTGTCTCCCTTCCCCCGTGGTTTCTCCCCTCCCCTGCCCTTCCCACCTTTCCTACCTTCCCCCTACCCTCCTGGTATTGCCACTCCTACTTCTGTTCCTGAGGGGTTTATATGACCTGGATTCCATGTGTCTGTCCTGAGCTTTTATCTGTACCCGTGAACATGCTCCGACCTAGCCTGCAGTGAAAGGCAGGTTGGGGTCATGATAGTGGGGGGGGAGGAAGCCTCAAGGAATCAGAGGACTGTTGTGTTTCATCAGTGCTATACTGCACCCTGGTTGACTCATCCCTTCCTTGTGACCCTTCTATAAGGCGATGTCCCATTGTCCCCAGCTAGGTTTTAGGTCTCTGCTCCAATCCCCCTCATTCTTAACAATATGTTTGTTTGGGGTATTCCGATGCCTGTTACCTGATCCCATTGCCACCTCATGATTGCACAGGCTGGTATGCTGCTTCTTTGCTTCTCTGCTAGATGGCTGCTTGCTTATTGCTTCTCTGCTAGATGGCTGCTTGCTAAACTTCAAGCCTTTAAGACCCCCAGGCACTCTATCTTTTGCTATCCAGGCACCATCAGCTTTCTTCCCCACATTTGCTTGTGCGTCCACTTTGTCTTCAGCAATTGTGCCAGAAGGGTGAGCATCACAGAATGCCAGGTGTTCTTGCGTTGAGGGAGGACTTGAGCAGAGGCCTATGGGCAAATTGAATGCCCAAAATTACAGGACAATGACAGCAGGTACTTCCGAATCCTGGGTCATACACATCTGTGCCCCTGCCCGCCTCCTGGTTCAGCCAGCAGCAGGAAGAGGTGTTCTCCAGTCGGTGGCTGGGCCAAAGAGGGCCTGACTTTCTCCACAGGCTAGACTGTGGCTGGTGGGCAAAAGGCCTGCTTCCTCACATAGGAGCCCTGGTAGCACAGTGGGTTATGTGTTGGGCTGCTACCACAAGGTCAGTAGTTTGAAACCCTCTTTCTCCGTGGGAGAAAGATGAGGCTTTCCACTCCTGTCTCAGAAACCCACCGGGGCAGTGCAACTCTGTCCTGTAGGGTTGAAACGAGTCAGAATTGAAGCAATAGCAGTGAGTTGGTGGACCTCCTCCCAGGCCACACACTTGTAGGGGAGGTAGAACAACCTTCCAACTCTGCTTGGGGGTGGGGGCGTGTGTGGGGTGAGGAGGGTGGTCCCGGAATATCCACTGTCTCTCTCCAGGCATGACTGCAGGCTCCTATGTACTCAAACCTCTGTCCTGTCAGTACATCAGACCCTGTCCTTGGAATCCCAGAATCTGAGCCCTTGGGACTGAAAGGAGAAGGCAGGTCCCCAGCCCGTGCCCTCCTGCTGCCCCTCTCTGCCTGACACGGGCTTACAAACTAGTGCGGGGCGGCGTTCCAAGTAGCATCAGCATCCTCAGGTAACTTGCTGAAAAGACAGATTTGAACTCCTGCCACAGACCTGCTGGGCCAGACACTGGGTAGTCCGTGGGGTGCAACATGGTCTCCAGAGGCCCCAGAACTCTTTGGGGGACCGCGCTCCCACTGCACAGCCGCAGAGAGCAGCATCATCTTCACTCCCGCCATTCCCACAAGGCCACTGCCCCACTCCTCATGAGACTCCCACTCCTGGGAGACATTCTTTAATGTGGTGAATCTCCCCTAAATCCTCTCTGGCTGCAAATTCAGCCCCTTCCTACCAGCAGGGCAGGATTAGCTGTTCAGCCCAACAGACACGCCCTCCCGCTGGCTGCGGTGGAGGCCCCCTGCCCCACAGCTGAAAGGCATGGGGCAGGCAGCAGGCGCTGGAGCAGAAGCAGGTGGGGCAGCATGGCGAGCAGGGGGCATGGAAAAAGGACACTCGAGGTAGAAGTGCCAACAGCCTGGACGTTTTGGAGGTTGGAATGATGATGCTCTGAGTCCTTCCTGGGGCTGAGACTAGAGGTGCACACGGTGATCAAGAATCGTGGGTCCCAAACACCCGCTCTCCCTCTGGCTAAAGGCAGGGGTTCTTGGGCCAGGGAACAAAGCCCTTCCAGAAAAGAAATAACCTACCATCCCGAAACAAACGGACTTGGGTATCAAAAACTTTTCACACCCTGCGTGGCTGAGTACCTTGGGCATATCTTGTTATCCTGCTGGAGTGGAGGGTTCCTCATGTGCACACAAGCCTACACAAAACACAGGTTCAGGCCCCAAGTCACTCCTGCCACAGTGCCAACCCCTCTAGTCACCGAAATCGAGGATCCTGTCCTGATCGTGCCCCAAACTGTCCGACCTTCAGCCATAAAAGCCCTCTCTTGCCTTTCTCAAATCTCGTCAGAAGTCCCCTCTGAGGAAACCTAACCGCCTACAATAAGACCAAAGACGTTGAGTCTCTCTCCAAGCGGCCAGGCCTCCGAGTACCCGAGCTGGTGGTATTGCGGAGGATCTTTGCCTTAAGTCCTCCCAGATGCCTCGATTGGTGCGTGTGCCCCAGTACAGGTGTCTACCCCCTTCACTTTATCCTACCTACCCTCCGAAAACCCCACCACCCCGACCGGAGCTAGGAGAAAGAGAAGCGACCCTCCTCCTGGCTCCTTTGATACACAAGTATACATAAATGAAATCAGAAGCCCCAGTGAATTCATAGCAAGAGGTCAAATAGTGGTCAGTTCGAATCCATCTTCTGGTGGTCACCATGAATAACAATGTAGATTGAATCAACTGCATATAACCAACAGCAACTTGTTAACTATACTAGAGATGCCATCTCTGAGCAATTGGGACCCACATGATGTGGGAAAACAGGATCACCTTGGATATGACTCTAGCCAAGGAAGGAGGAGCGTGTGTCATGTTAGGCGGGGAGCAGTGCTGTCATGTCATCTCCAACAGCACTGCCCCCCATGGAGCCATCATGAAGGCACTACAGGTTCACCGCCCTCTCCCACATGCTGCCCAAGAACTCAGTTGCAGGAGCCCTTGTCCTAATCAGATGCTGTTGGACCCCAGGTGCTCGAGACTTCCTAGACTGAGTTCTCAGCACTGCGGTCAGTGAGCGGAAGGTCCAAATGCTGATGGCCCTCCAAAATCAACCAGCCTATCAGCCCTTCCAGCAGGAGGTGCTAGACAAGCCAGCACCGCCTTCTGTAGAGACAATCAGGACAGAGAGTCTCAGTGCTAGGTAGGGCCAGTGCTCCATTCCAGCAGGAAGCAACCAGAATGAATGATGTCCATACCCTTGAAGAATTAAAGCCAGGACAGGGAAGGCCACCTGACTGGTTTATCTTCTGAGTCACCACCTACCAGAAACAAGGAAGCTGTGAGCCCAAGCACTCAGTATGTTGCCAAATTAGGACATAGTGGAGCCCCAGTCAGCCAAGGACCACCAAGGTTTCTTTGAACAATCCCAGCCCTGAGCTCAATGCCCAGGACTTGCCAGACATCTAAGAAGTAGCTCCAGGTGGGCGTCTCATTACTGTCACCCATTCTGGGAGCCTGTCCTCAGTTTACCTTGACTTCACTGCTTCCTCTTAATATAGCTATAGATACACATATATATATATATACATATATATATACACAAAATTCAGGTCTGGGATTTCAATTATACTTCACAAACCTATTAAAAATTAAACCCACACAAAGCAAAACAAAAAGCCATGGTAGAAGGTTGGGACTAGAAAAAAGTGAGAAACAAGGCATGTGTGATACATAGTATTGTTGGGTTCTGTCATTAACAGCTGCCACAAGGCCTAGGAAGGTGCAGGGACTCCTCCACCCCCCACCCCACTGTCATTTCCACCTAGTCAGGAGCACAGACAGGAGCCCAAGTTTCCTAAAGTAGCTTCCATGGAGTCCCAAGGTCTCTGAGGTGACAGAGGTCCCACTAAAGCCAGTGTTCTGACTCCCCACATTCAGACAGGGAGGAAATGCCCAGATGTCAGCCGGTGGTTAATAGCCATGAAGATGTGTGCCTTCTCAGCTCCAGTGTATGTCCCTTAAGCTGTGTGGCCTTCGAGCAACTGCTGGGCACACGAGTGTCGCTATGAGAGGGCAGGACCAGACGATGTGGGCATCACAGCCATTGCCAGGAGAGAACGGAGTGAGCCGGGAGGGCATGCCCCACCCTGGGAGAGCATTGCATGAAACCCAGAGAACAAGCTTAAGAGTCTAAACTCAAGGTGGTCCTGGTCTGTGCCCATCTCAGGGTGGTTGTGGGGGAGGAAAAATGGGGCCAAAGGGACCCTGGTTCTGGAGGCTTGGGCCCTGGGAACCTTCATGGACGTGAAGGGCTTTTTGTTTTTTTTTCAGAGGGAAAGAGGCAATGCCTCAGAAGGGAATGGGTAGGGGCCCTTTTGGATGGTGGGGTACTGAGAGGGACTGCTGGAGCCAGACTTCTCCCATCTTATGGAACTGGACCTCACATTGACTCTCAGCTGCCACGCACGTGTGTGTGTGTGTGTGTATGTGTGTGTGTGTGTGTGTGTCCCCACAGGTAAACTCAGTTTCTGCCAACCTGGTAAAGAGCCTCCCCCAGCGGTAATTTGAGGGACTGCAGGGTGCAGAGGGAAGCAAATAACCACCAAAGGCTACCTTGGGGAGTAGTGAGCTCCCCAGCCTTAAAGGGGTTGAGTGGAAGGACTGAAGGCATTGGTTGCAGACAGACTGGGGTGGAGTGGAGGGAGGGGTGATCTGTGTCCAGAGGCACTGAGTACGAGTGACTTGGATATGCTGCCTGACTTCTTGCATGTGCCTGCCAGGATCTAGCATTCACTTCTGGGGGCCGGGGCCCAGCTCAGCCCTTGAGTGTGCGGGCACCCTTCCCCAGACCTCTGCCCCAGCCAAACTGCTCACCTCTGCTCAGGCCGGTCTTGCCCATCCTTCCAGCCCAGAGGGCTGCCTCTTCAGGGTCAAGGGGCCTGGAGGGTTGGACAGAAAGTGAAACTGGGTTGGGACCTCCTTCCTGAATGGCAGCTGTGGCAGCTGTGGAATGCGGAGGCCCCAGGGCTTCCACCCTTCGCCGCCTTCTGGCCACGGCTGGAAAGGCACCCACTCTAGGTCCCATTCATTGGAAGTCCTAGCCTGGGCATTCCAAGGAAAAAAAACAGAAAAGCCCTACTCGCTGGGCAACATCTGGCAAGCACCTGGGCCTGTTCCCCTAACTACCTGGCACTTCCTGGTCTGCAAAGAACTTCCCTGGTGTGCTCCCCTCTCACCTGAAGGGACCCCCACCCCCAGCCCCTTGCCCAGGATTCCCAGTTTGGGGTGATGTTATATTTCTGAATCTGGGATATATTTTATTATATACAAAACTGTACTGTATCTTATACATATTTCTTTAATCCAACTCATAGTGACCCTCTTCTTTGTCATAATACATTTTAAAGACAGAGGAGGCGAGCTCTAGTTCTGAGGTAGCCCTGCTCACTATGACCCAGTCGGCGTCCTGGCCTCTCCCTTCCTCATTCCTTAGCCTTAAGGGTGTGGCCACAGAATCCAGGCATGGCCAAGACCTCCGATCTCCAGGATAACTATTGAACACCAGCTACAGGGCCAGTTCTCCCACTGAGCAGAGCCAACTTACATGTCCCCTCCCTGGGGACACACACCCAGAGGCACACTGCATGCCGCCAGGGGGAGCCCTGGTGGCTCTGGGCTACCACACCACCATCAAACCTACCAGCTGCTGGTCGGCTTCCGTAATGATTACAACCTTAGATTGTGATTATAAACTGCCCTCGGGGCAGTTCTCTTCTGTCCGAGAGGGTCACTATGAGTTGGATGTACTTCAATGACCATGGTTAGACTAGGAAAGAGACCCCTGAAGAGACAGCCCCCATAGCTGTCAGCTGAGGTGATGTTGAGTGTGGCCCAGATGGAGACGGAGAACGGTGCTGGAGAGCTGTGTGTAGGAGCTCTTCTTAGATGCCACCCTCTGGGAGCTGGAGCTGGGTGCTGTACATGAGGGCTTGGGTTCTTATTCTCTCAGGACGAGGCCACCCGTATTTGGGGATAGGAGGGTGGAAAGGTCACCACTGTCTGGGGCAAGAGCAACCCAGGTAGGTGTGCATGAGGCCCAGGTTACCCGAGTCCGGTGACAGGAGATTGCCCGCCAGGCCATGAGCATCCTGTAGTCCTAGCTCTCACCACCTCTGCCACACAAGACCTCAGCCTAGATGCCCCCGGTGACAGAGCAGGGCCAGAAGCCCCCACCTTCAGCCACCCACAACCCTAGGTACTGGGCTTCCCAGCAATTCCGTTCAAGCTTCTGCTACGATGCGCCCCTGCTGGTGGCTCCAGGTGAGAAGAGGTAGCCCTGGGGTCAGCTGTGGAAGTCAAGGTGAAGTTCACAGGGGAGACCAGAGCTAAGTTTTTGAGAAACGGATGGGGGGAGGGGGAGGGAAAGGGAAAGGTCAGACTTGTTCTCTCTCTGATTTGTAGGGGTGGGGGCGTTTCCAAGCGTCATCTTCCAGGTTTTCCCCTTCCGGTTAAAGGCTACCTCCAGCACTCTACCTAGTGCCGCTGGCTTTCCCAGCCTGCACTACTAGCCTCGGTAAGTCATTTCTTTCTTCCACATACTGCGGGTTCTCCCTCAGATCAGCTCCAAGGGCAAGCACGTTGGTTCTGGTGCTTGCCAGGCTCATGTTCTCGTTTGCAGCAGGCGGGTGGCGGAGGCCTGAGGACGCCTTGGAAACCTCCTTTTATGTGTGGGAAGCCTCATTCTCCCCCACCTCCGCGCTACCGCGCGTGGGGAACGGGAGGTGGGTTTGTCCCCTCGGCGTTGGGCTTGGGTGGAAGGAAGAAGAAGGGCCTTGCTCTCGTCCCGTTCCGCGTCAGTGAGGGGCGGAGCCGCCCCGACGCCCGGCGCGCCCACAGCCAGTTCGATCCCGGGTCACCGCCCACGGCCCGGGCGCCCCCGGAGGCGGGGACGACTAGCGCAGCCGAACACGCACCACGGCCACAGCACCGGAGCCGTGGGCGGAGGCGGGGCACGGGGCGGGGCTCCCGTTTCTCCGCCGCTCGCCCCGCCTCACTCGAGACGCGCGCGTGCGCATTCCGCGAGGGCGAGGGCGTGGCCCGCACTGGCCCCGCCCCGGCTACCCGGCGTCCTCCGCGGCACCAGGCACTGACGTGGCCGCCGTCAGAGCCGCCATCTTGTGGGAGCGAAACCAACGCCTGGCTCCGAGCAGCAGCAGCCGCAGCAGCCGCCCGGCCGCCGAGAGGTGAGACCGGGGGGCAGAGGGCGCGGGTACGGGCGAGCGGGCAGGCGACAGAGTTAACCCTGAGGCTCGCGTTGTCTTTCCCCCCATCGACAGAAGCGGCGTCCGAGGCGGCCTGATCGCAGGGCCGGGGGGCTCGGGGCTGGGCCGGGAGGCTCGTAGGGGCTTGGGTCGGCGTCTCCTGTGACTCCCCGCCACCCCCACGTCCCCCAGTTGGCCTCTGCCCCCTCAAAGTGCCCATGCGTCGTCTTCCTACACCCCCGCGGCCTCCCACTCGTTGGTCCCGAAATCCGGAAATCCGGGCTTTGGTGGTGGCCTTCCCGGGCTATCGGGTTTTTCCTTTTCCTTCGAAAAGCCTTCATTTCCTGCTCTTTCTCTCGCGCCTTCCCCGCTCTCGGAGCTGAAAGGCTTGCTTCCTTCTGTGCTCAGGAACTGACTATTCGGGCGGGACTCGCGCGACGGTGCCGGGCGAAGGGAAGGGAAGTCGGAGCCGGTGCGTTTGAGTCATTTTGCGGTGGCAGGGTGGAGGAGGAAGCGGGGCGCTGGAGCTCTGGGCGGGGGTTGGGGGAGGTCCCCCAAGGACGGGTGGACAGCTAGACGGCTAGCTGGCAACCCCTTCCCGGCACCCCTGGGTGCAGGCCTTTGAAGAGGACATTTGGAAACCTCATTGCAAGGATCAGGAAACTGAGTCTTGGATCGGCTTCGTGACTCAGTGAAGGTCACAGATCGCTAGGGCTTGAACCTAGGCCTCCCGACTCCAGTTCCTGTTTGCCTCCAAGACGGGTGTCCCGCGTCCTCCGGCCCCGTGCTGGGGAGGGGAGGGGCCGGGCGGCTGGTCGGAGCTGCCCGTGGGCCGGGCCCTGTGTCTGGTCTCTATTCCGGAATTGGATGTTTAGGTTTCAAGTAAAGAGTCTGTAGGCCTCTAATGCAGCGTGCCCGAGAGCTGTGAAAACTTCCTATGAACGCCACGCTCAAGGAGCTGCCGTCTAAATACATCTGCACCCAAGACTCCCGTGGCCTTTATCGGACTTCCTTATCCGTGCTGTAACCTTAGAACTTTTCCCTTGCATGTCCAAGAGAACTGATAAGAATATCTGTCCAAACTGGTGACTCTTTAACCTGCCCATAAAATAACTTGTTCCTAAAATCTAAGCAGTTTTGATAGCAGAGCTCTGACCTCATGCTTTCTTATTGCACAATCCAGGTGGTTATGGCATGTAAAATTGTAATTTTGTTAATAAGACTCAGCAATTATAAAGTATTTAAAATATCAGGTAATTAATTCAGACAGTGCCCCCGAGCCCAGTGACACACTCCCCAGTTCATAAGGAAAAGCAAATCGTCTTCAATGAATTGAGCAGAATTTCACAGAAAATCGTTGGAAGGCAACCAGGGGAGTTGAAAAGCTTCAGGGTAATGCCAGAACTCACTGTTGGGAGCTGTGTCGTTGGTGTCCGCCCTGGTGTTGGAGTTGTCACTTTTACTTTTCTGTTTCCCAACTGGGGCCAGCAGTTTGTCCATGCATGCTGGCTAGGTGCTTGTGTTCCAGCAGTGTCTGGAGGAATGTGTAAAGCAAGATACTACTATGCCTGTGTACTGATCCTGTAGTCCACCCTGATGTTTTCCTACCTTTTAACAAACTCTTGTTGCTATATGGTGTCATCACCACTGGCTACATTGTGAAGAGGTGTATTGTTTTGTTTGCACTTAGATGTTCTGGTAATCTAATGGTAATAAGTTCCAAGGTCCTGGATGTGCCGGGTTGTAGTTTTACTTACCTTCATGAATGTCATTGCTGATAGCATTAGAAATGGGTTGTTTGTGTTAGGGTGCTATCAGATAGATATGCAGAATTGCTACCTCAGAAAGGTTTAAAATCAATGATTTGGTTAATAGCTGGCATGACTTAAACTCCCTATTCCACAAGGAGAGAAAATTCGCACAAAGCAAAACTAGTTTTGTGCTCTTTATTACAGTTCTGGCTTTTAAAAGTCTAAAATCACTTTGCTTCTTGCACAATGTGAAGAGGACATTCAGGCATTTTCAACTCATGATTGGGCTGCAAACCTTGAGATCAGCAGTTAAGGGGGTTGGGGGACACAGATGACAACCAGGAGGCTTGCTACTCCCATAAAGAGCTACAGTCCCATAAACTCATGGGGTAGTTCTGCCCTCTACCCTGTCCTATCCTTTATACCTTTATAGGGTCACTATGAGTCGGCTTCTACTCAATGGCAGTGATTTTATTTTTGTTCTGCGTAAGACAAGGGAAAGAACTAAAGGAAGGTACATTCTAGATCTTTATAAAGTTTATTATTGACCATCAACTGTTGAGGTGATCTTCAGAGGAAAATGGTCATATAAGGTCTCTATTAATATTCCATGGCAATGAGTTTGGGTGGGATTTTTATTGTTGCTGTTTTCAGAAGTAAAACTCACCAAAGGGAAAAGGGATTTGTTGTGCCAAGTTCTTAACAATAGTATATTAATTTCACTTGAGGCTGTTCAATCTGTTGTCCCCGGCTTTTTCAAATTAAATGTTTTCTTGGTACATTTGGATTTTAAGTCGATTGCTAAACACAGATCGTGTTCGGTGTGCTTTTTTCCCACACACATCGAGTTGTCAGTGGTATACTTTATGAATGATCACACCTCAGCCATTCCGGATTGCCCATGCATTTTGCAGGCTGCCCTGCCCACACTGCTCCTCCTGGGCATTCTCCCCTGGGCATTTCCAGCCTTCATGACTTTATTAGTGGAAAGGAAAGGAAATTAAAATGCAGTTCTCTTCGAGGCAGTGGGAGGAAGCTGAGGCTTTTCTTTCTGTGTACTCTGTCAACCCGCATTGACATATGGATGGTTGTCAACATCGAACATGTTCTGAAGCTGACTTTAGGGGAAGATTTTGCCTTAATAGTGTATTGAATCTAATTCCGCTTATTGGGCAGTAAGTAACTAACTGCTTAGTGGGAGAGAAAGGAGATGGAGGTTTTCAGTCACACAAATAACACGTAGGATAATGTTTTTTGTCTTTAGGCTTACATCCTCTGGTGGTTGTTAAAAACTCTTAACTTATAATTACACCTCATTTTTTCCACAGCTCTCTAGCAGTATATGTTATTCTAAAGGTTTGTTTGACATGATCAGGTGGGTCAGATGACCTGTAGGGTTTAGTTGTAATTGCACAATTTAACACAGAAGCATTAGAATTCTTTATACCTAGAAGAATTCCATAGGCCCTCGTACCCTAGCATCCTATCCTAGCCACTCCCCCTTAGGAGTTTGCGAAGAACAGTGGAGACATCTGGTTTGGGAACCTAACCTCCACAATATCACTTGTTTCCTGGTTTTACACAAAGAAGTAACCGGAGCTTGGTGATTTGTCATCAGCAAATAGAGGAGTGGAGCTCCTTAGAGGCCATGACAATAGTAAGGGTGGGTGGTTGAGTGACAATAAGGGGCGGGGAGTAAAAAACTAAGCACATTTCTAAATGTCATTGAGTGCTATTCATTTCAGAGGAAGACATTTTATATACCTCTGAAGCTCCAAAGGGTCCCTGTTGCTATGCTTACTTGATCATGATCTAAGGCAGTGGTTCTCAATCTTCCTAATGCTGTGACCCCCCCCCACACACACACACACAACCATAAAATTATTTTTGTTGTTACTTCATCACTGTAATGTTGATACTGTTAGAATCGGGCGACCCCTGTGAGAGGGTGGTTCGACAACCCCCCCCCCCCAAGGGTTCTCGACCCACAGGTTGAGAACTGCTGAGAGCCCTTATGGTGAATGCGGGTTTCACGTGGGGCTTTTAATCATATACCATATGTACTCGTGTATAAGCTGAGTTTTCTAGCACAATTTAAATGCAGTCTTTGTGGAAAAATTAGGTGCCTCATCTGATATTCGGTGGGCTTATAGTCGAGTGTATATGGTAAGTGTAGCAGTTTGAAACCTCCATTCACTGTCCTCAGGAGAATGAGGAGGCTTTCTGCTTCCATAAGAATTTACTGCTTTGGAAACCCAAAGGGACAGTTCTGCATTCCCTGTAAGATGGCTATGAGTTGGATACTCATTGGTTGTGAGTTGTGGTCATGATCTTTGTACATCTTAAAGATATATATATGTGTGTGGTATATTAGAAAAACCAGTATTACTCTTAAAAGGGATACTTTTTAAAAAAATCATTTGATTGGGGGCTCATACAACTCATCACAATCCATCCTTACAAAAGGGATACTGTTACTAATAAGAAAGGATTCGTCTCCAAAGGACTTCCAGTGGTGGTAGTTGTGTGTAAACTTTTTAATTGTGTCAATGCTGCCATGTATGGAAACCAAACAGGAGAGTTGGTGGCTACAAGCCTCAAAAATTTTAAACATGAAGTTAAAAAATGGATACTTTTAAAGTATTTTATCCGTTTAATTTGAATCCCTGGGTGGTACAAATGATTAGCAAACTGGACTACTTACTGACTGAAGGTTAGAGGTTTGAGGTCTGCCAGAGGGTGCCTGGGAAAAAAGGTCATCTATGGAAATTGAAAACCTTATAACACAAACGACAGGACAGATAATTTTCCAATAAAGTTATACTCTGGCGTACATGGTTGGCATCTGGTTAGTTACCAGTTTTATTTAAAGTACACATCTCCATGAAAATGCTGTCTAGATTGCATCTATAGTCCTTCATGAAGGGTAGAAATGTGGGTAGAGGTGGAAGTTTGCCAGCATTTTGGTCCGGAATCTCAGGGCACTATCCTTATGAAGACTCCACGGTGTGTTCTGTAAGGAAGTAAATTTACTGGAAAGTTTACTGTGTGTATAGATCAGAATTCACTACTTCATTGTAGTCTGACTGAACTTGTGTTAATTTCTATTTAAAATACATATTTTGGCAAAGTATTGATAGCTTAGCATTTCATTTACGTCAGTTATGGGAGATCCTCAAGGTTATTGGGAAATTAAGTGGAAGTGCAGATTTGAAAAGCAGAGTTTGGGAGCACCCTGGTATTTTAAAGCCATGCCTTTGCCTTGAGAAATTAACAGTATCACTAATACTCACTGGGCTTCTAGTCTACATTGTTAACATTCCAAAGAAATGTTCATATCAGACCATGCTTTAGAATAACTTAGAAAAACAACATGAAATTAAATATTGGCTTAGTAGGTTTTTACCAGCAGACTACTTTTTAGGGAAAATATCTGCAGATGTGTGATTCATCTTTTTGATCCGTTATTTCATCTTTGTGATCCGTTATTTCATCTTTGTGATCGTCACTTCTAACTAGTGCCGAGCTGAAGACTGGTGGAGATGAAGAGAAAGACGTTTCTAGGCAGAGGAGGCTAAACTGACAGTGAACAAAACACACACGCTTCTTGGCAGATTTAGCGTGCATCTTCACACAGGAGGCAGACAGACAGTAAGCAAGCAAAAATAGGTGGATCTAAAGTGCTGTTGGGGCCTATCAAAACTGGGTGGGGTGGGGGAGAAGCCAGGGAGGGACTGTCTTACTGGTGTCAGAGAAAAGCCTCCCTGACTGGAAACGCTTGGGCAAAGGTGGAAAGATGGGAGGAATCAATTGAATCTGTGGAAAGAATCAAGCTTTACAGATAGAGGATGAGCCCGTGTACGAGGCCTGAGCAAGCGTTGATATTTTTGAGACCTACCGGGAGTACAGTGGGGAGAAGCTGGAAAGAGTGGACAAGGTTGAGCTGAGCAGGGCGGCATTTCTGAGAGGGTCTCTGCAGCCTCTAGGAAGTGTATTTTGGACACTTGTCAGCGCGATTTTCACCTACTCAAGGTCTGCACTACGGACGGACTGGCATTTAATGGCCGAGGCAAACACTTCAGAGGCATCCTTGTTGGTGTAAAATCCAGTTACAATATCTGCTTGCACACAAATCACTTTTTTTGGCATAGTTTTAAAAGATGCTCTGAATTTTCCAGGAATGTAACTATTTTGTAACTCAAGGGTGGTTTTATTTTGTTTTCAGAGCCTTAACAAGAGTTCTATTTCTGGGAGGGGATTGCTTCATGGACACATGAAGTGTCCTTCAGTAGTTGAGATCCCGAGAGGCTGTGCAGGTGTGCAGTTACAGCTGTTTGTCATGGTGTCCTCTGAGGAGATCCACAGCTTAATCTTAGTCTGGCCCTGATCAGTGTGAATTATGTGCAAGGGGACTTAAAAACACTTGAGAAAAATAGGATTTTCAAGGAGAATGGAATTTTCCCACAAACTTTTTGGAGTCGCCCTATATTTTGTTATAAATCACTACCCTTCATTTCCTATTGCATTACAGTTCGGGCAGTATGCGCCGGCCCCTGGTGCTATTTTGGTTACATTTATTGACTTCCTTTCAGGATGGTCATGGTTAAGGTAGCATTATAAAACCTGTTGGTCCCTGGAGCTTGATGGGTGGCTAAGTGGTTAGCACCCCGTTGTGAGACTGCTGGTGGTGCCAGTGCACTGGACAGGTTGAGCAGGAAGGAGTAAGTCATCAATCACACTGTCACAGTAACGGGTTTAGTCCAGTTGATGTGTTGGCAACACATTGTGAGGTGGGAGTGATCAGCTACTGCAGTCTGTCAGAGAGAGGGTAAGGTGACTTTTGAACCAACATACTAAGGAGACAATTGTGGAGGTTAAGGAAAATGTTCAAATCAGTCTGCCATTCATCGGAGAGGTGACAGAATTTGCTGACAGAGCAAAATGATAATAGAAAGGAATTGGAGGTCTCAACAGGATTTGGGGTCCGAGTGGCTGGGATGTTTCTGTACACACAAGCCGACATGATCCTGGACCTTTCTGTCAGAGAATTCGATGCCCAGCTGAAGGGGCTGTGTGTCGATGGGCCAGTAGGATGAGCTTGGAGTGAAGGAGAAGCCTGGCTGGGAATAGCAGTTTGGAGGTGTTAGTGTGTAGGCGGTAACATGTTGAGCCTGGATGAGCTCACTTAGGGAGTGAGGTGGTTGGAGGAAAAAGTGATGCTGCAGTGTGGCTGTGAGAAATCAATGATGGGTGGGCCCAAGGGTGAAGAGGAGCACTGAGGTGCAGAGCTGTGGTGGCAGAGTTCTCTTGACCGCAGAGCCGCCTTGGTCTGGATAGTAGGCTAGAGGTAGGAAATGACTCAGGCAAGAAATGGGAGTTCCCTATTACAAGACAGAGCCTTCCCAGAAATTGGGAAGAACTGAGGGGCAAGAATGTGGAGGGCCATGGCTTGGTTTGTATCTGTCTCCTCAATACCAGGCAGGGTGAGACTGCTTGCCCCAGAGGTGAAGGGGGAGTCAGACAATTGCTCTTGACAGCTGCTGTGCTTATTATTTCCTGAGAAAGAAATTGTTATCATCTCTGAGAAAAGGTGAAGTTGTAGCTTTATTTTCAAAATCATTAGGAGGTTTTTTGTTTGTTTTTTGTTTTTTTAACTTCCAGAGCAGCTGCCTTCCGCCTTCTGAGTGATTTGAGAATGAATAGCCAATTTCTTCTAGGGAAGCATATTAGCTGTTGTGCTTTGTTTCTTTTCTTTCGTGAAGTGGTGTGTGGCAGGGGTTAACAGTGACACCTGGCCCTCACTAAAACCTCACTTATCTCTATGAGACCACCCTGCACCAGTGGGTGCTTCGTGTGATGGGGCATTTGGGGGGGAATGAGCCACAATAGTAAAATCAGTGATTCCTTCATGCCCAGCATAAATCGTGGTGTTTATATAGTTAGAAAACTGAAGTGGCAAAGTACTTTGCTACAGAAATTAGAATCCTGAGTCAAACCCAAACCCTTTGCTATTGAGTAGATTCCTACTCACAGCCCCTTACAGAACAGTAGAAAGGCCCCCCTGCCCTCCCCCCCATAGAGTTGTAGTCTGCTATGGAAATTGACTGTCATATCTTTCTCCAGAGCAGCTAGTAGTAACCACTGACCCCCACCATACAGCCCAACAGGGCTTCGTCAATTCCTAAATGGCTACTCTGTGTGTGACGCTCTCACCACGAGAAGTGAAACCGGAATTGTGCTAATAGCATAGGAATGAATTGCAACACCCTGACTGATAAGCCATGAATAAACCTGGACAACAGTGCTCAATGAAGTAAATCAGACACAAAAGGACAAATGCTCTTTGATCCCACTTACATGAGGTATCTGGAACAGACAGATGCATACACTAGCCAGTGGTTTGGGGTGTGAAGGTTGATGTGTAGAAGTTAGCTGCTTAAGGAGTATTGAGTTTCTGTTGAGGCTGATGATGAACATTTGGAAATGGATAGTGTTGATGGTTGTATGTAGCATAGTGAATGTAATTAGTGTCACATAAAATTGTTAAAATGCAAATGTTTGCATATTTTATCACAATGACTAAACACAAACTGACCAGTTGTCTGCACCTGACAGTTCTGTGAGGATCAGTGAGGGGATCGCAGTAATCATAAGACAGGCTAGTATATGTGTCTGTGTACCTATTAAAATTTCTAGCTACTTTTAGAAGGTAAGTTTGGAATATTACCACAGACTATCAGCCTTTGATCACCGCTTAAATCCGAGACCTCTCAATTAATTTACCTGTGAGATGTGGGGAGCGGCTGTAACTGTTCAGGGTTAGTTCTGCAAACTGGTGGGGAAAGTTCAGTTGTTAGCCCTACTACTCACGGTATCAAGCTCTGCCTTTATTGCACAGCTACCAGTTCTGAAATGGGGGTGCCTAGTGTTGACCAGTAGTGAGTGAAGAAGGCTCCTAGAACCATTATGGAAGATGATATTGGCTTGTGACTTCAAAAATTGAGTTTGAGGGGACACTAGCTTGCTAGAGAATTGACAGCATGTGTCTGAACTAGGAGACGAGAGTTGAATTTTAGGCTTCCTCCCCAATGCCTTGCTGAGGAGCAGGGCTTCTGATCTTAGAGGCCTTGAAGGATTCCTGAACAAGGTCTTAAAGTAAGACCTCTGCTCTGTGGAGCTCACTAGATGGTGTGGAAGCCCCAGCTCCAGTTGGCTTTCAAGAAGTACTAACTAACTGATGATCTAAGTTGCCGTAATTACTAAAGGTTACCAAATTTGAGCCCAACATCTGAAAACAATTAGCTTCAAAGTGAGTGGAACTTCCTGGGAGTTCTGGATGTCCCGCTGCCACATCTTGTGCCATTGTTAATAGGGTCCCGCAGTATCGGATGGGACCTTGTCTCTTGTGTGGGTTGATGGGAATTTGTTTGGAGATTCAATTTTCTTTCTCACTGGCTAGTCCCTCAGGCCAGACAAAGGCTTTCCATACTCTTTTTTTCTTTTCTTTTTTTTTTTGTAGAAACTTGTCTTTATTTCCCATCAACCTAATTTCCTTGGAAGAACAGTTTAGGACCACTCAGTGGTTGTTCCTACCCACTCGGTGGCCTGAGCGATGGGAGCTGCGGACCAGTGTTCAGTTGCGGCCTGAGCGCCCCAGTCTTCAGTGGGGCACTGCTGGATGGGCACGGATCCATACTCTTCCCAACAAAATAGTTGGACCATGTCGGATGTTCAAGTTGCCCTAGTGGCACAGTGGTTATGCATTGGGCTGCTAACAGCAAAGTCCGCACATCAAAACCACCATCTGTTCCAGAGGAGAAAGAGGAGGCTTTTTACTCCCTAGCCCAGAATCCCACAAGGGCAGTTTTACCCTGCCCCTTTGGGGTCACTGTGAGTCAGAATCAACTTGGTGGCAGTGAGTTTGAGTTTTGAGTTAGGATGTAGACTCTTCAGTTGCTCTTGCTCTCAGAGCTATGTGCCCAGAAGAGTCCAGGGTTCTGGTCCTTGCAGTGTGGACCTTCCAGCTCCCCCTCTGTTTTCTTGTTCAGACTACTTACCACCTGATCTGGCCTTAATAGTGTTCCTGGTACTCCCAGCCCCTTCAGGTCAGGGAGTGCAGTTTTGTTCTGGAAGGTCTCTTCCTGGATCCAAATTGGTGTTCTTTTACTGAAAGAAAAGAGGATAACAAGCTCCTGAGGAGAAATAGTACCTGTGCCATAAGGGTGGGTGCGCAGGGCCATGCATGCAAAAGATGGGGCTCCCTCTAGCAGTATTCCCTTTGGAACTGATGGAGTTTCCACCTCTCATAAGGCAGAAGTAATGTGTCATTTTCTTTCAGGGATCCTGAGGGGTTTGTCTTTCTTGTGGGCTAGACCATCTGCTTATTTCTTCAGGGCTGTGTATGTATAGATTTCAGAAGGACACACATGTGTTTAAGAGCTTTGAGAACAGTTGTGTTAAAATATAAAGCTATAAGAACATGAACAATGGGGAAAATAAGTATTCTAAACAATAACCAAAAAATTCCAGTTAGCAAGTTGACTTCAATCCACAGAGACTCTAAGACTATATAGTGTCTCTAAAACTACACTATAGAGTTTCCAAGGCTGTAAAGCAGCGGTTCTCCACCTGGGGTCGAACAACCCTTTCACAGGGGTCACCTGATTCCTAACAGAAGCAAAATTACAGTGATGAAGTAGCAACGAAAATCATTTTATGGTTGGGGGAGTCACCACAACATGTATTAAAGGGTCTCGGCATAAGGAAGGTTGAGAACCACTGCTATAAATACTTACGGAAGCAGGCTGTAATGGGTCATGAATTGAGCTGTCAACTGAAAGGTCCGTAGTTTGAATCTACAAGCTACACCAAGGGGAAAAGAGGAGGCTTTCTACTCCTATAAAGACTTAAGTGTCTCAGAAGCCCACAGGAGCAGTTCCACTCTAGCTAGACAGGGTCACTGTGAGTCAGAATCGACTCAGTCGCAATGAGTTTTTGGAGACTGCCTCTCCTGAGAGCAGAAGTTGGAAGCAGCTTATTGATCCCAGCTGCTTTTTGGTTAGAGCCCATGTGCTTTAAACCGTGTGCCAGCAGAGTTCCCACGTGCCTCACTCTGGACATTTTGATGTTTGGTGTGTGCTTGCTCTGATCAATGTCCAGGATTCTAAGATTATATTATGGACAATGAGCACATGAAAGAAATGTCGTGTTTCCAGTTATCAGCACACACTGAGTGATTTCTAGATGCTGCTTTGAATTTTAGCTGGCAAAGAGCAATCTGAATTGATTGCCAGCGCTCTCCAGGTCAAGAAGCTATGGGAAGAGGCAACTGGGGTAGGCGCCATCACGTTAAGGTGCTGGCATTGGACGTCTCTGGCTCTCTGCTCCCCTTCTCCTGGACAGCGTGCCCCCTCTTTCTGATGGGTGCCTAGGATCTCGGCATAGAGGTTGACATCTATAAAACAGCACTATTTTCTTTGGTTTTCTTTTTCTGAATAACTGTGAACTTAAACTGTATCGATTGCAGGTGGTACTGCACTCCCTTCTCAGTGCTTGCAGATTGAGACTTGTCATCATTGTGTGAGGTTTGTGGAGTGCATCTGATCATTACTAGTATTAGAACATTCATTCCTTTTTTATTCTTACAACATTTTTTATCAAGCATTGGCAAAATGTGTAACACAGTATACCCAGTTAAAGAGAAGTATTAGCCCTACCAAAAGGACTGCTGGCTGACTGAGTTACAGCCATTTGTGTCAGCTTAGGGGACCTATCACTTAGGAAGGTAGACAGCTCACCCTCTAAAATGAAAGCCTTATGTAACGTGGGGTGAAGGAGGTGCATGTGAATGTGTGAAGACAGCTGCTCCTTAAAACAACCCTGGAAACCTTTATTTCATCTATTCATATGTAAGTAGGTAATACCCAGGCAGCCCCAGTTTACAAATGAAGCCCATCTGATAGCAGAGACTAGAACCGGAATATATTGCTTCCATCAGTCATATTACTTTCATTTTTATTCCTGTCTCCTACGCTAGATATCTGATTTGCTTCTTTCCAATGATTACTTATAGTTCAGATTACCTTGCTATGTTAAACCCTATTTATTAAATAGCTTTAATTTTCTAGGAGAATTTACACACTTACTACCTAAACACATTTCTTCTCCAGAGGCAAGATGTATAATTCTTTAAATTTAGAAGAGGCTCTGCCTCTTCCTTATTCTGAAACCTTGCTGAGACTTCTTAAGAGTGTAATTATAGCAGATGGTACAGGTAGAGGTCACAGGTACATTTGTTTCCAGCAGCTAAACATGTTCCACTGGATTCATTTATTCAAGTTGAACTGGTGTAAACTCACAAAGCTTTTTTTCTTTTTTCTTCTAAGCCTGTTCCCAGTTTGTGTGACGCTATTGTAGAGACAGGCAGTTTACTTCTTCCCCAGGTCCTCTGACCTTGTTTGCTACCCTTGTTCACAGTCCCCCTTGCAGGAGCTGATGTACAATCAAATCTATGAAAGCCAGGACCCAGGTATGAAGAACCTGTCAGAAGGAAAGGGTGTGATAAGACTGTTTACCCCATTAAAAGTGGAAACACTCAAAAGCAGAACAAACCAAGACCATCCCATTTCGTTCTGACCCTCACAGTCTTCACTATATTACTATTTGCTTTAATTCCTAAAAGGTACGCTTGTCGTTGTTAGCTGATCCGAGAGGGTAACAACCCTGAGGGACCTCTTTTATCGCCCTTTTTCTCCAGATTCATTTAGCCAAAAGCAGAGAGAGACTTTGCAGTCTGGCTATATTTTGAGATCACAGGACACTGCCAGATGTGGAAAACAACCTGGTCAGAACTTTCAATCACAGGAAACAGGACTAAATTGTTAAACTATTAGTCTTTTCTCTAAATTAAGAGTTGTTCAGGATGCCTGGCCCAAACCGACAGGCTTTTCTGAAAAAGAGTTTTTACTGCTTACTAATACATAGGACATTCAAGGTGAACCTGAAAAACAGGTTTGACTGAAGTGTGTGGAGGAAAGGGTAAAATAGCCCCTGGGTTGGGCATTATTATACAACAAGCTCCAACCTGTGCACAGGCTGTAGAAGCAGCTCAGGTTGTCACTGTTGAACTTTTTACCCTGGGACTCTGGGCCTGTTTTCCCTTGCTGTGAATTGAAGGGCATGAGCCATGCATAGCCATATCCTACTGCGTTCCAGAAGTCCACACGGAGCACAAAATGTGCGGAGTTCAGCAGGCAAAACCTGTCGGGAATTCTGACTATACTACTGGGGTCTACAGAAGCCTGTGTTAGTGAAGAGGCCAAGTGGTCTGTACTGTTTTGTCTCCAATTTAAGGAATTTTTATCTTGATACTCTGGGCCGACCACTAACTATCCATGTTTGCCTATTTGGTCTCTAATTTTTTTATTGCCATATAATTGACATACCATACAATTCAGTAGTTTAACTGTTCGATCATATAGGGAGAATCATACAATGATTGCTTTATCGATCTTAGCGCATGCACACTACCTTGACGGCGTTGCCTTTAAAATGGAGTTGTGCACTCACAGCCCGTTCCAGTGCTCCCTTCCCACTCCCACCTTCATTTCCCACTCCTGCAGTCCCTGTCACACACACCCCCATCACTTGTTATCACTGCGCAGCCAGCCCTCCTGTGGGTCACAAACTGGGAAATCCCACAGAAACAATGAAAAACAAAATAAGGTGGTGTGGATAAAATAATAATATAAAGACCAAAATACAAATAATGAGTAAGAAAGAAAAAGACCCTCCTCAACATTCCAAAAGCCAGGGAAGAAATTTCTGTCATGGAACAAGTAAGTTGGCTCTAATTCTTTGTCTTACATATAATTTTTTTTTTAACAGGTGGGGGGTGGAAGGTGGGAGTAGCCCAGGAACAGGCGAAAACAATCAAATTTGCCATTCAGAGGTATTTTTTGTCTGTCTGATGTGAGGATTTGGTGAGACTATAAATTTCTCCTGCCTAGATTTTATGTTGATTTTTTTAGGAACATACTTAAAAGCTAAAACAAACAAAAACGTAAACAGCAGTACGGCTCCTCTCAACCTCTTGCCATGCCTGCTTCCTAAGGATAATTCCTTTCATTGGTTACATGTGGATTTACAACACGCCGTCACTATGAATTTGGATTGACCCTTTCCTTGGCTGTGGGTTTTGTTAATTTTTTCAGGGTACCCCTCCCCCCTCAGGTGGTTTATTGGGTTAAAAGTTGGGGTGCTAACCACAAGCTTGTTTCTCAATTGGGTCTGCCTCTTCAGGGGTCAGATTCCAGCTTCCTCTGCCCAGTCATGCATTACATTCCAAAATTTGTGTTCTCCAGTCCCCACTTCCCCCATTTTGTTCTGTTTTTTGAAACTTGTGTTTATGAAAATGGACCATCAGTTTGCATTCAAGATTCATACATATTTTGCTTCCTCTCATTCGTTCTAATCCCCTCAGTATAAAACAATACTCATTCTACCCTTTCCTCTCCTCCCTTTGTTTCCTGTTGCCACTCCTTTCTTAACCCTTCTGAACTTTGTCCTTCGGCCACTGCTGCCCCTCTGAGCGCAAATGGTTAAGGTTTCTGTATTTTATTTCTTTACTGATTTCAGGAGTGAACTGAGAATAATGAGTGTGCTCAGTGCCCTGTTTTCTATAAATAATTTTTAATCTTTGCTTTAGGGAAGTTGGCTCTTTCTAGAAAAGGGAATGCTCTGGCAAAGATCTTCCTAAATTTTAAAGTTCGTTTAATTTTTTGAACATGTAACATGATCTAAAACCCCAAAGAATAAAAAGTGTCAAAGGGGCACTGACGCAACTCAGGGGCTCTACTCTACTGACCAAGTGTGGGCCATCGGCACCTCCATGTCCTCAGGAGTGCAATGCATTGCAGTGCAACGGGAACTAGTGGCCAAAGAAGTAAATGGTGGGGGTGGGGGGCGGGGGGAAGGTGTTCCTGTATAGTAAGTAACATAACTGGAGGAGGAATGGTGGCCCCACTTGGCACGTATCACAATGGCAAATATCACAAGTCATTAAAGAGGAAAATCTCCATCCCCCACTCCACTAGGTGAGATGCAGTGAGCAAGCACAGTAGCCTCTGGTGTGCCCAAGGTAGAGAAGCTGTAGCCTGTGACAGGGAACCAGCTGCTGGCTGGCCTGTCTCCTTCCTAACTGATTGCTGAGCTAACTACCCATTTCCCCAGACCCTGGCAATAGTTTTATAGTCTTCCAAAGTGTGTTTGTGTATGGATAATATAAGTACGAGTAATTCTTCAAAGAAACTCTGTTATGCACTTTTAGACAACTTACTTAATACACATATTAAGTAGTTTTCTACAGCGCCAGTGGTTCTCAACCTTCCTAATGCCGCAACCCTTGACCCCAACCATAAAATTATTTTCATTGCTACTTTATAACCAATTTTACTACTCTTATGAATCGTCATGTAATATCTGATACATACAGGGTGTATTTTCATTTTTACAAATTGAACATAATTAAAGCATAGTGATTAATGACAAAAACTAATATTGTGAAACATTTATTTCTAATTACAAATAAATGAAATTTTGTCTTGAAGCCTGGTGTGGCATGGGAAACAATCTTCATGCCGGGTCATTGTATGTGGGCAGGTTCGCCTGGAGACAGGAGAAGTGTCTCAGTTTCTAAGACCATCGAAAATAATGCATTTTCCGATGGTCTTAGGTGACCCCTGTGAAAGGGTCAGTATGTAAACAAAAACACCCTCATTCTTATTTATAGCTGAGTAGTACTCATTGTTCAGTAAATGTTTCAATGGTAACATTGGAAGCATTCAGCATTTGAAAAAAAAAACAATTTTTCTTAAAGTTCCTGTTTGTTGGACAAAGGGTGCAAAATCCATTTGAAGGATGAAAGTGTCACAGAGTGACTACATTTAAGTGTCCGGAGCAGGAGGCCACAGGACTATGGGCCCGAGTTTCGGTGACTCCTTCCTCAAGTCCAGCTTTTCCCCACGCGGCAGTGAGTCGCAAACCCAGTCTGATAAAGTCGTGGTGGCGAATGTGGTCTGTGCCCCAGGGTTTCTGTTGTGCTCAGTAGAACCAGTGATAGTGCGGGCCAAACCAGCTGTGCTTGGTCCTGTGTAAATCCAGGCTGAGGAGTCTGTTGCTGCCGTGAGGAACCCGACAGTGACCTATGCTGAAATGGAGGGGAGCAGGGGTGGGCATGATAGTAGAGAACGTCCTTGCACGCCCTACTTTGTCCTGTAGAATTACTGCCCTGGCAGGAGTGCCTTACAATGAACGCCCTGTCCTTTATAGAACAAAGGCATTCTGGTGTACCCTCCCAGGCTTTGGTGAGCTGGGTCTTGAGCAGAGGAGTTAGGTCTATATGCTTAGACTGATGTCTCCTAGTGTGCTCTTGGGAAGCTAGAGGGCCTGTCTCTGAGCCACATGGCACTTGAGTGAAATCTTGTCGTTCCCCACAGCAGGCTTCTCTGTGCAACAGGGAGACACCACTCCACTCCTGCGCGCAGGTTGGGACCCTGATTGGCTGAGGGCTCTTTTGGGTTCTTTGTGGCCCCTAGAAAATGTCTGTTAGAGCTTAGAGAAAAATCCAACATTCATTTGAAAGCAAGTTTTCAAGTGGTAAACATTTTATCATTAAGTGTTGTGGGTGTGATTCATTGAACAACAACATATTTGATAGAACTTGGAAATCTGGTTTGGTTCATTAAAAGTTTGGCTCTGGTTTCTCAGGATTTCTGAACTGTCCGTTATAAAGCTGATTTGGGGACAACTCATTGAATAGCTTAATATTCAGTGTTCATTGTTTCTGTTGCTTGGGAACCTGGCTAGTGTGATTGCCTGAGCTGTGAGCTTCCCAAAGGTCGGTAACACCGTATGTGAACATGTCTTAAGTGGGTGACCTCTGAACTGCTTATGCAGTGCTGTGCCGAAAATCCATGGAAACTCTTGTCATTTCAGGTGTCTCTGGCCAGTGTTGATTTGACCAGCCTGCAAGCATGGGGAATATTTTTGCTAACCTCTTCAAGGGCCTTTTTGGCAAAAAAGAAATGCGCATTCTCATGGTTGGCCTGGATGCTGCAGGAAAGACTACTATTCTATACAAACTGAAGCTTGGTGAAATAGTAACCACTATTCCTACTATAGGTAAGAAGTCCAGCCCTTCATGCAAACCTGTCCTTTGATCTAGTAGGGCACATTGCCATCTGGAACAACTTTGGAGGTCTTGGTTCAGTGACAGCAGCAGAAGCTAGCAGGCTCAGGAAGTGGCTTTGCTTAAGGCGAGAATTGAAGCCAGGAGGGAAGAAGGAACCTTCTTGTAGGGCATGAGGGAACAGCAAGGCCTTGACTGCTGCTGCCACCACTCATTCAATGAGCTCCTCAAGGCATCCTGCCAGCCCTTTCTAAGTAGCCGTCTGCGGGTAGGCGGGCCCCTTGTTCAGAAGATGCGCACATGTCTTCATAACTGCAACAGCTGCAGCATAGGAGGGCAGAAAAGACGCTCACCTTCCAATCTCTTGCTCCTCAGGTTTCAACGTGGAAACTGTTGAGTACAAAAACATCAGCTTCACCGTGTGGGACGTGGGCGGCCAGGATAAGATCAGGCCCCTGTGGCGCCACTACTTCCAGAATACGCAAGGTAAGCAGCTGGTACTGGGCCAATAGGGCCACTGGGCTCAGAGACACACAGTGTGACCACTCTCTGGCTGTGTCTTCCTGATTTCACAGATGAGAAACAGGTAGACCATATATTCTATAACTACCATCCTGGGAATCCCAATGTCGGGCTCACTGGTTTCCCCCAGCAGGCTTCTCTTTTTCAATCAGGCAGCCCCAGCCTACTCTCTGTTTTGCTGGCTGCCTACACTAATGTCTCTCACCACCAGGAGATGCCGCTGCCATTTTAGAGACGAGGGTGGGGTGGGGGTAGGGGGTTGCTTCCTGGAGGCCTCCTTGGGCAGTCTGGAGTATCGACAGCTCCTGTGGGATACCTGCGGGTGGTCACACTGAAGACCCTCCCAGCACAGGCAGCAGTCAGGATGCCCTTACCGCTCTTCCACCAAGTCCCATGAGCTCAGGCTCAGTGGTGGCTAATGGAAATCATTCCTCAGCCCCAAACTTTGCCTGTTTCTAATTTCAGAAGTCGGGTTGTATTGCTGGGTGGAGTGTTTCCAGTATCTTGCACTCATCCCTGCTTGCTTTGTAGGTTTGATCTTTGTGGTTGACAGCAATGACCGGGAGCGGGTGAATGAGGCCCGTGAAGAGCTTATGCGGATGTTGGCAGAAGACGAGCTCAGGGACGCTGTCTTACTAGTGTTTGCTAACAAGCAGGTATGCCCTGGGCAAGTCCCTCAGCAGCCAGCCCACAGAGAGCCCGATGCAGTAAGGGGGTGAGCTAGCAGGGTTGCCCCGGGAGTAGGGTGTCATCAGTAGCAAACACTGTTTGCATCCTTCACCACCCTGTGTGATGGTGGTGGTTCTCTTGGGGCATGAGGCACACTGAAGTGATGAGCTCAGATGGAGTGTGCACACTGCACCTCGGCCTATGGCGAGCCGACAACCCTGAGAAGTGCCGCTTGCTCATGCAGACTCCTGTTTTATCGTCTTTCTCTCCAGGACCTTCCCAATGCCATGAACGCCGCTGAGATCACAGATAAACTGGGACTGCACTCCCTGCGCCACAGGAACTGGTACATTCAGGCCACCTGTGCCACCAGTGGAGACGGGCTTTATGAAGGACTGGACTGGTTGTCCAATCAGCTCCGAAACCAGAAATGAGCCGAAACCTGTCCTCCTCCCTTTCTGCCTCCTCTCCCTCCTCCTCCTTCTCTCCGCCCTCTGCTTTACTCTCATGTGGCAAACTGTGCGGCTCTGTGGTGTCGAGTGCCAGAAGCTGTCTCCATGGGTTTGGTCACAGTGTGTATGCACCATGCTGTAAATGTGGCAGACGCAGCCTGCAAACAGGTTTTTTATTTAATGTAAATAGTTTTTGTTTCCAATGAGGCAGTTTCTGGTACTCCTATGCAATATTACTCAGCTTTTTTTATTGTAAAAAAAGAAAAATCAACTCACTGTTGTACTGAGAAGGGATTCCCACACACTGGCCCTGGGCTCCTCCCAGGAGTTAGTGTGATAGAAGAGCCAAGTGCTCTCCTCTTGGCCTGAGACCTGTGTTGAGATCCATTGTGGTGGTTGGTTTTTAACCTGCGCTCAGTGCATTTTTTAAAAGTAGCGAAAAATAAAAGGAGAACACTTGAACACACCGAAGGGAGAAATATGCCTAGTGTAGGTTTTACAGTAACAACCTGAGTACTAGTCCATCCGATCGTCTGTGTTTCCCTTTGGGAACGTGAGAGAAGGTGACAAAAACAAACCCGCGATCAATTTTGCATGGTCACAATAGAGATCCCTGTAATTACGCTTTGTCTTTGGATCATCCCGTATTTCATAGTTTGTGCTTGTACTTGTGCTCACACGGTTACCAAGGAAACAGGCTTTGAGGCTGTGCTTGGCCCCAGCTGCCATCTGAGCACAGCAGACCCTCTGTTGGACCGCTGGGCCCTAGACCCCTTCATCAGGCTGGGCCACTCATGCTGGCCACTCAAAGGACCCATAGCGGGAACCTCTGCAGCTGGCTGTGGCATGGGTCGCAGCCTTTTGGCTCTCAATTTAGAAGCAAGGAACCACCAACCTCTTTATTTTGGTCAGGTGTGTGGTGCTTTTGTGTGACCACTTACCAGAGCAGAGAGCCCCAGTACTCCCCATGCTTACTCAGACACCTTGGCCAGAGCAGCAGGCTCCCAGAGCGCACGCACGGCCTCCTCCTTCCCACAGGAGTGCGTGCAAGCTGGGAGCATTCCACCCAGAGCGCACAGCCCGTTGGAGCACCCCTGTCTGTACATGTGTGAAGTAGCTTCCACTCCCTCATCCTGCAAGGGTCAGATTTGCCAGCGAGAAAATACGACCTCTACACTTTTTTCTTTTGTATTTTGATAAACACTGAAGAAGCTGGAGCTGTTAAATTTTATCTTCAAGGGGGAAAATCCCTCAGAACTGGTTTATTTGGTGTCGTGGAACCTCTTACTGCTTTCAATACACAATTAGTAATCAAATGTTTTGTATACTTGTTTTCAGTTTTCATTTCGACAAACAAGCACTGTAATTATAGGTATTAGAATAAAATCTCTTAACTATTTCATGAGCTCTTCAGTGCTTCGGTGCTGCCCTCCATTGTTCAGTCCTGGCACGTTGCTCGGAGAAAAACGAGCAGAGTGCAAGAAATTATTTTCGTATTCAAAATACAAAAGTCCACAGACCTCTGCGCCCTCCCCTCATCTGTCCTCACTCAATTGTGCGCGCGCGCACACACGACCCCCCTCTCCCCCCAGCTATGTGCTCCACCATAGGCCTTACAAGTCTCAGAAACCAATAGGGACAGTTCTCTATTGTAGGGTGGCTGTGAGCCAGAACCAACTTGATGGCATTGAGTTTGGAACTAGAGTGCGTGCACGTGTGCGCCAAGTTGTCTGCATCCACTGGGCTGAATGGATTGGCAGGGCCGTGCCAGGGTGTCACTGCAGTGGCCTTTAGCTTCCAGCTGTGTCTGCTTTAAAATTCAGCAAGGTGCCTGCTGATGTTGGTGTCCTGCAAATGATGGGAGCAGGGGGCGGGGGGAGTCTGGGGAACAAGCCAGTGTTTGGGCCTCATGGAGAGGAAGAGGAGTCCCCAAGAAGGAAGGTGCCAGGCCTGGGGGCCAAGCCAAGAGATGGCTCTCAAGTAACTTATGGGTGACCTCTTTTTCCCTGTTCTTTCACGTCATCACCCTCTGGATCCCTTTGCTTACCTCGCAACCCCCATGAAGACCATCCCTTCCTCTTCCTCAGCTACTGGCCTGGCTCTGAGGGCCCAGTGGGCCCCAGGTCCTGGCACCCCTGATGCTTCTAATTGCGCTATCAGAGCCTCCTGGGGGGCAAGTGCCTTTCATGGGGGTGGAGATAGGGGAGCTATGGAGCAAGTTAGGCGTGGCCCTAGAGGAAGGGCTGCCCCAGCAGTGGCCTGTGAACCACAAGTCAGAGGTCCTGCCAGCACAGCTAGCATCACCATCTGCAGCTGTACTCCTGAGGCCTCGCGGAAGACTCCTGGTGGGTACATCCTGCTGCCTGGGACTGGTGCTTTACTGACCCAGCCAGGGCAAGGGTTGTTAAGGCTAGGAGGAGTGGAGGTGTGAGGTTCAGGCAAGAGTAACCTCCACAGCTCATTTTACTTGGTCTGGAAAGTGGCCCTATGGGTTTGGGGTGACCACTTGGTTCAGGGCTCCACCCTGGACATTTTCCTGGTCCTTGCCCCAGGCTCTAGCATCCAAAGTACAACTTTGTCCCAGGAGGGGACAACTTCAGGAGGTTCCGTCAGTGCTGCAGACTGTGCCGTCCCTCTAAAGGTGAGAAACCTGCCCGGGGTGGGCATGCAGAGGATAGGTAGGGGCACGCCCAATCATGTCACAGAGCTTGGTGGAACCACTCACTCCCCACCAGAACAGTCTGGCCCATCCCCGTGTGGGCACCGCTGACAATGACACTGAACCGGTGGGCATGGGTCCAAGACCTTGGTTCTAACAGGAACCAACGTTCCTTTATTCCTCTAAAACGGATTTTGGTTCTTATATTTGAAGCAAAAACTAACAAATCAAGCTAGGATGACATTTATCTTTTTGCCAATGCAATTAAGTACATTTTGTAGATCTGCAGGAGAACCTACTGGTGCTGTGCAGCCAGCTGGAAGACTTCCTAGGTGCAGAGCTGACAGATGCCTGGAGTCCCATTGCCCCAACAAGGCTCAGGCTTTCCCCTTCGTGCAGGTGGCCCTTGGTGTCGGGGATGGGTCTGGTTGCCTGAGCTGGTTAGGTCCAGTCTTGGAAGAGTGTGCCCAGTCCTCCCTACCTTGGGGCCAACCTCTGCTTGGCCCTGCTCCTGCAGCTACCTGTGAGGCTACAAGAGGGGAAAGCTTATTGCCCTATGTTGAGCCAACCACACAGTTGCAGGGAGCGCAGAAAGGGGTCTTCCTGCTGCTGCAGCAACGTACTCCTGGCCCACTCTCCCTAAGGCCTGTCGGGCCGCTGCTCACGCCTGTCCTTTCTCACTTGTCTCCATCTTGTTCCCAACAGTATCCTCTGGTGCACCGTGTTTCCCCAATTGTCTGAAAACCTTCCAGCTGAGTGGGCCCAGGGAGGAAGGGACCTGTTGCAGTTTTACAGGTTTGGTGTGGAGACGCCGACTCCATTGACCACTGGTGGAATGACCAGGCTCCACATTCATGGAAAGTACCATGATGCCAGGCGCCCACATTTACTACAATGCATACACCTTTCAAAATAAATTTATTTAAGTAAAAAGCAAATCAAGGTAAAGAAAAATAGTTTTTGCTGTAGCAATTGAGTCCTGGCAGCTGCAGTGGAGGTCAGAGGCATCTGGTCTGCCAGGATGGGCAGGTCTCACTTGGGTTGACCCAGTATAGCCAACTGGTGGGGATAAGACCTGAGCCCCTCAGAACCTGCTGGGCTTGGGACTGTCCTAGCCTGGACAGAGTAACTCACCAGACCTTCTCAGGGCCTTGGCACGACTTTCACATAGCAGGTCTCACCTTGCATTTTCTCGGGCTGAGAGAGTATTCTAAGGTACAGCCTCACCTTAGAAAAGCAGTCTTTTCCTGCTGCAGAGGTGCCCAGTAGCAGTAAGTGGGCTGAGGCGAGACTTGGAATCCTAGGTGGTCGGTCAACATAAGTACGTGTGGCTCAGGCATCAGAGTCTGTGTCGTGTCGCTTCCGGGGCTCTGGGCTCTTCCCACTGCATACACTATGTCCCCACTTCCTCCTCTTGCTGCTGGGGGAAGGATGGTCACTGGCTGAGGAACTGGAGTCATGGCGCCGGTGTCCGTGCCTATGGGAGGATCGGGGGACAGCCAGGTGAGGGGCTCTGCACTGCGCCTGGGCCAGCACACACCCAGGTTTAGGCAGACCATGCAGCCCCAGACGCACATCACTGCCGCCACACTGGGCGTGCAGTCCTGTCCTCCCTGCCTGAGACGCCCAGACACCTGCCAGTAGGGGCCTACCCAGCCTGGGACAAAGGCTCCGAGGAAGCAGCTGGCTCTTTCTTCTGGTGCTTCTCTTTCTTCTTCTCTTTCTTGTGCTTCTTCTTCTTCTTTTTCTTCTTCTCTTTCTTGCTTTTCTTGTGGCTCTCAGAGCTGCAAGGGGGAGCATGAAATCCCTCAGCCCTAACCTTTGCTGCCACAGCTGGGCCTGACCCTATGTGTGTCGTGGGGGGGGGGGGGATGTTGTTAATGGGAGTATGGGAGCTGAGCTTCCCGGGATGGACCTCCACAGAGAAAAGGACACCCTCAATGTCCACAAACATCACCCTCACTGCCACCAAGTCAATGCTGACTCAAAGGGGACCGCCCGCCCCACTTTCCTGTGGGTGTCCAAGACTTTACAGGAGACGACGGTCTGGCCAGCAACTCCATAGTGGGCACCATGGGTTGGGGGGGGCATACCCACTGTCATCGTGTTTTCCCACTAAACGTACCCCTGAACAATTCCAGCATTCCACACACACTCCACCCTCCATGCTGCTTGAGTGCAGGTGTGCTGACCAGCCCAACACTTAACCTGGCACCCATTGGGCACCAGAGTTGAGCTTGGCGTAAAAGGACCTTTCCCAAGCCTACCCTCTCCGCCCATCTCCTATGAGACCTTTCTTCCTCAACTCTGGTCTGGGTGCACCCAGGATCCAGTCTCTAGCCTCAGTTCAGAAGGTTCTGTGCCATGAGCACTACTCCCCTCTGATCTTGGCCCTCATGGTGAGGCGGCCGGCCACCTGACTGCTGGACCTAGAGTGCCATTCCAGGTACACCTGTGACCTGACCACCTCAAGTCTAGGGACATTTCAGTCTAAACAACTCAAAAGAGCTCTCAATGTGACAAGGAAACCAGGGGAAATACAGGAAGAAGCACAAGCTGAGCCCTGAACACAGCAGACCTATCCAGACACACTACCCACTACCCACCACCCTCCCACAGGTGGGCAGCCAGTCTGGCTCAGAACTTCTTTTTGTTTGTTTGGCAGAATGTGGTAGAACTTCTTAAACCAATTCTGTGCTCCAGCTTTCCCTGCTGGGGAGGCCCTGTGTGGTGTGCCTGAAAGTGGCCTTGCCCCAACTTAAAAACTCCTATCTTAGTATGGTGTTAACCCCAGAGTCTCATCAGATGCTCGTGTTTCCTGTGTGTGCCCTTACCACAGCTCTGTCTTCTCTTCTGAGTGTAGTTTCTTTCTGGCCGAGGCTGGGGAGGCACCAGCCCCACTGCTTTCCACTCGGTGGTGCTGCCAAGGAAAGCCAAAGCCACACTGGGTAAGGGTGCTGGAGGGAGCCTGGGCAACCTTAAGATGATTCCATACCATTCCAAGCTCAGGTGCCCAGGTCCAGAGGCTGGGCACATCCTCCAGAGAGAAGGCCTACCTCCCGCCAACACCACAAAGGGACCCCTTCAGCCTTGCCAGAATGGTTCCCAGGATGTTTAGGGAAAGGAACTTTACTGTGAACACGGACAGGCCCAGCTTGGCAGCCTCCTTGTCTTCTCTGGACAGCACCACTCGGCCTGCAGAACCACTGTAGGAACACAGGGAGAATGTGGTTGTGGAAGAAGGGCCAGGCCACTTCCCAGACAGGAGTCCCTGCAGCCCGGTCCCCGCATTTGCATCCATTTGGCCACCTGGTTAGCACCCAAATTCTGGGGCCTGCTGAGCTTGGACGACTTGAGTCATCTGCACTCATCACCCATCTTGGTAGGCCTGTCCCCAGAAGGACCCCCTACGCACCTGGAGCTCCCCAGCCCCACGAGCCGGTCCACACCCTTGTCCACGGGATCAGTCCCTTCTCGCTTACACACCTCGACAAAGTCCTGTGGGGTGAGGCAGGCAAGGCCCTCTGTCCTCTTGCGTGTCGCAACCCCTGGGCCACCTCCCACCCAGCCCCGTGGTTCCCCTGCTAAGCCCCTTCGGCCGGCAGGGCTTCTCCGCCTCTTACCTCCTTGCTCAGGCCGGTGGGCTGTTTCTTCACATTCTTGTAGCCTCTGCAACGGGGCCGGGGCACGCTTCAGGTAGGGCCTCCTCTTCCCCCACCCCACCCCACCCCACCCCCGTGCCTCCCGGCCCTGGGCTGCCTCGGCGCCTCGCCTCGCCCCGCGTGGCCAACACTCACAGGGCCGCCATGAGGGCCTCCTGCTCCGCCTGCCGCACCGCGGCCAGCTCCTCCTCCCGGCTCAGCCCCACGGGGCCCACGCGGTCCTTGGCGTACCAAGTGAGGTCCCGGCCCTTCTGCCACCGGCCCACCGGGGCCATCAGCGAGTTGCCCAGGTAGTTCTCCCGCTGCTTGTCCGTTTTCACGTCCTCCCAGTTGAACTGGTCCTGCCCGCCGCGGACACCGCCGCGGCTGGAGCCGAACATGGTGCCGGTGGGGGCCGCGCTCCGGCCCTGCTCCGCCGCCCGCCCGGCTGCCCAGGCCGCAGGGGCTCTGCCGGCGCTCGTCGGCGCTCCGCCTCCCCGGCCAGCGCGTCCGGCCCCCGCCGTGCGCCGTGACGTCAGCCGGCCGGCCGCGGCCCAGCGTTCCCCGCCGCCGCCGGGCTCCTTGCGGCCGCGCGCCGTGCCACGCCCCCAGGCCCCGCCCCGCCCCACCCCAGGCCCCGCCCCGCGCCGCCCCCAGGCCCCGCCCCGCGCTCGTGCGGCGCTCCTCGGCGCCCTGGCTGCGCTTAGAGGCCTGCTGGTGGCAGCACGGCCACGGCAGCCCAGCGGGGTGGGGTGGTGGGGTGTGTGCAGCCCAGCGGGGTGTGTATGGGTGTGTGGGTGTGTGTGGGGCTGTACCCAACCCACGGAGATTTGACTGGCAGCTAACAGCAAAATCTCATCCCAGATTCTGGTCCCTGAACCATCAAAATGATAGTGACGGAGTGTGTTTTGCATGTCAAAAAGTCATGGTAGGAACGAAAATCACTGTGGGGCATCAACGAACGAAACCAAATTTCTAATCCACTGGGCAACCCATCTCTGAGGAAAAATCATGCTAGCCAAAGGAAATCCTTTGAGCATCTAAATTGTTGGAATGAAAAACAGGCATTGACAAATGTACGACTGCCTTGAAATAAAAGAAGGTGCATCCGGATGTATGAATTGTGGACCGGTTAAACAGTTAAGCTTGAGTGTCCAAGAATGGCACTTACCTAGTAACTCAAATGGTGGTAATAAGCTACTAGGCTACTGAACGAAGAAATAAGGAATATGATCCATTTGTCAAACAGATACTAAAGTTCAAGATTTGTAAAATAATCGGTGTTAAAAGAATTGGCTCCATCCCAGTTTGGTGTATAAAGGAAATAAAACACTGATGCTACGATTCCACTGAGGTTATGGTTTGGTAAATCATAATAGGCTTTACATTCCACTCGCTCACCACCGAGGTGACTCCTACTCACTGCGAGCCTCTAGGACAGAGTAGAACTGATCCTTTAGGAAAGCAGTCAGTCTCACTGTTTCCTCTAGAGGCAGGGACTGGAGTTGAACTGTTGACCTTGTGGTTAGCAGCGCAATGATCAACCCACAGCTCCACCAGAGCTCCTCAGCCTGGCACTGAAGGGGGAAAAGTCACAGGAGAATCAGAGAGGTAGTCAGCACAGTAAGAGTAACCGAACATATCTCAAAAATTAAGAGAAAGATAATTAGTGATAACAGAATAACAGCAAATCTTGTACCTTACCAAGTATTATGATCTCCTTTCAGTGCCCAGTTCTGCTAGCACCTACACCAGTCAGTTTATGTGTAACCAATGTCAATTGGCATAACAAAGCCCACAAAGAAAGGTTCTACATCCTACTTTGGTAAGTAGCACCGGGTGTGTCTGAAAAGCTCCTAGGTAGCCATCTAAAGTACAACCATAATCTCTCCTTGTCCCGAGGAGATAAGGGGGAGAACTTTAAAAAGCCATAACAATAGTCCAGGGGACTCAGTCAAACATCAGTCCCCATGACCCTGAGACTAAAACTAAATGGTGCCCAACTACCACTGTCAACTGCTCTACAAGGGATCACATGAGACGATCCTGGATAGAGCAGGAGAAACACATGGGAACTCGAAATCATACAAACGGGTTGGCCCACTGGTTGGACAGAGACTGGTGGAACCCCAAGACTAGGCCTTCAGGTCTGGAAATGAACTCATCCTAGTGGCTCATTTTCCAGCCAAATTATAGGCAGTTCTGTAAGGGGAACAATAACACTAATGAGGTAAGCACTTGGATTAACAACCACTTGAGATGAAGAGGGAGGGTAGCATTGTTAAGAGTCCAGCAGGGTTTGAACGGAAGGAAGGCGGAATGGATACGGGAAACTCAAGGAGGAAGTGGAATTAGTAACACTACACTAAGAGAAAACCAAGCTCATTGCTGAGTTGATTCTGACTCCTAGAGACAGACCTAGGACAGGGTAGACCTGCCGCTGTGCGTTTCTGGGTCGTTAGCCCTTACTGGAGTGGAAAGCCTCTTATCTATTTCCCCACAGAGCAGCTGGGGACCTTGCGCTTCGCAGCCCACTGTGCTACTGACCTGCTCTACAAACCTTCACCCAATCAACTGCAAAACGTTTCTAAGAAACCTTAAAACAACAACTGGCAGTTCTTTAATGCTCCCCCCCCCCCCCCCCCGCACTATCATGACTTCAATTCTACCTTACAAATCCGGCTAGACCAGAGCATGTACACGGGTACAGAGAGGAGCTGGAAACAGGGAATCCACAACAGATAAACCCCTCACGATCAAAAATGAGAGTAGCGATACCCAGAGGGTAAAGGTAAGGAGGGGGGGTGGGGGAGAAGGGGGAACCAATCACAATGATCGACATATAACTCCTTCCATGGGGGATGGACAACAGAAAAGTAGGTGAAGGAAACATCAGTCAGTGTAAGACATGAAAAATATAATCATTTATAAACGATCAAGGGTTCATGGGAGGGGAGGTGGGAGAGGGAGAAAAAAAATTGAGCTGATACCAAGGCCTCAAGCAGAAAGCAAATGTTTTAAGAATGATGATGGCAACAAATGTGCTTGACACAATGGATGGATGGATGGATTGTGATAAGAGCTGTAGGAGCCCCCAATAAAACAAAACAAAAACTGGTATTTACCACAGTGGATATGTTTTTAATACATTATTGTTATTTTGTTGTTCTGATGAAGCAATAATGGGAGAAATGCGCATCCACTACACAGTTGTTTGGAAATGGTCCTGAAATCTTCCTTTGGCATGGCAGAGTCATCAGTTGCAATGATCAATAATGGCAGCAACAATCATCTAAAACTACTTTTGGATAAAACATTTCCCACATCGTTTAGCAGCCGGTCACCTGTGGGGTTTGATCATTCATTCATTCAGGTAGTGGATCAGGATGTACTGTATGTATTTGCCAAAGGGAGCCCTGATGGCAGAGGCAGGTCAGTGCTTTGAGACGTCCAGCCGCTCTGAGGACACAAGAGGAGGCATCTACTCCCGACAAGAGTGACAGTCTTAGCAACCCCGGGGCAGTTCTCCTCGGGCCCATGGAGCTGATAGGAGCTGGAATTGACTAGAGGACAGTGGCTTTGGGTTATATTTGCCAAATTATGGCTGAATTAAAACTCTGGATTTGCGGCAGATACAAGAGTTTAGAGACACTTAAAAATAGTCTGAGAATCGGGTGGTTATACGGAATTGAGAATGTGGAGTATCATGTATTTTGCTATTATTTATAAGTTGTGTGCTGCACATATTTGATGTCATTAAATGTATACACTATGCACCTATACACACAGACATCTCATGCACATCCACACACACACGTGACTTATCCCTACTTCACATCAGTTGTTAAAACATTTGCAGGTCGAGTCCACCTGTCATTATGCCAATGATGGATTGAATCAAGAGCTTGGCTTTAATCAGCAGTGTGATTGGTGACATCACAGGCACACAAAGAGAAAGGCCAGGCTGGGGAAGAAGGCTCCCACCAGAAGTTACCCCCTGGTCCAAGCTGCCCTTCTGCATCTCCGTGGCTCTCTTCCTAGTTTCCCGATCCCACTTTCACACTCTCATTTGTCCTTTAGTTTTGGTCAACACCTGCCCCCTCCCACACAAAAGTTACACAGTGGCAGTCGGACATATTGAGCACCTGATCTGCACTACTGCCGAGTCATCTTGGACCTTCATTTCTTTACATAGGGTGCAAAACAGGGAGGAAAACGGCGTTTTCTACTTCCGTAAATAATTACAGGCTCCGAAGCTCACAGGGAAGTCCAACCTGTCCTATCGAGGGTCGCTATGAGTCAGCACATATTTGATGGCAATGAGGCTTTGTTTTATGGCCCAGAGGCGGCCAACTCCTCTCTCTAGGCTCTTCTCCCCACACACCCCTCTTCCTGCATGGCCCTGACCACTCTGACATTAAACATTTCACACCACACATCTAAGAGCACAGGTCTATCACTTGTCCGGGGCTCCTGACTCAGGTGGTACCAGCATCACCTGCCAGGGCGAAAGCCTTGGCTCTCCTGTCCTTTTCAGCCCACCTATTGCCACCCCTTCAAGTGTCTGAAGCACATTTGGACTTGGTCATTCTTCTAAGTTTCTGGAATCGACATGTGCCGCTGACTCCCTTAAACTGTTAGTCTCGCATACCCACAGGAGGTGACTATGAGTCGGCAGTGAATTTTTTAAGAGCCTGGTGTAGTAGTTATGCATTGGGCTGCTAATTGCAAAGTAATTCAAAATCAGCCACTCCATGGGAGAAAGATGAGGCTTTCTGCTCCTGCAGATCGTCTCAGAAACCGACAGGGGCTGTTCTACCCTGTCCTAGGAGTCAGAATCCACTTGATGGCAGCGTGTCTGGCTTTTCAGACTTTGCCATGTTAGTGCAGTTACTTTGGGCCCTAGAGGGGAGGGGAGGGTTGGGAAGTGGGTGCTGTCATGCACTGGCTCTGGTCACCGTGAGAGATTGACGGCACTGACATGAGATGGGCCCCCTTCTCTCATGTTATTTCTATTCTTTATATATGCAATTTAAAAAAAATCATGGTGCTGGTGAGAAATCCTCAAAGTACCACGGACTGCTGGAGAACCAATCTGTCTTGGGAGAAGAATGGCCAGTGTTCCTTAGAGGCCAGTATGGCTAGGCTTTGCCTTACATACTTTGCAGCGACTGCAAGGAGACCAGCCCCTGGAGGACATCACGTTTGGTAAAGTGGAGGGGCAGTGAACAAGGGAAGACTCAATGAGATGGACTGACACACTAGCTGCAACAATGGGCTTAAGCCTCGGAATAATGGCGAGGACGGCGCAAGACCGAGCAGTTTTCATTTGGTTGTGCAGAGGGTCAGATGCCACATCAGCATGTGTGTAAACTATGTCTTACAGGCAATAAGAAGATTATGTAAAACTGTAGGTGCCCAGCTGATTGTAATAAGCCATTTTCACACTCAAAGTACAGGTCTGTTCCACACGTGACCCTTAGCTCTTCTCATTCATTCAACGGCTATTGAGCACAAAGCAGGCACTATGGCAGGTGTTGGTGCGATCGTGAGCTTGCACTCAGGTGTGGGAGGCATGCCACATGTGTGAATTCTGTCACCTAGTCACGACTGGCCTGCTAAGTGAGACCAAGCAGAAACTGGAAAGGGGGGAGGAGGATGGCAGGCAGAGGACAGGGTGCTGCCCTCAGAGGCAACAGTGAGGAAGGATGCTAGGTGTGTGATGCAGGGCCCCAGGCTTTACCAGAGATAGAACAGGCGTACCGGTGACCCATGGAAAAAGCATCATGCCAACCAGTGGAGAGGTCTGGGGGGCTGGCCCCAGTACCAAATACTAAGTGGATGCCTTCCCCTCCCCCCAGAAGAATTTATTTCAAAGGACGGCGTTGAATCTGCAGCTCCGGAAGAGGGACATATCTGATCAGAACCCACAGGAGCAGATGAAGGGGGAGCAGGAGAGAGTGGAGCACATACTGGCTCACCATGCCCTGAGGACGATGACCCCAATTAGAGCAGCCAGTCCACAGAGAGGACCACATGGCCAGCTCCACTATGAGACATGACGTCCCTCACTGACCCATGGCCCTGCAGGGGACAGCAACAGAGGCAGTGTGGGAATTGCGCCCGACCTGATCCCGCCACACCGAGGCAAAGCACTGGGGGGTGCAGCGGAACAGCAAGGGAATGGGTCCCCAGGGAATGCTGAAGGTGGACTTTGGGGCCAGGGCGTGGTGCCCCAGCAGACTGGACTGGAAAACACTCATAAAGGCCAACAAACGATCCTTGAACTAACTACAAGCTTTTCTTTCTTGTTGTGCTTTGTATTTTTGTCAGTGGTATGTTATTGTTTTGTTGCATAGCGTTGCTTGGTTTTGCTCTGTCTTGTTTTTGTGCATGTTATTATCTCCACAGGTCTGTCTAAATAAGATAGGCTGGATGAACAAGCTGGAGGGAAAACAACGGGACTTGACAGTTCCGGTGGGGAAATGGGATAGGGGGAGGTGGGGGATAAAGATGTGGTGTTAACAAACCTAGGGACAAGGGAACAACAAGTGATCCAAATTGGGGGTGAGGGGGGAGTGGCAGGCCTGGTAGGGCATGATCAAGGGTAATGTAACGAAGAGGTATTGCTGAAACCCAGGTGCGGACGGAGCATGATAGTGGGACAGGAGGAAAGTCAAGGGAAATAGAGGAAAGAGCTGGGAGGCAAAGGGCATTTATAGAGGTCTAGACAAAGATATGTACATATGCAAATATATATGCGGATGGGGAAATAGATCTATGTGCCTATATTTATAGGTTTAGTATTAAGGTGGCGGAAGGACATTGGGCCTCCACTCAAGTACTCCCTCAATGCAAGAATACTTTCTTCTATTAAAATGGCATTGTATGATGCTCACCCTCCCGACACAACCACTGAAGACAAAGCGGGTGAATAAGCAAATGTGATGAAGAAAGCTGATGATACCTGGCTATCAAAAAGGATAGCGTCTGGGGTCTTAAAGGTTTGAAGGTAAACAAGTGGCCATCTAGCTCAGAAGCAACAAAGCCCACATGGAAGAAGCACACCACCCTGTGAGATCACGAGGTGTCGAAGGGAGCAGGTATAAGGTATCATCAGAACAAAAAAATCTTACCATAGTGAATGAAGGGGGAAGTGCAGAGTGGAGACCCAAAGCCCATGTGTTGGCCACTGGAGAACCTCTTGCAGAGGGGTCCAGGGGAGGAGATGAGTCAGTCAGGGTGCAATGTAGCACCAATGAAGAATATAGCTTTCCTCTAGTTCCTAAATGCTCCCCCCACCCCCACCCATCCCACACACACTATCATGATCCGAATTCTACCTTTCAAGTCTGGCTAGAGCAGAGGATGTACACTGGTGCAGATAGCAACTGGAGGCACAGGGAATCCAGGGCGGATGATCCCTTCAGGACCAGGTGATACTGGGAGGGTAGAGGGAGAGTGGGTTGGAAAGGGGGAACTGATTACAAGGATGTACATGTGACCTCCTCTCTAGGGGACAGACAACAGAAAAGGGGGTGAAGGAAGACGATGGACAGGACAAGATACGAAAAAATAATAATAAATTATCAAGGGCTCATGAAGGAGGGGGGAGAGGGGAGGGAGGGGGAAAAAAGAGGACCTGATGCCAAGGGTTTAAGTGGAGAGCAAATGTTTTGAGAATGATGAGGGCAATGAATGTACAGATGTGCTTTACACAATTGATGTATGTATGGATTGTACTAAGAGTTGTATGAGCCCCTAATAAAACATTTAAAAAAAAAAAGGCATCATGCCTTGTGTGTGCGTGCAGAAGACGGCCAAAGCAAGGAGTCTGGGGAGGAGACGACCGCATCAGCCCCGTGATGGCGCCACAGACCAGACAGCAGGAGTGGGTTGGATAAGGACAGATTAGGAAGGCAGAGCTGCAGTGTGTGACAACGGCTAACGGACAAGATAAGGGTGTGCCCAAGAGTCCAGGTGTGCCAAAGGTCAGGGATAGGCTAAAAGCCAAAGGTGGCTGCGAGGATGAGCTGCCATCTACGAGAAGGGACCAAGCAGGAACCCAGTGCTCCCAGGCACCCTGTCCCTCCGGCAGAGGTGCAGAGCAGGGAACGAGCAGTCTGGGGTGTGGGGTGGGAGCCTGCGTCAGCAGCCCTTAGACTGGGTAAGATAACCAGTGTTCCAGTGTGGAGATAGACAGTGCGCAGTTGAACAAGGTGGAGGTGGCGTGTGCCGATGGCAGGGCAGTTTCCGTGGGACTGACCTGCCTCTGGGGAAAGCAGGCTAGCAAGCAAGACACGCATGGAGACAATGCTGAGGCACATGGCTGCAGAGGTAAGTGAAGGGGTTGTTGGGGAGCACAGCATGGTTGAGAGGGGGACTCACTGGGGTGCTGTCCCCCATGGGCAGGAGGGGAAGGATGGGCAGAAGCTGGTTACGGAACAAAAACTGCCAGCACCACAGGTGTGTCTTCTCATGAAGATGGTGGAAAGCAGGAGGGTTAGGAAGAAGCAGGGCAGACAGCAGCAAGCCAGCCGGTGGGGCGCGGGCTGCATCCTGGTGGGTGCACGGCTGCATTCAGGCACAGTGGGCCACAGGGAAGCCGCTGACAGACAGGAATCAGCATGTCTCAGCCATCCCAGGCCTCTGCCGGGCCCTGGACACTACCAGCCCCCAGGCCTGGGGGGCGGAGGGGGTGCCTGCAGTCGGAGCTCCCTGGGCTCTTCGAGGAAGTGAGGGTGCTGGAGCAGAAAGGAGGCAGGGCAGAGCCTGTCACCAGTCCTGCCAGTTCTCACCACAAAAGGTTGCAGGCAGGTCTATGAGGGAGAGGGAGTTCACACAATCCGGGACCCCCAGGCCACTGGGCAGCCTTGCACAGTGCTCGGCAGGGAGGGGGCACTCAGCCTGCGTGTACGGCAGGGAGAAGAGGACGAGAAGGGAGGGCCAGACACCAGAGCGAGAATGCAGTAGGATTTCTAATTTATACTTTTAAAACAGCCAGAGCAGGGAGAAGACACTCGCCCCAAGGTCTTTACAGCTTCCTTCCTAGGGTGGCCCGAGGCGCAGTCACTTTTTGGTCCAAAACTGTTTGTACCGCTCCACGTCAAAGTCGTCCTTGAATTCGGGCTCTTCTTTCTTTTGTTGGAACTTGGCCTCCCGTTTCCGGAAGCGGGCCTTTCGCTCTTCAGGAGACAGCTGGTCAATGTCTATAGGCATCTGTGGGTGAAGTTAGGGAGATGCACACCCTGAATCAACTCAAGAGAAGGGGCTGGGCCAAAGAAAAGGCCAACATCCAGCTCATCTGAAGGGACCTGACCAGCGTTTTACTGAAACGACATTAGCCCAAGTCTTTGTGCTACCTCATTGTTATCCTCCTGTGTAACAGTTTAATGTCATATTCTGCTGGGATGATTTTGTTTTTAAAGAGGTCCCCCCCACATCCCTGGTCGTTTCCCCAGGATCTGAGCTTTCTTACACAGACCACTGATCCACCCCGTCTGAACATGATGCCCTGAGCTGAGCTCTGTCTCCCTCGGCTTCGCCCCGTCCAGTAGCCACCCTTCCCCAGTGACCTGCTCCATGGTCTGAAGTTATGTGTTTGTTCCAGGCCACCTGGTGCAGAGACCTGGGAAGGATGGGTCCTCTGCAGCAGCCTTCTTCAGAGAGCACCTTGCTGAAGCCCAGGGACCGCCTCCTGCCTCCACCCCTGGCCCTTACCACCAGCAAGCGCCGAGGCTCCCTGTAGCGGATGTGGATGGTGGAGCCGTCCTGCTTGACCAGGAGCACAGGGTAGACGCGCGCGTAGGCCTGCCTGCGGAGCCGGGTGAATGAGGCCCTGTTGCAGTCGGCTCGTGCCAGGGAAGTGTGCAGGTGGCAGGAGGAGGGGCCAGCTCTCTGAACTAGACTCTGCCGAAGCAGGCTGCAGGAATACACACAAACACTGGGTCAGTAAGTCCAACATGGCCCCACGTCTGTCAGCCTCTCCGGGTCACGGGAAGAACTATAGACATGCATGGGGGAAAGGTTAGGGGGACCCTGCACATGTGGAATGTGTTCCCAAAGTGGAGGAAGAAGCCCAAGTGCTGACTGCACAGGGAAGGAACAACACAAGGCAGCGATGCTGAGTATGAAAACAGCCTGCTACAGGCCGTCTCACAGCCACCCTACAGAACAAGGTAGAACTGCCCCCATAGAATCGTTCTCAACCTGTGGGTCACGACCCCCTTGGGAGGTTGAATGACTCTTTTGCAGGGGTTGCCCGATTTGTAACAGTAGCAAAATTAAAGTTATGAAGCAGCAATGAAAATAATTTTGTTTGGGAGTCACACCTGAGGCACTGTATTAAAGGGCAGCGTCACTAGGAAGGTTGAGAACCACTGCCCTATAGGTTCTGAAACAGTAACGCTTTATCGGAAAGTTACATCTTTCTACCCAAAAGCAGCTGGTGTGTTCCAACTGCTGACTTTGCGGTTAGCAGCATAACACATAACCACTCTGCCACCAGGGCTCCTTTGTCATCAGTGCTCCTGTGGGGTCACTATGAGTTGGCATCAACTCGAGGGCAGGGAGTGTGAGAAAGGCCAGATTTCTGAGAAGACAGAAAAACAGGCTCGCGGTGGCAATGATTGCAAAACTCTTATGAATACAACTGAACTACTTAAATGCATGATATGTGCATTATATGCCAGTGAAAATGTTAAGAATAAAAATAATTTTTTAATCGTTTTATTGGGGGCTCGTACAATTCTTATCACAATACATACATACATTGTGTCAAGCACATTTGTTGCCATCATCATTCTCAAACCATTTGCTTTCTACTTGAGCCCTTAATATCAGCTCCTCCAATAAAAATAATTTTTAAAAGAAAGAAAAACAGGCTCGCTCATGGCCCCAGGGATGGGGCAGAGCATGGACAGGGCCTCCTCTCACTCACCCTGTTCCAGCATGGCACCATGCACACAACGACACGACACTAACAGGCCTTGGACACCCAGATTTGGGTGAGGATGTTCTGGGGGGTGGGTTGGCGGGTACTGAAAACAGCAGGCTGTAGTGACAGCCACCCTGTCCCATTACCAGGGAGGCTGTTGTGGGGAGAGTGCATGAGGCTCTCCAGACAACCCAGACAAAAGAGATGCTGGGAGGCCAGTTCACCTGTTGGAGAGGCTTGGGTGGCCGGCCCAAACCCCTGGGGACAACAGACAGACTGGGGCACTGGTTTCCAGGGGAAAGAAAATGTGTGGACCCTTAGCTTCTGAACACAGCTAGCACTCAGCCCTCAGTGTGCACACATCAAAATCAGACTGAAGCAACAGGAGAGTGACAGGCACCTGTGCCAGCTATCTTAGCCTTCTGGTTTCAGAAATTCCTCTGGCTCTGAGATTCCAATCTTTACCCTGACTTGAATCTAGGCCAGACCATCCCAGTTTACCCCTACCCCCCAGGCTTGAGGAACAAGATGTCTTAAGTACCACCAGGCTTTTCTTGGACCTGCTGCCTATCTCAGACATGGCCTCACGGACTTTGGTGGTGGTCACCCTTGACGACTACGAACCATAAATCACCACATCCTGCTCATTTCTTTCCTCAGCTCTCAAGTTCCCTTCCTCCACCCCTACATCTTGAGCACCTGGCTCAGTTCATCATAGCAGCCTCCCACTGGGTCCCTCGGCTGCCACTCAAGCCTCCACACACTCAGAATAATTGCTCCAAAGATCCATCTGTTTAAATCAGGTCCTCTGTTCCCACTGCTCTCAGGATAAAACACTAAACTCTGAGCTGCCCACATGGCTTTCAGTATCTCTGCATTCTCACGTCACTCCCACCCTCCTACGCATAGCCAGCCGAGAGCCCTGCAATTCCAACACAGCCCTTACACTGCCCTCTGCTGGGTCTCCACCCTCCTGTGGTCCCATCACTCCTGAACTGCCCACAGCAGCATTGTTCCAGATGGCTCTGCAGTGTGCTCATCTCCCCCACTGAACTGGGATGTGAGGTCCTGGGAACAACCATTGCATCCTACTCAGTGGTAATATGGGGCTCAGTAAATGCTGGCTAAATGAATCCAGGCCCTGCCTTCAAACATATACAAGCTGTACATCATGAGAAACGTAAGCACATTGTCATCAAGTTGATTCCAACTCAGAGTGACCCTACAAGACATGAGTAGAATGTCCCTTTGGGTTTCTGAGGCTGTAAATCTTCACAGAAGTTGACAGCCTTATCTCCCTCCCTTGGAGCAGCTGGTGGGCTTAAATGGCTGACCATGTGATTAACAGCTCAACACTAGCAACTCTACACTGCCAGGGAGCCTTTATGAAAAGCATGGAAGCAGGGGAAAAACCAAACAGAACATGGGCTCTAGGGCTAGAAGGCTCTCCGTGCGTGCACAGAGCTCGGGGGCCCAGACAAGAGCAGCTCCAGAGAACATGGGCCAGTGGCTTGGAAAGGCTTACTTCAAGAGGGGCTTTAATCACTTCTTGGCCTTTTGGCTAAGATCAAGTTTAAGAGGGGCTCTAGTTGATCCCTGAAGACAGATGGTGGATGTTTTTAACCATTAGTCAGTTGAAACCTTTTCCTGGACAAGAGTCCTCCAGGGAACAAAGAAGCCCAAGGGCCCCTTTCTATCGCTACACCAAACCACAGCTTCAGATATTGCAGGCGCCTCTCCAGGTCCGAGGGTAATATAAAACTAATGACCCAGTTTTTCACTCTGGTAACACTGTGACCTTATACCTGCATTTCTCCTTCTGGGGAGGCCAGGGGTTGTGGGGGAAATAGAAGATGGAGGGACAGCAGGAGGCCCATGGCACCATCTCACTCAGTAGCCGGCTTTGAATAGCAAAGTGATGACCACCACCGTCACCAGTTTGGTACTGGGTACTGTCAAGGAATTTCTATTTCTCCTTCATTGTATTTTCCAGATAAAACCACAATGGCTCGGGAGGTTTCCCATGGCAGCACAGCATAAAGTTGTTAAGTCAGCATTCACACGAGTGACCTTTGATAGTCATCCCAAGAAACCTGGATGTCCATGCTTACCCAGACAGGCTGCCCACAACTGCCATTCCTCCTCAGAGTTCCCTGGCACGTACAGGCAGCCCTGGCCCTGGTGTGTGACCTGTCAGGCAAAGGAACAGGAGAGCAAAAAAGAAAAAAGGTAACATGTAACTGATCTTTCCTTCATCTCAGCCAGTAATTAAGCCAGGGGCCCCAAGCTATATGACAGGACCATTTTCCAATCTCCCAATTATTTGCAAGGAGCTCTGCCTCAAGTAATCATTCAAATCACTGAAATGAAACAAAACGACTGCTAAGTATTGCAGTGGGTTCAAACATGAGTGGATAATTCATTGAGCGGATGGCCCGGGCCTGGGCGGCGCTTCGTTCTGTTGTGGCGTTGTGAGTCAGATCTGACTTGCCGGCACCTTAGCGGCAGGCACAGGGCCTGCCCACCTCTCTACTCGCAGACTTGGACTCCGGATGGGGCAGTGCCAGCGGATTTTGGTGGGTCAGCGAGCGAGTTACGGAGTCCGGAGAATGGAAATGCAATGGAAGCTGCAGAGTGCACTTTGTTTTCCAAGGTTATTTAACGATCCCAACAACCCGGTGAGCCACGGAGTAACAGGCCTAGTTGCGGAACGGGGCCTGACATTCAGGGTTACTTTTCAGTATGCCCTGGACGCCCACTTTCTGTGCTGGGGTCTCCACCGGGAAAGGCCAGACGCTCCAAACCCTCAATATGTGTAACCTCAAATATTCAGACTCTGGGAAAGAGCGATTTCCTGGTTGAGACGCGCACGTTTTCTTTGGCATTCTCTATTTTGGCGGTGAGTTTCGTTTCGTGGATCTCTAACGAATGAAAGGGCTGCAAACTCGGTGGGGAATAGGAGGGGGAAAGACCTTGTTGAGCCTAAAATGAACATTCTGTTCAGTAATTTTCTTATAAGTTGAGCCCCATCCCTTTCCCACTTCTGCCTCCCCTACCAAACGGAGAACCCGGACACAGGACAGGAGACGCCCGGCGACCAGCGCGCTCCAGGGCAGGCACCACGAGGGCTCGCCGGCCCCGCCCCTCTCCAGGCGGAAGCTTCCGCGGAAGCCCTTCCCCCTTCCGGGCTGTTTCCCCACCAGCACGCCGGGATGGGAAGGACCGATGGTCGAGCCTTCTTAGCACGCACCTAATGCCACCCCTGTCAGACAGGGGCAGACAGACAGCCTCACGGGGTCACCGACCAGTCCGGGCGCAGGCTCCTCCGGCTGCAAGGCCCGACGTCCGCCGCGGCGCAGCGAGTCTACGTCACGGCACCTGCGCCCGACGCAGCGCTGACGTCACGAGGGGCGGGGCGGCCCGCGGCGGGACTGACGTGCAAGTCCGGAGCTAGCGAGGTCCCACATGCTGCGGCGCCCGCTGGCGGGGCTGGCGGCGGCCGTCCTGGGCCGGTCCCCGCCGGACGGTGAGTAGCGGGGGGTCCGCGGCCGTGGGGCAGCGGGCGGGGGACGTGGTCCGGAGGCCCTCCGCGGCTCGGAGCGGCCGGGGCGGACACTGCAGGCCCGCGCGCAGGGGGCTCTTGATTTCGCTTGAGGAGTCCCAGCTCCCGCGTTCTCGTCGCGATCTCGGCGGTCTGCGAGCGCGTGCATGTTTGATCCCGCTGTAATTACAGCTCCATGAAGCGACCGCACGCGTTGGCGCCTCTGCAATGCTCTGTCCAGTGCACAAGGAGCCCTGGTGGCAAAGTGAGGTATGCGTTGAGTTCGAAACCACCAGCCGCTCCGGCGGAGAAAGGTGAGGCTTTCTACTCGTATACAGATTTAAACAAAAAGTGCAAGACCACGACGCCACCATCTGGGGCTCCTGCATATAGATTTACACCCTCGGAAACCCACAGGGGCAACTCTGCTCTGTTCCTTGAATGTCGCTCTAAGTCGGAGTCGATGCCACGCCGTGGCCGTGCGTGAGAGATACAGAGCAAGTGGCCCAGACACAGGGTAGCAGTGCCTTGTCCAGAGTTCGGACGTCAGAGGAACTCGAAAAGCTTTTTTGCACTTGAAATTGGTTCATTTCCCCAGATGAGTGGTTCCCAAGCTCAGTCCATGGGCCTCTTCTGATTCTTACCAAAAGCTTACAGCGAGCAAAATGAGGACAATAAAAGGATGGTAGCGAATGTCTTCAGATTTACTGCATTTTAAGGACTTCTCTTTATGGCCACGTCCTTTTTGTTTTGCTTGTGTGCTTTCAGATTGGCGTGGGTAGTTCCTTATTTTCTTCCTGTAGACAGAGGTCATAGTGGATCGACATGGGGTTAATTTTAGGTTTAGACACATTGAAAACTGGTGCCCAGTGTCAAGCTTTAAAACTTAAGGGGGGGGCGGGGGCACTCCTAGTAAGGAAAACTCCAGACGTTCCCTAAAACCCCTGCTGTCTGAGCACCTCGTGCTGGATGTCCCTACATGATGAGAAGGGGCACGATGGGAGGAAGGCTGCCCTTCCCTGTTGTGGGCCACTCAACAGAGTTGATTCTCCCTGGGGCCTGGGTTCCAAAGGCTGCTTCCAGGTCGCTAAGGAGACTGAAACATCACCAGGACCTGCCTTGGGCTGCCAGCGCATGGCTGCAGGTTCAAACCCACCAGCAATTCCACTGGAGAAAGATGCTGTCTGCACCTGAAGCTATCAATCTTTACGAACAGAAAGCCTCATCCTTCTCCAGTGGAGTAGCTGGTGGGTTTGAATGGCTCACCTTGTGGTTAACAGCCCAACGCATAACCCCGCTACATTACCAGTGCTCCTCGTCCTAAGGGCTAAATGGTTTCATAGCATTACTTAGCTAGGGGATACCAAAAGTTTAAATCTCCCCAGTGCCCTGTAGCCAGGACCAGTGACAGTTCTGCTCACCGTGCCTATTTAGGAAGGCCTAAGGGATGCTTACCAGCCTTCCTTGAGTCCAGTCCAGTTAGTCTCTCTTATTCAGGCACCTTTATAGTGTAGCCTTCCCTTTATAAGAAGCCTGGAAGGAATTGACTTACCTCTTCTCTACTCTCACGAGGACTGAGTCTTTTCTGTTGATGTCTCCTGGAAGCTGGAGAAGATAGTGGTTGGTGCCAATATTCCTGATGTGATCCAGTCTATGTGACTATTATGGGGGTCGAGGCAGAAGACCCTTTGGACAGGCTAGGATTGTGGGGGAAACTGGAGAGAGGTACTTCCATTTCCAGAGCAGAGGTCTTTCTCAAGAAAAGCTGTTCATTGGTGGCAAATGGAGAGAAGTGGGTGTTCCTTGTTTAGGGAACATTCTGACCAGGGGTCCCAGAGCCTGGAGATGCCTTAGAGCCCTTCCACTTCTGAACATCTATGGGAATCACAAGTCCCTCGTTCTGGTGCTTGTGGAGTTTTCGATTTCTTGCCAGCCAGCTCTGGATTGGAATTACAGAGTCATAAATGGAAGATGCAGACTATCCGTGGTTAGAGGGTTCTGTCTCACCAAAAGAAGACACCTCCAGCCGTAAGGCCTTTAAAGGGACCCTTCGATCCATGATCCTTTTAGCGTGAGGTGTTATAAATCCTGGCCTCTGCCTGGGGTTATAGCCCCATTTGGGAAGGCACGCTGCTGTGCTGACGTTCAAGGATTACAACTCAATATAAAGAACAAAATCTTCACAACGGCACCATAGGTAACATGATCGATGGAGAAAGTTTAAAGTTGTCCAGGATTGTGTCTTGCTTGGATCCACCATCAATGCTCATAGAAGCAGCAGTTGGGGGATCAAACACACCCTGCATTGGGTGAATCTGCTGCACAAGACCTCTGTAGAGGACTGAAGAGCAACGATGTGACTGTGGGGACTAAGGCTCACCTGACCCAAGCCATGGTATTTTCAGTTGCCTAATATGCATGTGAAAGTTGTATGTTGCATAAGGAAGACCAGAGAAGAATCGATGCATATGAATTGTGGTGTCAGAAGAATATTGAAAGTACCATGGACTGCCCCAAGGACAAACCGATCTGTCCTGGAAGAAATAAAGCCAGAGTACCCCCTTAGAAGCAAGGATAGCTAGACTTCGTCTTACATACTTTGGACATGTTGTCAGGAAAGACCAGGTGAAATGGAAGGGCAGTGTAAAAGAGGAAGGCCCTCATTAAGATGGATTGGTTTGGTGGATACAACAACTGGAACAATTGTGAGGCTGGCACAGGACCGGGCAGTGTTTTGTTCTGTTGAGCCATAGGGTTGCTACGGGTCGAAACCGAATAACTGGCACCTAACAATATTCAGAGTCTCCACCTTACTAGAGAATATGATTCAAGACACCGCCTTTTGTTTTCTGGACGTTTTGGTCTGTGTGTGGAAGGAAAACACACTCATGAAAGCCATCCCTTTGAGACCTTTAAGTGTCAGTTCTCCCGGGTCTTGGCAACAGCTAGAGCTGAATCCTGGGCTAGATGTCTGTCCAGTGAGGGATATGTCCTTGTCCAAAGTGACTTGTATGTTAGCTCTGTCAGTTTGCTCACTGAATGGCACCTCGTCTCCACATAAGCCAAGTGCATTCCTGGAGACCCGGGTCATGTGGTCATATTTGGTAATAGAGGTGGCTGTGGCCATGCCCCTGACCCATTAGGGTACGGATTGCCTACATGGTGCTGGGTTGTGCTTCTGCAGGGCCCGACCAGGGCCCAAACACTGGTGGAGGCAGTGTTTGGAGGCAGACCAGGATCCTTGCTAGCCAGAGGCAAGGGAGAATAGAGACTCAGGTGTGGCATGTGGCTTGTGTGGGTGGGCTGGGATTGGAAGGAGAGGCCACCATGTTGTATGGCACCAAGTTCAGGCCTGTGCACAAATGTGCATGGGGCTAGGTTTTGTGTCTCAGCCCTTTGGGGATCTGACCACGGGGCCTCCCTGAGATGGCAGTAACAGTGGCCTCCCTGCTCTGGATCCAGCCTGTCCTAAGGGCATCCAGGCCCTCTCCTCATGGAGAATCCTTTGGAGTCCTCAGAGTCAGTCATAGATAGGATTCATTTCCCTATGGGTACATGCAATCAAGTATCAAAATCAAACATAAGATAGCACAACAAAATAAAATTAATAGAAGATACTTCCTTTTCAGTTCCCTATTCTGACATCTCTGACCCTGTCCACCTGGAGCTAGGTCAGACCTCACAAGTTAAAAGGACACACTCCTTCAGATGGCCAGGTGGGCCTCAGAGGCCAGCTATGGTACCCCTCACTTCTCAACTGCTGGCTATAAATGTGGGGGTTCCCTCTATCTCCTATAAGCTCAGGGTTCCCGGGGCCCATCATTTCTGACCTGCTGACTCCTGCTAGCCTTTCAGGTTCAATAATTCACTGGAATGACTCGCAGGCTTCATGGAAGGCATACACTTTAGGACTGCAGTTTTTCATAGGAAAAAGGATACCAAAAAAGACAGGGCGAAGCCTGGTGAGGGTGAGGGTTCCCAGCATGGAGACCCCATGCCTCCCCAAAGTGAGACAGTACCCCGCTCGCGTGCATGAGTCCTTTTCACCTGCCAGGGAGCCCAGGGCCCTGCGTCCAGAGCTTTGATTGGAGACCTCAGTCTCTAATGCAGACTTCACCCCTGTCTCCTGAGGTGATGACAAGGACTTACACAGCTCTTTCTGGCTGACAGCCCACCCAGAGTGGCTGTTTCACCTCACCTAATCCGTTAGAGTGCTGTCCTCTGGAGACACTTACATTCTACAGGTGTTTTAGAGACTACCTTTCAGGAATGGAGAGCAAAGATCAAATTCCCTGGGTTTAGTGCATGTAAATTCTGTACCTTCCTCCAAGTGGACTCAAACCAAAATCTCAACCGCCATCAAGTTAATAACAGCAACTCAGGTATCCTGTAGGACATGTGAATTTCCAAGACTAATGGGAGTAGAAAGCCCTGCCTTTTTCTGTCAGAGTGGTTAGTGGTTTTGAACTGCCGACCTTGTAGTTAGCAGCAGCCCAACGACACATAAAGCACTACACCGCCAAGTGGATAGTCTTGAGCACATCACCACCCACGTGTTTATAGGTATTAGAAGCGGTGATGTCCTGGCTTCCTGGTGGGTGGTCTGGGAGGATGTGTGGAGCCAACTGGGTGAGGTTTCCTGGCTTGTGCTTATGTGACTTCAGTGTTTGTAGCCTGTGCTGGTCGGTTTCTGCGGGGTGTTTGGGTAGCCCCTCTTCTTGGGCCACACTCTTCTACAGGTACATGCTGCCCTGCTAGACACATGGGAATGGGGAAGGGAGCTAGGCTCCCCCTCCTCAGCAGGACACCTATTGGCAGGCGGGGAATAAAGGTTCCTGGGAACGTGTCAGGGGAATGATAGGACCTGGCATTGTCTTAGGAGACTGATGAGAGCTGAAACTGTAAACTGCCCGCAACTGACATGAGGCTTCCCCGCAGCATCCCCTCTAGGTATGGCAGCCATCAGGGACTTGGTGGCTCTCTAGTCTCATCTCAGCCTTCTGTTGTCCCTCCCCACTCAGTCATCCTCCTCCAGCCAACCACGCGCACACAGGTCCTGCAGGGACCTCTCTGCACATGTCCTCTCTCACCTCCCTTTCCCATCCCTGAGCAGGTAGCTGCCTCCCAGAATTTGTCAAGTAGAAAGTGCCATGTGGTCTTTGCGCTCCCCGCCCCCATCACAGTCTTGGAGCAGTGGACAGTCTCCTTCCTCTGGGTGAAGACCTAGCCAGGAAGGGCTGAGAGGGAGAGGCCATCCGCTGAGCCCTTAGGCTTGTGCCCATCTGTCCCTGCTTCTGGGCCTCATGCCTGCAGCAACCCCACACAGCTCTCAAAGGGCGCAGGCCAGCTGCCTCATTCCCACACCGGAAATGTAGCTCTGCACAGCCTGGAGACCCTTGTGCACAGGGACCCTGACCACAGCTGACCTTGAGAGCCTCACCTTGTCACCTTGGAGCAGGGCGGAGCCACACTGCTTCCTTGGGAGGCTGTGACCTCATCGCACCAGCCTAATGTGCTCTTCAGCCAGGGGCCTCAGGACACACTCAAGGACAGTATCTTTTTGTGTTTTGTCTTGGGCAATCTTTTATTGAGTATTCTTTAGTTTAGGGCACACTTTAAATTAGGGTTCTTAACCTGTGGGTCACAACCCCTTTGGGGGTCAAACGACCCTTGCACAGGGGTCGCCCGATTCATAACAGTAGCAAAAGTACAGTGATGAAGTAGCGACGAAAAGAAATTTTGGTTTTGGGGGTCACCACCACATGAGGAACTGTATGAAAGGATCAAGGCAATAGGAAGGTTGAGAACCACTGCCCTTAATGGGTGAGGGGGAGGCTCTTGCAGCTTACCAAGGAAGTGGCAGGAAGGCCACACCCTGGCCTGCATGATCCTTTTGTTGGGGACCTGACAGGTGCCGAGCCCCTTCCTCGGGGAAGCACCTGACCTCAGGGTTTCCAGTTGGCAGACACGTTGGAAGCTCACAGCGTTGGAGCAAACCCAGCCAGCCTTCTAGCATCCCGCTGCTCTGGGCCGAAAGAACCATCGCCCGTTGGAGCGGGCTGGGTGTTTGCGGGAGCCCCTGGTATTGCTGCCTCAGTGCCTGGGAGAATCCCACGGGAGTGGCCCCAGGAACGCTTCCGAGAGGACAGCACTAGTTCACGAGCCGAGTCTTACTTCTGCTGATGGACAGCAGCGCCGTCAACTCAGATTAAACCGCTCCCACTCCCGCCTCACAGCATAAAAAACTTGGAGGATTTTTTTCAACGTGATTTTTTTTTTTTTAAGTAGCATAATTTTTCCTTGGGTCATCATGAGAGAATTGGTTTTTGGGTCATCATGAGAGAATTGGCCCTACTTTTTTGCTTTTTTTTTCTTTCTTTCCTTTGAACAGGGATTTTGGACCAAGTTTTGTTGGTTTTTAAGTATCCGCATCTGCCTCCCCCTCTATCAGATCGGCTTCTTCCCTGGCCACCACCTCGAGGTGCTCCCTGGTTCAACTGCTGTAGGAGGCCCGGGAGGTGGGGGGCCTCCATAGAAAGGGGAGACCCTCATCCTCATCAGTGCTTGCATCTCTGCTGAGCACCATGCATGTCGAGCCGTGAGCATTCTGGTGCAGAGCAGCTGGACCAGAGCAAGGAAGGAAAATGCCAAAGATGATTTAAACATGCACACATGCAAGAATATCAAAACACCTGGGTTTCTGAGAGCAGTTATTCTACCTACACCTCAATGGGGCCATTCTGATTTCCCAACAAAACAGATGACTGGATGCAGGCTAGTTACAGTGCAGTTGATACAGGGAAGCTAATCTTGAACCCTGCCCACTCGCCTACCACTCCTTTACAGAGCTCAGCAGACATTGGGTTATTGGATAGTTTCTGGCCTGGAGTTGGGGAGAGGGAACAGGATAGTTCATTTACACAGATCTTCATGTATAGTGGAGAGGTTTTAAAAGGATTCGAGTTTGAATTCCCCGGGGTTACATAGTTTGCATTAGGTAAACTCGTGAGTGTCCTGTGGTTAACAAATGCCTTTGCCCTAAAGAAGCCTGCAAATCACCTCGTTCCACTGGGCCTCAGTTTCCCTCTTCCCATCAGCTCTACTGAGAGCCGGATGGTGCTGTGGGTTAGATAGTGGGCGGCTCACCCCCTCGTGGGCACTTCCAGCTGCCCAGAAGGTGCCCTCTGCTCCCATAGACATTTACAGGCTTACAGACCCTACGGGTCAGCTCCACTGTGCCCTATGGGGTCGTTGTGAGTCAGAATCTACTCCAGTGGCAGTGGATTTAGGTTTATTTTATTTCGCATAGTGACGAGTTATGCAGGGAGCCACTCTTACTGGAAATAGGACAGCCAGGGTTGGCTTCTCTGAGGAGGGGACAAAGAACGGGGTCAAACTGGTGGTGCGGGGGGAGAGGCTGCCGTGCAGAGGTCCGGGGGAGCAGTGCAGTAGTTCTAAGGTGGGACCAGATGGCTGGGCTGGGCTCTGGGAAACCAGTGCTCCTCGAGCAAGAAGGACAGGGTGCAGAAGCCAAGGGAGGTAGGAGGTGGGAAACCAGTGTCCCTGGAGGGAAAGAGCCAGTGGGCAGAGACACAGGGAGGGTGTCATGCCGCTAGCTGTCCATATAGAGACGTCTGGCAGATCCTGAGAGGTGATGGCTGGGAAGGAAGGTGATCAGAAGAGGGGTGTGGAGCATGTCCTTTTGAGGGGCAGTGGTGAGGAAGGGGACACAGCATACTACACACCAACACGTCGAAGTGGTCGCCTGCGTAGGTTGAAGCTTGCGATCCAGTAGAAACAGGTGACTGCAGACTCAGGGGATCCATTCCTCCTGAGTGGGTGTTCTCAGAGGTGGGGAGAAGTCAGGGCTGCTGCCTGAGGAGGTCTGGAGCTTGGTCCAATCCTCTCCCTGGTGGGAGACAAGACCTGAGGGTGAAGCCAGGCCCGAGGGCACTTCACTGCCCGACCACACAACAGGCTTTACCTGCCCCTGCCCGACTTTTCTACCCGCCTCATCCATCTAGTGCTGCTGAAACAAATGCCACAGGTGGCTGGCTTTAACCAATAATTTATTCTCACAAAGTTTAGGAGGGGAGACAGCTAATTCACAGCACCTGCTATAGAACCAGGACACCAAACCCGCTGCCACCGCGTCCACTCCTATCCAGAGTTTCTGAGGCTGGGAATCTCCCGGGAGCAGGCAGAGCCTGGTCATTCTCCCACAGAGCGGCTGTCATCAACGCTTACCAAGCAGTTCCACCCAGGCCCCCGGGGAAGGCTTTCACTTTCTGTTGGCTCACGGTTAAAGAGGAAAGGAGCTCCTTTCACCGTTGGTGAGCCCAACGTTCCTTGGTGATCTGTGTCCTGGCATCAGTCTTTTGGGTTCTAGGAGGTTCCGAGCACAGGCCTCTGCATCCAACGTCCATGCCCTGTTCCTGGCCCTTTGTTGGTAGTACTAGGCCCCTCTTTATGCTCCTTGATGCCCCCTTTTATCTTGTGTACAACAAGAGATGTTGCAGAGAAAGTCCCCTTAGAGCAGATCAGGGCTGTGACCTGTTGAAACATCCCTCCCAAATCCTAGTACATCGGATCAGGGCTGATCACATCACGGGGTGATTACTTCATTACATAACTGCCAGACCACTGAGAATCATGGGACCAACCAAGTAGCTACCAGTTTGGGGGGAACACATATCAGTTCCTGACATGACCCAGCAATTGCCCACTTCAGTGACGTCCCTATCCATGCCCCCCACCTTCCCTTCCACCAGGCTCTCGGTGCTCAGATCCCCTCCCGCAGGGCTGGAGACCCCACGGCAGGGGGAGGAGACGCTGGAGCCTAAGCATGGCTGCCGCATGTGTGCAGCACAGCGCGATGAGTGGTTGGGTTGGCCCGGGTCTCAGGTCACAGGTGGCACAGGAAAAACAAGGGAGCTTCAGTGCTGCGTGTTGTGGCGGTCACTGGTTTCAGCTTATGGAACATAGTGGAGGGAGAGGGGGCCATGGCCAGCACTGGTAGAGAAAGTGCCCCCGATGCAGGGTGGTTGTGCTCCGACAGACCTGAACCTGCAGCCCAGTGCTGCCCCCAGAGATGAGCTTCCTGGTAGGGGCCACACTGGAACCTGTGTGCACCCCTTAGAGGTCCTCAGCCTGTGCCATCGCTCTGCATTCAGCCTTTGGGTTAACTGTCACCCAGGAGCTGAAAGGGACAGAATGGAGGCAGCCTGAAGGCCACCAGGGACCAAAGAAGCTGTCACCAAAGGGGGCACCACCAGCCATTGCTTTGGTCCAGTGTTTCTCCCAATGTGCATGTGGCCGGAGGGGACTAGCTCCTTAGGGTCTCAGATTTGTTTCTGTTTAAACAATACCTTTTTCCCCCCTTCTTATAATGCTTTTACCTGGACTTGTGGTTTTTAAAGTCTCAAAGGTGAGTTATGTCTGCATTTGGCACTAACCTTGGAATCCTTTTTGGAGAGAAGTCAAAAGAAGTCATCTTGATTTGATAAAGTAGTAAATAGATTTAGGAAAGTTTTTTGGGGATGGGGCGATGAATAAAACATTTTTTAAAAAGCTCATTGCCATTGAGTCCCTTCTGACTCATAGATAGCAACCCGATAGCGGACGCATACATGTGCCCGGGTGGCGGTTAGACACGGTCCTGGCTGCAAAAGCTGGGGCTTGAAATCGGAGGCTCTCTCACCGCAAGAGGGGGAGGAGCCGTCAGCATCCGCCCACAGCTCGTTCCTTTGGGAATCATCCTCTCATCTCTCGCTTTTGCCAGTTCTGACACCAGTCGTCCTTCCCACAGCAATTCCCTCTGACGAGCTCCGTCATCCCTTGCAATGAGTGCACCGACTCACCGCCCACCCTCGTGACTATGAGGCTCGTTAGGGAAGGGACAGGTGCAACTCAGGAGGAGCGGGGAGCATGTCGACAGCCTGGAAGCCCCCACCCCAAGTGGTGAGCCTGCCCGCCCCATCTCGTGCAGGTCGGCCCTCTCAGGCATGCATTCCAGCTCCGACTTCCGTTCTGCTGCTAAATGCTGGAGACGTCTCCCTCTGCCAGGGAGCCTCCCGCCTGAAGACACACCCTGTCTTGCTCTGTGGGTTGGCAGGTCCTCTGTACCCACCTTGCTGCGCAGGCCGGAAGCCCGCTGCACCGCCTCGCACCTGTTCCTTGGCTCTCCTGCCACTTCTCACCCTCTCACCCACCTTCAGTGTTAGGTGCTGTCTCTGTGTCTAGCAGGTTCTCAGCACTGGGACTGTCTCCTTGATGACAGGTACACCTCTCAGCATCTGGGACTTGGCTCCCTTTAAGCCACCCCATGCAAGGGTTCTGTCGTCTCCTCCCCAACCCCCCACTAGGGTTTCAGGCACCCAGCAAAACTGCAATCATCTTGGTGGGCCACAAGTAGCTTATGTGCACCGTCCACCCAATCATTTTGCGAGTTACAGGAATTGGTGCTGGCTGGTCCATGTACTAATCCATTGCCCCCTGTAATCAGACTGGGAAATCCATTTACTGGGGGCATTTTTCTCTACCTCAACCTCATATCCCCCCACATGCTAATCTGTTCTGTTGGGGTGGGGGTGGCTGGTATTAGGGAGCTTGCTCTTTTGAGCACAGCGTCAGTCTTTGCATGACCGTAGTGTTCTTACCTGAGCCACGCCAGTAAGATGGTGCCCATCGCTTCCGGTTTGTTTTCCTGAAGAGGGTGCTTGCCCAGTGTTGAGGTTAGGCCCCTGGTTGAATATCTCTGCGCCCACCCCCTCCTTGACCATTCTTGTTTCGCACTCTGGTCATTTATTTGATTGGTTCTCCTGCACCGAGTCCTGCCTTTAGCAGCGGTTCTCCACCTTCCTCAGTCCGCGACCCTTTCATACAGTTCCTCATGTGGTGGCGACCCCCCAGCCATAATATTATTTTCGTTGCTGCTTCAAAACTGACTTTGCTACTGTTATGAATTGGGCGGCCCCCAAAGGGGTCGAGACCCACAGGTTGAGAACCCCACTGCTTTAGCGCATTCCGCTTAGCACTTGTGTTTCTCCCTCCCACGCAGCAAGTATTTATAAGAGCTGTTGAGCCCTGCTCCACGCCGCCAGTATATTGAGCCGCCTGGAAAGATAGATCGCGTGCTCTGGCAGGGCTGTCACTGGACCTGCAAACCCCACCAGGGATGCCTTCTTGTCGGCCACTTTTCTGCAGGGCTGGTAGCTGCAGGGTTGGGAAAGCACGGCTGGAGGCTGAGTGATGCTCTCCCAGGAGGAGCTCCTGCCATGTGACCGATGGGCAGGAGGGAGAGGCCGCCTGCCAGCTTCACTCAGACCCACGCAAGATGTGCGTGCAAACCCAGCGTCATGAAATGTCAGATCAAAACCGACCCAGGTGGGGCAGAATCCCCTTGCCCGACCAGAACCAGAGCCCGTGAGGAAGACCTGCTCGGCAGCCATCGCCCCCCTGCAGCGAGCTTGCACGTGCTTTTGTCCTAAAGAGGGAACAGAAGAGACCGAGTAGAGAGACTCGCAGCCACTCCCCCCCAGGACAGCTGCTCCCGGCAGCAGGATGGCGCCACTGTCATCCAGTCTTTTGTGGGACTTCGTGTTCTTACAGACAGCCTTTAAGAAGCAGGTGGTGCAGTGTTCCTGAAACAGAAATGGAAAATCCATGCTCTTTTCATTCCATTTTTCCATGGATTGTTGAACTTCCCCTGTAGAGAAGGCATCTGGATTCTTAATGGAGCTAGGCAGCGTCGAGCCACACACTGACAGTGGGGAGGGGAGTTGAGGGTTGGTTAATTACAAATGATCCTTACTTACTAACAGGGAGACGACGATCCCCCAGATATCAGCAGATTGAATGGAGTAGCACATTAAACATCTAGTGCATCGCCAAGGGTGTCGGTGCACACAGTATATGAAGGCACCGTCTGTCAAGGCCCAGCCAGCAATTGGAAGGTGGGGCCGGCTCTTCATGGGGGTGGCAGCCGGCTGGGGAGGATGCAGGCAGTATGTGGTGAGAGGCTTTCCCAGTTCCAGCACCATTGGGGGAGCTTGGGGTGCTGGCCAGAGGCATAGAAGCAGAGGTGGGTGGGCCCACGTGGAGAGCAGACCCTTCCCCGGGGAAAGCAGGAGGGCACCAGAGGCCAGCGGGAGTCCAGGTTCGATACTAGTGATGGGCCCTCATCATAGGACGTGTGGAAGAGGCAGACAAGGAGAGATTGCAGAGATCACCTCTCTTGACCTTGGGTGGGCTTCCTCAGTTCTCTTCTTCCTATGTCTTTTTTTAAGTCATCATTTTTATTTATAACCTTTTTAGAAATTTCAGGTGAAATTCACATGACATAAAGTTAACCCCTTTAGAATAGACAGTCCCCAGGTGATAAATGTCTGGCTTAACATCCAGTTCATATCCCAACCTGTAGTTACAAACCAGCCCCCACAGAGCCTATTACAAATTTGAGACTCAAAGTTGTTTGTAATAAAGAGGTGCTACTTTGTGACGTAAGTCGAAACCTTATTATTATCACTATTGCTAAAGGTGTTTTGTGTATCTGCAATCGTTTCTTTAATTTTTTGTGTGCATAGAAAGGTACACAATAGGCTGTGTACTGAGACAAACATTTGACTTAACTGATGTTCGCCTTAGGGCTAAATTCCGTGTAAAGACCGATTGAGGAATGGGACACGTCCTCCAGAGACTGCCTGCCTGTAAACAATTCAGTGGCATTTCAGAGGCTCCTGGTGCTGTACAGCCAGTGCCCCGGTCTCTTTCCAGAAGATTTCATCAGCTCAAAGGGAGAGCCTGTTCTCATGAAGATTTTGCTTCCTCTTCCAGCCCCTGGCAACCACTAATACATGTTCTGTCTCTAGGGATCTGTCTGTTCTAGATTTTTTCTTTAACTGCTTGAAACTAGCCCATGTGCTGCATAAGCGTTCACATCAGTTTCAGTGTTCGATTTCCTCCTCTTGCACCATTTAGCCCAGTGTACACATCCAAAGGGAGGAAGCAGGAGGGTTTTCAAGGCTGTGTGCCCCACCCCCACCCCGTTTGTGTAAAAACAGACAAACCACAGCCCAGCTCATCCTTCCTCCCCTCTCTCCTTCCCTCCTTGTTCCTTCCCTGCCCCCTCACCGTCGCCTTCAAAGTCTGCCGCTTTTGCTTTTGTCAACCCATTTGTCTTAGTGCCCCCACGCCCCCAGTTGCATCCATGCCGTGCGGTGTTTGGCAGTGTCATTGTTTTTAGAGGTGTGTAATATTCCACTGCGTGTATGTGTATACAGGTGTTTCTCCGTTCCATGCGTGGGCTTTTTGGTCGTTCCCATCCTTTGGTCATGATAGCTAGCGCTTCGATAAACATGGGGATGCATGTTGTTGTTATCGTTGGGTGCTGTCCAGTTGGTTCTGACTCGGTGACCATGTGGACAACAGCGAAACCCTGCCCAGTCCCGCACCATCCTCACACTTAGGTGCGAGCCTGTGGTCACAGCCAGTGTGTCAGTCCATCTTGTCCTCTCTGTCACTGCCCCTCTGCTTTACCAAGTTAAAGTCCTTCTCCAGGGACTGCCCTCTCCTGATAACCGGTCCAAAGGATGTGAGTACAAGTCTTGCCATTCTTGCTTCTGGCTGTACTTCTTCCAAGACGCATTTGTTTGGTGTACATCTATCTGTTTTTATTTCTGTGAGGAATGTACCACGTAGAGAGAGTGCAGTGTCCTATGGTAATTCTGTCAACTTAAGGAGGCTCCGTAGTTTCCCATAGTGTCCGCACAGTTCTGCAGTCTCGCCAGCTCCTGTGTAAGTGTCCCAGTCTCCACATCCTCGCCAGCACTGCTCCTTTGCTGGTTTTGCTGTTTGTGTCAGTGAGATGGTGTCTCGTGCTTGTTTTAATTTGTCTTTCTCTTGTAGCTAATGATTTTGAGCATTTCTTCATGGCTGTGTGGATGTTGTCATCCTTAGGGAATGGTTTGTCTATTTCTTCTGCCCAGTTTTTAAAAAATTTTAATCATTTTATTAGGGCTCATACAACTCTTATCACAATCCTTACGTCCATACATTGTGTCAAGCACATTTGTACATTTGTTGCCATCATCATTCCCCAAACATTTGCTTTCTACTTGAGTCCTTGGTATCAGCTTCTCATTTTTGCCCCTCCCTCACCCTTCCTCCCTCATGAACCCTTGGTAATTTATAAATTATTATTATTTTTTCATGTCTTATACTGACCGATGTCTCCCTTCATCCACTTTTCTGTTGTCTGTCCCCCTGGGAGGGGGTTATATGTAGATCATTGTGATCCGTTCCCCCGACCTTCCCCTTCCCCTCCTGGTATGGCTACTCTCAATATTAGTCCTGAGCAGGGTTTATCTGTCCTGGATTCCCTGTGTTTCCAACTCCTATCTGTATCCGTGTACATGCTCTGGTCTAGCCGGATTTGTAAGTTAGAATTGGGGTTATGATAGTGGGGAAGTGGGGGGAACATTTAAGAACTAGAGGAAAGGGAGTGGGGAGGGAGGGGGGGAAAAAAGAGGACCTGATGCAAAGGGCCTTAGTGGAGAGCAAATGCTTTGAAAATGATTAGGGCAAAGAATGCACGGATGTGCTTTGTACAATTGATGTATGTGCATGTATGGATTGTGATAAGAGTTGTATGAGCCCCTAATAAAATTTAAAAATAAAAATTAATTAATTAAAAAATAACTAGAGGAAAATTGTATGTTTCATCAGTGCTGTACTGCACCCTGACTGGCTCATCTCCTCCCCATGATCCTTCTGTAAGGGGATGTTCAATTGGGCTTTGGGTCTCCACTCCGCACTCCCCCTCATTCACAATGATAGGATATTTTTGTTCTGGGTCTTTGATGCCTAGTAACGGATCCCTTCAACACCTTGTGATCACACAGGCTGGTGCGCTTCTTCCATGTGGGCTTTGTTGCTTCCCAGCTAGATGGCCACTTATTTTAAGACCCCAGTAACTATATATTTTGATAGCTGGGCTCCATCAGCTTTCTTTACCACATTTGCTTTTGCACCCACTTTGTCTTCAGTGATCGTGTCAGGAAAGTGAGCATCATGGAATGCCAGATTAATAGAACAAAGTGTTCTTGCATTGAGGGAGTACTTGAGTGGAGGCCCAATGTCCATCAGTTGCCTTAATACTAAAGCTTTAATTGACTAGACAGTGTGACTTAAGACACCATCCTGTATGTCCTTGGGGGAGGGGGGAGATGCAGGGAGAGATGATCTGCTAAAAGACACAGACAACTTCTCTACCAAAGCCATTCCTCTGTTTCCTCCTGATTGAGCTTTGGTAGAAGCAAGAAGACCTGCTTTGGCTTCTGATAGCTCGGGTGAGAGGGTTCCCAACACTCAAACGGGTCCTTAGGAGGGACTTTGTCTAATATGGAAAATATTAGACAGACAGACAGACAGTGGTACATGGGGGCGCCTTGTATCATACCAGGACTGTGAGAGTGAGTGTATTTTCCAATGAGTATCTATAACGGGGCTTACAGATCGTTCATAAGGCATGCACGTCATACAGCTAGCATATTACATAGTTAATAGGTAATATCCTAAGCAAGTAGCATATTAAATAAGCAGTGAGGTGATTCAGCATCTTGATCTAGTGCTAGTTGACCTCACCCCCCCCCAGCCCTCCCCAAAAGGCTGCTACATTTAAAAAAATCATTTTATTGGGGCTCATACAACTTTTTTTTTTGCTTTTATTTATTTAAAAAAATTTTAAAAAACATTTTATTAGGGGCTCATACAACTCTTATCACAATCCATATATACATCAATTGTGTAAAGCACACTTAGATATTTGTCGCCCTCTTCAAAATTCTCCTTCCTCTTGGGTTCCTGGAATCAGGTCCTCATTTTCCTTTTCCCCCCTCCCCCTCCCTCCCCACTCCCTCCTCCCTCATGAACCCTTAATAATTTATAAATTATTATTTTATCTTACACTGCCCAGCGTCTCCCTTTACCCACTTTTCTCTTGCCCATCCCCCAGAGAGGAGGTTTTATATATAGATCCTTGTGATTGGTTCCCCTTTTCTAGTCCCCCTTCCCTCCCGGTATCGCCACTCTCACCACTGGTCCTGAGGGGTTCATCTGTCCTAGATTCCCTGTGTTTCCAGTTCCCATCTGTACCGCTGTGCATCCTCTGCTCTAACCAGGTTTGCAAGGTAGAATTGGGATCCTGATAGTTGCGGGGAGGAAGTGTTTAAGAACTAGAGGAAGGTTGTGAGTTAAGGACTGCTACATTTATGGTGGGTTGGCAATAGAACCTGATTGCTTTTATCTACAGATCACCTTTAGCCATTGTGAAGTAGCCAGACACAGAAATGATTCATCTTGTATGGTTGCTGCTTTATGACCGTTCCTTTATGGGGGATTATTGGATTATCTGTCCGGTCATGAAAGTGTATATGAAGATTTATTTATATCTCATAAGCGTGAGAATCTTTCCCACACCAGAGTTGGCTTTTCAGACCTGTAATCATGAGCATGGGTGATTTAGCTGCATTACATTCTAATCCAGTCCCTCAGTTTACCACAATTCCCCCTTTTGTATTATGCATTAATTTCAAAAGGGCTACATTGGTGGTCTGACTTTCCTTAACATGTCGAAACTTTCTGCAAAGATAGCAAGCAGTTACAAGAACCAAAATGGTGACAGTAAGCAAAACCGTTAATCTAGAGTCAAATCTGCACGAAAGTTTGATCCCATGCTTGTGGATCCGAGCCTTCTAAACGGTCCACCAGTTGTTTGATGGCATCTCTGCCGGGGACGGTTTCAACCCATCTTTAAAAGTACTGGAGATTGGCTTCTTTAGCTGTTTTATATCTAATGAGTTATTTCCATCAAATCCCTGCAAATTGTTTCTAATTAAGGATCCATCACGTAAAGTTTCATTATAAGGATAAGGGGTTACACCAAATCTAACATTTCAGCATCAGCTGCTGCTGCAAGTCCATAATCTGAAAACTCCGCCGTCTTCTCTTCTGCTCCTCGTCCACCCTTGTGTGCCGGGCCGCCTAGAGTGGGTGAGCGTTTGAATAAAGCGGTCAGTGTTGACAGAGTCCCTTCATGCCTTTCTGGCGACAGTAGCAGTGGCAGAAACAGCCTTCCGTCTCAGATAGGCAACGAACACCCTTCTGAGGAATCAGCGGTGTCTTCTGGGTGTTTCTGATATGGCCTGCAGTAGTAGGCCGGTCTTCCTGATGTCCCCGATAGTGTCTGCTGTGGGGTGAGTTCTTTCTCTGGGGCATCTCTGTCCTCGCCTCCTTCCCTGGTCATACCCACTGGAGAGGGTTTCATTTCTCTTCCACCTGAAAAGACACAAACAAACAGCCCCTCCCGTGGAGCGGTTAGAACCTGGGGCCAGAATTACTGTTTGGCGACCTCTGAAGTGCCTTCTTGCTCTCCTCGGCTGCCTGGAGATGTCTTATCTGCACCTTCCTTCCCCTGGGGAGACAAACAGCCCCTCCCTTTGGGCTGTTAGCCAACCACCACCCCAAAGGTGATTTTCATCTTTCCAGGGGCAGTTTGCTCTTTAGGGGTGGAAAAGCATCCGTTTGCTCTAGATATTTTAAATTTGCTTTGGATTTCTTTGTTAGAGGAAAAAATTTGGGGGTTAATAAAGCTGAATAAAAGTTGTCATGTATGAGATTTCCTTTAGACTTCTGTTTTCCTTCCCCCTTCTCTTTTAGTAATTGAGATTTTAAAATGCCATCAGTAATTGGGGACAGTTTGATGTAAAACCAGTTAAATCACTTAGACAATTTACGTAGTTATATAAATTCAGAGGCTCTGCCCTCGGAGAATTGACTTAACTGGATACCTGCCATAAAAAGCTGACACCAAATGGCCTTGTTCAGCCTTCATGAAACATTTGTGGGTTTTATGTGCATCTCCTTAATGACTGATGACAATTTTTAGATCCAAGATACTCTTATTTATCATAATTTTTAATTTTAATAAATAATTTTATTAGGGGCTCTTACTACTCTTGTAACAATCCATACATAAATTGTATCAAGCATATTTGTATGTATGTTGCCATTATTTTTTTAATCGTTTTATTAGGGGCTCATACAATTCTTATCACAATGCATACATATATCAATTGTGTAAAGCACATTTGTACATTCATTGCCCTCATTCTCAAAACATCTGCTCTCCACCCAAGCCCCTGGCATCAGCTCCTCGTTTTCCCCCTCCCTCCCCACTACCCCTTCCCCCTCCCTCATGAACCCTTGATAATTACAAATTATTATTTTTCATGTCTTGCACTGTCTGACATCTCCCTTTACCCACTTTTCTGTTGCCCGTCCCACAAGGAGAAGGTTATATGTAGATCCTGTAATTGGTTCCCCCTTTCCAACCTACCCTCCCAGTATTGCCACTCACACCACTGGTCCTAAAGGGATCATCCTCCCTGGATTCCCTGTTTCCAGTTCCTATCTGTACATCCTCTGGTCTAGCCAGATTTGTAAGGTAGAATTGGGATCATGATAGTAGGCGGGGGGAGCATTTAGGAACGAGAGGAAAGTTGTATTTTTCATTGTTGCTGCGTCGCACCCTGACTGGCTCATCTCCTCCCCAAGATCCTTCTGTAAGGGGATGTCCAGTGGCCTACAAATGGGCTGTGGGTCTCCACTCCTCACTCCCCCCTCATTCACAATGATATGATTTTTTTTGTTCTGAAGATGCATGATACCTGATCCCTTAGACACCTCGTGACCATGCAGGCTAGTGTGCTTCTTCCATGTGGGCTCTGTTGCGTCTGAGCTAGATGGCCACTTGTTTACCTTCAAGCCTTTAAAACTCCAGACGCCATATCTTTTGTTAGCTGGGCACCATCAGCTTTCTTCACCACATTTGCTTATGCACCCACTTTGTCTTCAGTGATTGTGTTGGGGAAGGTGAGCATCATAGAATGCCAGTTTAATAGAACAAAGTATTCTTGCATTGAGGGAGTACTTGAGTGAGGGCCCAATGTACTAAACTTATAAATATATGCACATAGATCTATTTCCCCATCATTTATAAACACAATTATATATGTACATGCCTATACTTATATATGTACGTGCCTTTATTTAGACCTCTATAAATGCCCTTTGCCTCCTAGTTCTTTCCTCTATTTCCTTTGACTTTCCTCTTGTCCCTCTATCATGCTCAGTCTTCATTTGGGTTTCAGTAATTCCTCTTGGTTACATTACCCTTGATCATGCCCTACCAGGCCTCCTACACCCTCCTCACCACCAATTTGGATCACTTGTTCCCTTGTCCCTGGGTTTGGTAACACCACTACATATCCCCCACCTCCCCCTTTCCTATGTTTCCCCGTTGTCAGTCCCATTGTTTTCTCCTCCAGGTTGTTCATCCAGCGTACCATATATACTTGTGTATAAGCCAAGTTTTTCAGCACAAAAAATGTGCTGAAAAACTGGAGTTCGGCTTATACATGGGTCAGTGGCGTGAATGGATGTCATCTGGTCAAGCCCGACTAACAAAAGGAGGAAATCTCATGAAGCCTGACATAGAGTTCATAGCAAAGTGGGTTCGAGATGCATGGGAAGACTTTCCAGAAGACATGGTGCGACGTGCCTTCCAGAAATGTAGTATTAGTAATGCTATGGATGGCAGTGAAGACTACGCTTTGTATGAAAATGACAGCAGTGACGGTGATGAAAGCGATCTCAGTGAGGACAGCGTCTATGATGACCTCACACCAGCTGAAGCTCTGCATTGGGATATGGGTGATGATGAGGAATCCAGTTTTGAAGGATTTTAATTCTTTACATTTTAGTTTAGTTGTTGATTGAGCTCAGGGAATAGTACTGGTTGTTTGTGTTTTTAACGTTTTATTAGGGGCTCATACAACTCTTATTACAACCCATACATCAATTGTATAAAGCACATCTGTACATTCAGTGCATAGGGAATAGTGCTCTTAAGGTATCATTGCTGATACCTTACTGTTTTTGTTCCACTTACTATGCTGGTTTACTAATGTTAAATGACTTGTCCTTTTATTTATGTTTTTTCTTTAAAATAAATATTTAAATACATTACCCCACTGATGTCTCAATTTTTAGTAATTTTATTTTCATTTGTTTTGATTATTGAAACTCACCAATAGCTTCTGTATTTTCCACCCTAGACTTATACTTGAGTCAATCAGTTTTTCTGGTTTCCCAGGTAATAATTAGGTACCTCGGTTTATACTCAGGTTGGCTTATATTCGAGTATATACAGTATCTTTTTTAGACCCGCGGAGATAATAACGTGCACAAAAATTAGAACAAAACCAAGCAACAATATTCAACAAAACAACTACAACAAACCAATGACAAAAAAAAAAAACACAAGAAGAAAGAAAAGTTTGTAGTTACTTCCACGAGTGTTTGTTGGCCTTTAGGAGTGTTTTCCAGTCCAGTCTATTGGGACACCATGCCCTGGCCCCAAAGTCCACCTTTGGCATTCCCTGGGGACCATACTGCTCTGTTCCCTGCTGTTCTGTTGCACCTCCTTAGTATTTTGCCTCGGTGTGGTGGGATCAGATCGGGTGCACTTCCCACAGTCTCCAGTGTTGTCCCCTGAAGGGTTATGTGTCAGTGAGGGATGCATGTCATGCCTCATAGTGAGGCCTGCCATGTGGTCTTCTCTGTGGACTGGCTGCTCTAATCGGGGACATTGTCCTCAAGGCCTGGTGGGCCAGGATGTGCTCTACTCTCTCTCCCTCCCCCTTCATCTGCTCCCATGTGCTCCAATCAGATATGTCTCTCTCCCAGAGCTGCAGATTCAGTGCTGTCCTCTGAAATAAATTCTTCTGTGGGAGGGGCAGGTGTCCACTTAGTTGGGATTGGGGCCAGTCCCTCAAACCTCTCCACTGGTTCCGCCATTATTTTCTAAACATTTAGTTTATATTTAAACCCTTGGTGTCAATAAATAAATAAGCCCTTGGTATCAGCTCCTTTTTTCCCCTCCCACTTTTGTTACCACTTGATAAATTTATCATTATTTTCATGTTTTACACCAACCGATGTCTTCCTTCCCCCATGGTTTCTGTTGTTGGGCCCCCTGGGGGTGGGGTGGGGGGAGGTTACGTGTCAATCATTGCAATCAGTAACCCCTTTTATACTCTTTTTAATAGTTTTATTGACTTATCTTACACAATCCAATATATCTATTCACATACAGTTCTCAATCATGTTGTTCAGCCCCCTCAAGAGGAGTTATACAGTCATCAATTTTATCAGCTCCCCATCCTCCCCTGCCCCCCTCCCATTCCCTTCCCTTACCCTCAGGGAACCATTACTACTGTTACTATTTCTGAAGGGTTATCTATCTTAACTTTAAAGTACCAAACTACCCTTTTTTTCCTATCATTTTATTAGGGGCACATATACAACTCATCACAGTCCATACATCAATTGTGTAAAGCACATTGGTACATTCGTTGCCCTCATCATTCTCAAAACATTTGCTCTCCACTTAAGCCCCTGGCATCAGGTCCTCTTTTTTTCCCCTCCCTCCTCCTTCCCCCTCCCTCATGAACCCTTGATAATTTATAAATTATTATTTTGTCATATCTTGCCCTGTCCGAGGTCTCCCTTTACCCATTTTTCTGTTGTCCGTCCCCCAGGGAAGAGGTCACCTGTAGATCCTTGTAATCAGTTCCCCTTTCTAACCCACCCTCCCGGTATCCTCACTCACACCACTGGTCCTGAAGGGTTCATCTGCCCTGAATTTCATGCGTTTCCAGTTTCTATCTGTGCTAGTGTACAGATAGAATTGGGATTATGATAGTGGTGGGGAGGAAGCATTTAAGAACTAGAGGAAAGTTGTATGTTTCATCGTTGCTACGCTGCGGCCTGACTGGCTCATCTCCTCCCCTTGGCCTTTCTGTTAGGGGATGTCTAGTTGTCTACAGATGGGCTTTGGCTTCCCCCTCCGCACTGCCCCTCGTTCTCAATGATACGGTTTTTTGTTCTTTGATACCTGATCCCATGGACACCTTCTGATCACACAGGCTGGTGTGCTTCTTTCTTGTGGGCTTTGTTGCTTCTGAGCTAGATGGCCCTTGTTTACCTTCCAGCCTTTAGGACCCCAGATGTTATATCTTTTGATAGCTGGGCAACATCAGCTTTCTTCACCACATTTGCTTTTGCACCCTCTTTGTCTTCAGCGATTGTGTCGGGAAGGTGAGCATCATGGAATGCCAGTTTAATAGAACAAAGTATTCTTGCATTAAGGGAGTACATGAGTGGAGGCCCGGTGTCCATCTGCTACCTTAATACTAAACCTATACATATATGCACATAGATCTATTTCCACATCCTCATATATAAATATATTTACATACGTACATGCCTTTATGTAGACCTCTATATTGCCCTTTGCTTCCTAGCTGTTTCCTCTATTTCCTTTTACTGTCCTCTTGTCCCACTGTCATGTTCAGCCTTCATTTGGGTTTCAGTAATTTCTCTCGGTTACGTGACCCTTGGTCATGCCCTTCCAGGCCTCCTAACCCTCCTTACCACTGATTTGGATCACTTGTTGTTCCCCTGTCCCTGGGTTTGTTAACACTACTACCTTTCTCCCCATCTCCCATGTCCCCCGAGAACTATCGGTCCTGTTGTTTTCTCCTCCGGATTGTTCATCCAGCCTATCTCTTTTAGACAGACCTGCAGAGATAAAAAAAAAAAACATGCACAGAAATAAGAGCAAAACCAAGCAGCAAAAGAAAACAAAACAACAACAAGCCAATGATACAAAACACAAGAATGAAAAGCTGTGGTTAGTTCAAGGACTGTTTGTTGGCCTTTAGGAGTGTTTTCCAGTCGAGTCTGATGAGGTGCCAAACCTTGGTCCCAAAGTCTACTTTTGGTATTTCTTGGGGACTTCGTTGCTCTGTTCCCCTTGCTGTTCTATTGCATTCCCTTAGTGTTTCACCTCGGTGTGGTAGGGTCAGACTGGGCAGAATTCCCACACTGTGACTCCAGTGTTGTCCCCTGTAGGGCTATGGGTCAGTGAGGGATGTCTTGTCTCGTCGTGAGGCCGGCCATGTGGTCTTCTCTGTGAATTGGCTGCTCTAATCGGGAATCTCTTCCTTAATGCTTGGTGGGCCAGGATGCACACCACTCTCTCTTTTTGCTCCCGTGTGCTCTTATCAGACATGACCCTCTCCCTGAGCTGCAGCTTCAGTGCCGTCTTCTGAAACACATTCTTCTCGGGGAAGGGGCAGGTATCCACGTAGTTGGGATTGGGGCCAATCCCTCAGACCCAAACAATCTTACATATACAAATCAGCTTATGCAAATCTAGCATGATTAATGAGGTAAAATAAATAAATACTTTAATAATAAAGGGGAGGAAATACTGAGTAACTAGAGGATATTTATGTGGTTCATCAGTGCCATACTGCACTCTGCATTTAGCATCTTTTCCGTGGCCCTTCTGAGAGGGACTGCCCAATTACTTTGCAGATGAGCTTTGGGCCTCTATTTCATTCATGCCCCTGATAACAATTTTATGTGCTTATAGATGGCCATCTGTGTAGCTTTCTTACTGAAATGGTGCTTCACACCCTTTTCCCAGTTAAATATGTGTGCCGTTGACTTGTAGGAGTTCTTTGTGCACCTGGATGTTGCTGTATGTTGATTCTAACTCATAGTGACCCGTGTGATGGACTCAGGCTGTCCCATAGCTGTCATCTTTCCAGGAGCAGGTTTCCAGCTCTGTTCTTCCAAGGAACCATGGAGTGGAATGGAACCACCAATCTTTCAGTTAGCAGCCAATTGTACTACGAGGACTCTTAATATTCTGAATATTAGACCTTTATCAGAAATAATACTTGCAGATCTTTCTCCCATTCTGTGGGCTGTCCTACTAATCTCTTAATAGTGTCTTTGATACACAAAAGTTTTAACTTGATGGTGCTCAGCCTATCATTGTTTACTTTTTTTGGCTGTATTTTGTGTTTCATTTCTAAGAATCCGTTGCCAAATCCAAAGTAATGAAAGCTACCCTGTGATTTCTTGTGAGGGTTTTATCAGTATGCAATATAAGTCCTGTATCATTTTGAGTTAATTTCTGCATATGGTATGAAATATCCTCCTTGGTAGAGCGAGCCGGATAAACGTTGAGCATGATAGTGGGACAGGAGGAAAGTAAAAGGAAATACATGAATGAACTAGAAGGCCAACAACATTGACAGAGGTATAAACATAGGCATGTACATGTGTAAATATATTAATCTATAATGATAGGGATATAGGTCTATGTACACATATTTATAAATATGTTAAGTATTAAGGCAGCAGACGGACATTGGCCTCTGCTCAAGTCCTCCCTCAATGCAGAAACACTTTGTTCTAATAACCCGGATTTCTGTGATGCTCACCTTCCTGACAGTCGCTGAAGTCAAAATGGGTGCATAAGGAAATGTGGTGAAGAAAGCTGATGATGCCTGGCTATTAGAAGCTATAGTGTGTGGGGTTTTAAAGGCTTGAAGATAAACAAGTGGCCATCTAGCAGAGAAGCAAAAAAGCCCACATGGAAGAAACACACCAGCCTGTGCAATCACGAGGTGTCAATGGGATCAGGAATCAGAAGACCTAAAACAATAATTTTGATGCGAATGAGGGGGGTTGGAGTGGAGACCCAAAGCCCATCTATAGACAGTTGGACATCCCTCACAGAAAGGTCACAAGGAAGGGACAAGCCAGCCAGGTTGCAGTATAGCACCGGCGAGCATACAACATTTCTCCGGTTCTTTAATGCTTACACCCCCACCCCCGCCTATCATGACCCCATGTCTACCTCACAAATCTGGCTAGACCAGAGCATGGACAGTGGTATAGCTAAGAGCTGTAGGCTCTTGGCTAAACCCCTCAGGACCAATAATGAGAATAGCAATACCATGATGGCTAGGAGGAAAGGGGAGAAAAGTGAAACCAATAATTGCGATCGACATGCACCCCCACCCCACACCACCAGTAGACGAACAACAAAAATGTGGGTGAAAGAAGATAGTGGACAGTGTAAAATATGGAAATGAAAAATAATTTATAGTTTATCAAGGGGTCACGAGGGTGGGGGAGGGAGGGAAAGTGGGCTGATTCTAAGAGCTTAAGTAGAAAGAAAATGTTATGGAAATGTTGATGGCAACATATGTGCAAATGTGCTTGATACAATTGATGTATGAATTGTTATAAGAGCCCCCCAATAAAATGATTTATTAAGATTTTTTAAAAGAACCAAAAAAAGAAATAGCCTTCCTATTTTTGTCTCATCATGTAAGGCCCTCACAGGGCTTATGTGTGAGAGTGTTTGTTTGTCTATGAATAGTAATTAAATCAGGTATGTTGGCTTAGTCCAGTTAACATGATGATGGCCTACTTTTTGGGTGAAGAAAGACCCGCACAGGACACATCTCGGAGGCTTGGGAGGTGGCTAGGGAGCTGCTGGAGATGTCGAGCGGCCCATGGCCAGGCAGGCCTCCCTGACAACCCCTCAGCAGAGTGCTCCAGAGCACTGCCTTTGGGTCCTGAGAGGCTACTTGTCCATGGTTGCCTCTGGTTGCCAGGGAGCTTTTCTGGAAGCTTCTCTGGCTCTCTGAAACTTCTTCCTGGGCCCTTGCCTCTGCCCAAGCTGAGTCTCTCTACCCTTGCTGCTGTTAGCAGTCTGTCTTCCCCGGGCAGGGCTGCCCCATTCATTTCTGAATCCCAGCCTGCAGCCTGCCACTCAGCAGGAGCAAGTGTATGTGCCAGCTGGATTTCTTCCCTGCACCCTCCTTCCCCGCTGAGAGCAAAGGGGGTGGGCCAGGCAGGTGGCTTCTCAAGGGCAAGGGAAAAGCACGGGCTTCCTGTCCCTGTGCTGGCTGCTCCCTGGGGGCAGGAGAGCAGCTTTAACTCTGCTGTCAGACCAGCTTGGAGGCTTAGTGCTCAGTGCTGGGAGGGCGCAGGGCAGGCTGGCAGGGATTAGGAACGGCTTTACATGCCAGCGCTGAGCCATTTGCACCTCCGCTGCTCATCTGTACAGCTGGTGCCAAGCTCGGGGCACCCCTGACACCACGGCCAAGTCGGAGCTTCACTAGGAGGTGGGTCGTGCCTCCTGGGAGGGATGCTGGCTGGCGTGTGGGGAACAAGACGGGTGTGGGGTGAAGGCCAGGGTATGTGACAAGTTGCGGGCGGTGAGGTCTGGGCTCAGGGCTGGGTGGGGGGTGGGTGCAGGCTTGTGTGGGTGGAGTGCAGGGGTGCTCGTGGAGCAGCCAGGAAGAATGCAGATCTCCAAAGGCACCCCTAAGAGCCTCTCCTCTCGCCCCCCATGTGCCTGAGTGTGACCTGCCCTGTCCGTCTGTCTGTGGCTCTCCGGTGCTCATCCTGTTTGTATTGGGGTGAGGTGTGTTGGCCCAAAGGGAAGTCCCCTTCACTAGCATTTGGCCCTGCAAGTAACTTGGAAGCTCCTGGAACAGGGCTACCTGAGCCGGGCCCCAGTACCAGGTGACACAGGAGGAAATGCCACATCTGTCCCAAGAAGCCAGCAGCCCATGAACAGAGCCACTTGGGAAACAAGCCCAGGCTGACTGCCCACCAGGTGGGCAGGAGGCTGGCCCAACAGGGCTGTCCTGTGTGTCTTGTGTGCTGAGGGGAGGCCATCCCATTAGACCCCTGTGTCACCATGATGGGGGGGGGGAGTCACACGAATTCCGGGCGAGGGAGTTGTGTCACGAATCCTGGGCACCCTTCCTTTCCCTTTGGCTTTTTCTGTTGTGAGTCGTGTCAATGTCACAGTGTCACCAGGGTGGGCCTGACTGTTGGTGGAGGGGCCTGCCTTCCCACAGGCCAGGCTATCTCCCTAATGTTCACCTTCCCCCTAGGGATGTCAGGACCGAGACCGGTGGTGCTGAGCGGCCCCTCGGGGGCCGGGAAGAGCTCCCTGTTGAAGAAACTCCTGCAGGAGTACGGCAGTATCTTCGGCTTTAGTGTGTCCCGTAAGTCTTGGCAGCTGCCTGCTGGCATGGGGGACCAGGGAGGGCAGCCCCCAATTGGAGAAGAGCCAGGGAGGAAGGACAGCCCCAGATGGACTGTAGGGAGTTCCTTCCACCTACAAGGGCCTGTGCAGACTGCCTAGCATGGAAGTGCCGCATGTGAGGGCTTCTGACCAGAGAGCCCATGGCTTCCTGGCTGCCCGGGGCCACCGGCCCAGGGAGAGCCTGGGAGCCCGCCCGCTCACTGGCTGCTTGTTTGCAGATACGACGAGAGACCCACGGCCTGGAGAGGAGAATGGCAAAGGTGAGCGCAGCACCCCTCCACGGGCACCCCGCTGGAACCTGGCCGTGGAGCCTTGAAGAATGCCCTCTCTGCCTTCCCTTGTCCCGTGCAGATTACTACTTTGTGACCAGGGAGGCCATGCAGAGAGACATTGCTGCAGGCGACTTCATTGAGCACGCCGAGTTCTCGGGGAACCTGTATGGGACAAGGTGGGTCCACTGGGCAATGCCAGGGGTGGCTTACTGGCCAAGGTCCCAAGCCCCCCACCCAGGGGTGCTCGGCATGATCCCTGCCAGCCCGTCCACCCATGTCCAGCTGCTGCAGGAGCCAGGTCAGCTGGTAGCATCCTGGTCTCTGTCTGTCCAGCCTCAGCCCTGGGTGCAGCCTTAACATTCCAGGCCTGTAGGCTACACTGCAACTCCCTCTCCATTGTGCATGTGCACTGGGCCCAGGGCAGACCCCAGAGGACAGGCTCTCCACTGTTTCTCCTACCAGGGCCTGCCTAATGAGGCCCCAGGAGCTGGATCTGTGCGGGCAGGTAGACAGGCCCTGTCATGCCCGCCCTGTGCTATCTCTCAGGATTGCTGGAGGGTGAGGCGACTGCAAGTGACATTCATGTTCAGCCGCAGCTTCAGCTGCAGGACCAGCCTGTGTTGGGCAGGCAGTGAGCCTTTCTTAGACCGCTGCCTCCAGGCTTACCCTGGGCAACCCAGCTCGGGGGTACATGGCTTTCAGGCTGCAGGGCGATGGGATTAGTGTGTTGTGTGGCGGGAGCTTGGGGCTTGGAGAGAGAGCTAGGACCCAGGTCTCATGACTGGGCCAGCTTGAGGGCTGTGGCAAGAGGAGGTGGACGGACAGGGTTTGGGGGGTAAGGCTGCATTGGGGACCCAGGTGGCACTCACCAAGCAGGGCCACCAAAGGTAGGACACGGGCCTTGGCAGTCAGCCACAGCTGGCAAGCAGGATTCAGGCCACCTTGCAGCACCCCTCCAGCTGGCTGGGGTGCCACTGTGCAGCACCCCCACTGCTGCCAACAGGTGGTGGCCTGGATGGAAGAGGCCTGGGGCTGAGGGGTGCTGGCCCTCATGGGATGTCCCCAGCCGAGGGAGCATGGCTCAGGAGAAGTGAGATGAGGATTGAGTCAAGATGAGTCTCGAAGGTCCTGGGGGCGTGATGGGGACCGGTGCTGACACAGGCGCTGTCTGCCAGGGTGGAGCAGGTATAGACGAGCAGGGCCCTGAGAAACAGGGCCCCCAGCTTGGCTAAGGGCTCCCATCCCACAGCAAAGCAGCAGTGCAGGCGGTACAGGCCATGAACCTCATCTGCGTGCTGGACGTGGACCTGCAGGGCGTGCGGAACATCAAGAAGACAGATCTGTGTCCCCTCTACATCTGTGTACTGGCTCCGTCCCTCGAGGTCCTGGTGCGTGCAGGGTGGGCAGGCCTGCGGGTGGCAGCATGCAGAGGTGGCTGGCTGGGAGGTGCCTCAACCCCACGGTGTGTTCCAGGAGCAGCGGCTTCGAGCCCGGAACACAGAGACGGAGGACAGCCTGATTAAGCGGCTGACCACCGCCAAGGCCGACATGGAGAGCAGTAAGTATAGGGTCCTGGCTGGCCCCTCCCAGCAGCTCTGCTCCCCACTGTGAGTTGGGATGTTTTGTTCTCCCTCCACGGCACCAGGGTCAGTCCCCAGACCTCCTCCTCCTTCCCTCAGCGCTGGACTCCGCCTGCCCCAGACAACAGCGTCCACTGTCGGAGTAGCTGGGGATCCTCCCACAGCCTCCTCTTCCACTTTGGTCAGATTCAGGCCAGGGTGGGAACAGCCTGTGATTCGTTGTCCGCCTGCTGCTCAGTGGTCAGGAAGCAGCAGCGTTTCAGTGACAGCAGAGCCAACAGAAGATTGCTAGGGAAGACACAAGTAGCAGCGGCGAGAGGGGGCGGTGGGCGTAGACCCTGGTTCACAGCCAGCAGCCCAGGATGTCTGACACAGAAAGCAGGGCCCTGGACGGGCAGGAAGGGATGAGCCCATGCACCCCCCGCCCTCCCCCAAATCCCAGGTGTGACTAGGAGAGGGGATTGGGCATCAGTGAGCAGTGCGTCCTGCGGTGCCAACTTGTGCCTGTGTGTGGCACGGTTATGGAGGGGGGGGTAGTGCCTACGATGTGGCCCAGTAAGGAACTGCCTGCTGCTGCCCCAACGAGCCTCAGACCCGTGTCACAGTCAGCTCTCAGCCAGAGTCAGGGTCCCTAGAAAGTGCCTGTGAATGTCCTCTGCAGTAGTGTGGTCTGGGGGTAGGAACATGATGGGGGAGTAGAAAGGGCTGGCTCTGAAGCCCCTGGACCACCACCACCCACCTCCCACCTCCCTTGGCTGTTTTTTCAGGTAAGGAACCAGGCCTGTTCGACCTCATCATCATTAACGACAACCTGGATAAGGCTTACTCAACTCTGAAAGAAGCCCTCTCTGAGGTCAGGCCCCACCTGCCTGGGGGCTGAGGGTAGAGGGCAGGGGCGAGGGCTCTACATGGGAGGGGGCCCAACAGGGGAAGCCGCCTCATGCCCGTGGGCTTAGAACTCTGTTGGGAGCTGTACACCCAACTTCCGGGACAAGCCCTCCCTTGTCCAGAGCCCCCCCCACACACACACACCAAGACTTCCCCCCATCCTCTTCCTGACAGGAAATCAAGAAAGCTCAAAGGACCGACCACTCCTGACGCACCCCAGCCCGATGTCATTCCATGGGATGCATTCCAGGCCTCACCCCCATTCCAAGGTGCCCCCACATGGGACTGCAGCCTGGCGCCTGGCAGCGCCAGCTATTCAGCACCTAGGTACTGCTGCAAGACTCGGGCCTGGACAGCCCGGGGGCTCCTGTCACCTGGGCCGACTGGCCCAGCCCCACCCACTCCTACCACACTTCTGTGACGGCCGGCCGGCCCCTTCTGACATTGTAATAAAGTAGCACGGCGTTGGCGCTGTGTGGAGGAAGTGACGCGCGTGCATGGGGCTGCGTTTGGTTCTCTGCCCCTGACTGGGCAGCCCTGCTGCCCTCTCCGCAACCGACGCCCTGTACTGCTCATCCCAGAGCACTGCTCATCCCGGGAGCCAGGACTGAGCTGTCAGGGTCCTGGCTGAAGGGGGCTCCTGCCCTCCCTAGTGAGTTCTGCCAGCTTCCTATGGGGTGAGGTGGGCCCTTCAGGAAGCCAGCACCCATGGGCCCCTTAATGCTGACGGATATGGAGCCTGGGAGAGCTCTCTGGGCTGCCTGCAAGTGGGTGGAGGGGGCCCCTCTGTGCGGATTAGGATGGGGTTGCCAGGAAACAGCCTCACCCCCAACCACCCCCTGCTGTAGCCAGGCTGCTGGGAGGTGGCAAAGAAGACTACTGAAGGTCCTATCTGTGCTCTTGACAGCTGAGGGGCTGGAGGCTCAGACACCCTCACTGGGAACATGCTGCAGTGCCCACGGCCAGCACTTGGGGGAGCACACAGCCCGGCCCTGGGTGCCTCCCAGCGAATGCCTCTGGTTGCAGGCTGGACTGAGCCATGCAGCCCTGGGGGGAGGGTGGGGGAGAGGGCTTGCTGATGGCGTTGGGGGGGTAGATGTGGCACTCTTGCTCGCAGGTAGGGGAGGTGGTATCGCAGAGCACAGCAGGACCACTCTGCCCAGGAACCTGGCAGTTTGCACAGTGTGCTTCTCAAGTTGGGGCATGGCTTCCCTGGCTGACCACCACCACCGCTGTCCCCTGTCCCCCAGGCAGTGCAGAGGGAGGGGGACACCTGAAGGTCTCTCTTGGGTTCCCTATCTTTGCAACCCTGGCTTCTGGGAAACATGACGAGAAGACAGGTCTGACCCTCTGTCCACCCCAGGACTGTTGCAGGGCATGAGACCCCTCAGCACCCCCCCACCTCACCCATTCCAGCAGTGGCTGCACTTCAGGGAGCGTGAGGGCCCCCCGGGGTTGGACGAAAGGATGTTCCGTGATCCGGGCTGGGTCTGATGTTGTGTGCCTTTGACTGCCCCACCCTTCCCTCTGTACCTCTGCCTTCCTGCCTGCCCGGACCCAGAAGAGCAGCCAGGGCTAGACAGGGGCAGAGCTCACACGGGGAGCAGTGGGAGGCAGGAGCCAGGTGCCACCTACTAACCCCAGGGCCCCAGCCCAGCTCCAGTACAGTCCTGGGGGCCACTCCAGCCCTCTTCCTTTGGGTGAGGGGGAGCACAGCCAGGGTGAGACAGGGACAAGGGACAGGGACAAGGCAGGAGACCCTAAGTCCTTAGCTAAGTCCAGTTGCACCTGAGGGGGTGGGGTGGGCAAAGGCTGACCTCAGAGGAGACGATGGGATACCTCTAAGGGTCACCTGGGCTGGCAGCTTCAACCTGCTGAGCAGCCTTGGGAAGCCATTTCTTTTCGGGGCCTCAGCCCCACTTTCTTAGCTGGGACAGTGGAAGAGAGCTGCGTCCCACTGCCCAGCCCCCAGGGACAATCGCAGGGATTCAGGCCCCAGCTTTGGTGGAAACAATGGGTCCCTTGAAGGGCCCCTCCTCCCAGCATTGTGCTTGGTGGTGAGAGGTGGCCCTGGGTCAGCCGCCTGCACCACTCTGCCCCCAGGACTGTGGGCGGGCATACACCCAGGGGAGGGCCACAGCCAGCCAGCAGGTGGACCAGTTCAGAAGCAAACCCTTGCATTTCCTGGCCTGGAAAAGGTAGGGCCCCTCCCACGGGTACCAGGTATGACCGGCACTGTGGTGGACATTGTGGTCCATCACCCATTCAGAACCCTAGGGGTGGGAGTGGGACCAGGGCCTGCTGCTGGTTTCCCAGCTTTGAGGGATAAACAGGAAATGGCCGCCAGGTGCAAGAGCCATCCTCGGCCATCCTTTCCTCTCCGCTCTTGGGGTACTGTAGCCTGGCTGCCTGTCAGTCTCGAGCTCCGTTGGGTATCTGGTCAGGGCAGGCTCAGGGTCTTGCAACAGGCGATGAAGCCCAAAGTGTGGGCATCAAGAGATGGCAGTCTAGCGCGGGCCTCCAAGCGTCCTTGGAAACTGCCATAGCATGCCCCCTACTTCCAGCAGCTGGGGCTCCTCAGGCTGCAGGAGGGCTGCCGGCCCCCCTCCAGCACCAGCTGGGGCTCCTCAGCCTCAGGAAGGCCGCCAGGCGGCTCCAGCACCAGCTGCACAGTCTACAAAGTCCTGTCTTTTCAGGCCAGGGGAGGCCAGGCCCAGCCCTTCACCCTCAGAGGATCCCGACGGCCCATTGAGGGGCGGGGCCGTTCCAGGAGGTTTGTGCTGTTAGGGGTGGGCCTTGAACCCGAGGGGGACTGGTCCAAGAAACCACTGGAAGTCAGCCCCCACCCCACATGCATGGGCAAATTGAACCCCACGATACTCAGCTCTGAGTACGGACCAACACGGCTCGTTGGGACCCCCTCCCCCCAGCTTCTCCGCTTCAGGTATGGCCACCCTCAGCATGGTGTTAGGGCCCAGGGACTCCCCTCGGCCCAGGCGAGGGGGACACAGTAGTGAGCAAAGCGGAACCCTGTCTTCCAGCAGCCGACAGCACAGACAACAGAGTAAGTACAGCGTGCTTGTCGGGCGTCCAGGGCAGGCCGCCCAGAGGGGATGGTGAGCCGGAGAGCGGAAGGAAGGAATGGGGAGGAATGTGCAGAGCCCAGTGCTGAGAGGGGGCCTGGATGGCCCCCAGGCTGGCGGGGGGCAGCCCTGCTATCCCAGTCCTCTCAACCTGCCAGGGAGCAGGTCAGGCCAGGATTCCCAGAGGTTCTGCATGTACTTTGGGGACCTCCAAGGGACAAATGACTTCCGGGCAGGTTGTGCCTGTCTTACAGGGCTGGCATGTCGAGGGGACAGCTGCCAGGACCTCTAGGCCACAGGATCCCACTCAGGATGGTAGAATTTGGAATTGACAGTGCAGCTGAGGGCTGGGCCCCAGGAGTGCCGAGGTGGGCACTGAATTGGAGTAGTGGGTCTGGGTAGAGACGCAGACCCCTGCTTTCCCTGCCACAGCTGAAGTTGGGAACATGCACAATCAGTCACTAGGGAAATGTGGGTGAAGCAGTGGGGGGAGGGGGGTGAGAACCACCCTCCGGGCACGAAGACGCATTAGCCTCACAGAGCAGGGAAGGGGAGAGCCACATGGGTGCTGTGTGCTGTCGGGAGCACGGAGACCGTGGGTTCAAGTGAGTATGGTGTGTGTGTTCACACGTAATGAGGGAGTGTCTTAAGTAGTATAATGTGCATGTCTACCACATAAGACAATATCATAAGTGTACTAGTGAAGGTAACTGTGTGTGTGTGTGTGATGTGCATGTGTGTAAGAGAAGCATCACATAGGTGGGGAGAGGGGAGCCTGTGTGCACACGGGATGAGGCAGCTGGAGCACGCCCTGTGGCCCCAGGTCTAGAAAGCCCCGAGGACTAGCGAGCGGCAGGACCGCAGCGGGCTGTGGTACCGAGCACAGCATACTTCCCTCGGCCCCACAAGGATGAGAACCACCTGGGATGACTTGTGTAAACCAAAGCAACCTGCCCTAACAAGGACACCCCAGTGTCCGCCAGACCTGGCCAGCTGAGTGGCTCTCGGGGCAGGCTTGCGTGAGCCCCAGCACTTCAGGAAGCCTGCTGCCAGAGGAAGCCCAGAGCCTGGTTGCCTTACCCAGACAGAGGGCCCCGGTGGATGGGTGGGGAGGAAATCCCTGGGCAAGGCCCTGTGGCCACTGTGGTTGTCAAAGGGCCCGGTCACAGCTTTCTGCCTGCCCTCTCTCTGGGGCCCTCCGCCTCCTGGACAGTCCTTGTTTTCAGATTCAGCAGCCAGCAAGGTTGGGGGCACAGGAAAGGGCCAACCAGGATGGGTGGGGCTGCCCAGTACCTGCCACCCGCCAAAGAGATGATCTGGAAGGTGGTCCACTGCAGGCCCAGTCAGGCCTTAGAGGAAGTAGGGTGGGACCATCCAAACACTTATGGACTCACCACCCATGAGGAGAGCCCCCCTGGGCTTCCCTTGCTAATTGTTTCCACACTCCTGCCCCTGCAGGCTGGCCTGCCCTGCCCTATTATGATCAGCTCTGGCTCTGGGTTGTGCACTGGCCCCTTGGGGCAGGAGGGTTCAGCACCTGGTCCCACTGGTGGGAATCCGCTGAGGTCCCGTGGTTGCTCCCCTTCTCCCACAACATGCTGACACCCATCTGCCTACACAGGCCCGCCCTCCCCCTTCCTGGGATCCTCAGTGGAAACCTGACCTTCCAGGCAGCCACCCCTACTGACCACTCCTAAGATCACCTCCCTCCTCATTAGATACCCTTTGCATGCCCCTCCCCAATCTGCTTCCCCCAGACCCTAATTCAGCCAACCAGGAGGTCCTGCCAGCCTCATTCTGGATCCCACACAAGTGGTCACGGCAGGGTGGGAGCAAGCTCCACGTGATTTTGATGAGCAGCTTTGGGGTATGATTCCCTATGAACTGTCAGTTTCCTTGCTCTAAAAGTCAGCAAACTCTGACTCTCAGGAGGCTCAGCACCCTTATTCCCCCGGGCTTGCCTAGGACCCGTCTGCTGGCCACACATCACAGGCTGTTTCCACTGTGGTGCCCAGCCTGCCCCTCACTCAGCTCCCCATCTCCAAGACAGAGCAGACCTCTCCAGAAGGACCACCATGCTGCTGCCGGCAGTTCACTCCCCCGTCGCACATGATGCCTTCAGAACCAGCTGGCTGAGCTCTGGCCTGGGCCTTGCCCTAGGAGTGAAGCTGCCCTGGAAGTCCCTGCTCACATGGAAAGTGGGGGTGATGCCCTATAAGACAGGCAAAACCATGAGAGGCATTGGGTGCGATATAGGAGACTTCATTTTAAATAAAATGAGTCAAATGACTTGATGGTAGTGAGTTGGTTTTTGTTTGTTGTTTTAAGTAATCCTAGATATGCAAAAAGTTGCCAAGATTATTAAAGAGTCTCCAAACCTCCAAAATTTATCCCTTTGTGAATACCTTACATTAAGATGGCATACGGTTAAAAAAAAGACGGTGCGTAATGAATGAACCAATACTTAACTAATGTATGACTCACTGATGTCCACCTGATTCAGAATCCCTCCACTTGCCAGTGTCCCTCCTCAGCTCCAGGAGCCCGCCTTCCACTTAGTTGCTGTGGCTCTTTGGGCTCCTCCGGGCTCACTCCCTCCGACTTGCCTTGTTTTGGGTGACCGTGATGGGCTTGAGGCGTCTGGTCAGGATTTTGCAGGGTACTCATCTGATGAGATAGCTGATGTTTTTCTCGCAGGCCGATGATGGCCCTTGGGGGGGGGGGACACCTACAAGGATGGACTTCATTTCCACCAGTTCCGATTAAGCTACATACTATCATCACGACTTCTCATGATGGTTTATCAAAAGGCATTTTTTTGGTGTATACTTCACATAGGCTAGCCTTCCGTTGGTCGAGCTGATGAAGATCTGTGCGATCAGTTTCAGACAATTTCTTCTCGTGCTGTCAGCCGCCCATGTGAGCCCATTCTCCCCTGTTACAGTCTCTATAGAGATACCGATCCTGGGTTTCCTATGCAGAAAATCATACACAAAACAATACTTGGAATAATACAAAGCAAGCAAACCAAAATGATGAGACAAAACAAAAACCTCAAAGAGAAAGCAGAAAATATTAAAATCGGAAACAACCTTAAAATGAGTCAAAGGGGCAGTCAAATGATAGGGTTTTACATTTTAACCCGACACATCAGCCACAATCAACTTTACAATCTTCTCTGTATATCAAGTTACTCACATCCTCAACTGCCGTCAGAGGGGTTCACTGAGATTCTGGAATCCCACTCTTAGCCAGCCTTCTGCAAACTCCAATATCATTCCCTCCTTTGGATTTAGATTTGATTATGAGCTTTGGATCTCACAGACTGGTGTGCCTCCTACATAGTGACTTAGTTGATGTCTCACTTAAATGGCTGCTTGTTTGAAAACGTGCTTTAAAAATCTGCTAGTCTTTGCGATAGCTGGGCCCCATCTGGTTTCTTCACTACACATGGGAGTGAGCTGAACTAACTCTTACGTGCTGGCATCCATATATAGATTATCTATGTCTCTGGCTCACTCTAGAGATATCATTCTCATTTTATGATAGACAATATAAATCTACCCACCCCCCTGGCATAAGGGACTTCTGTTGATAGTGTCATTAATTTAGTCAATGTTACTGAATTTAAAACTGTTGAGAGACGAAACTAGACTTGCATAGGCTGGCTTCAGACTGCAATACATAAACTGTTGACTTGTGCAGATTGAACTTGTAACTGGACACTATTTACAGACTAGAGGTTAGTGATTGGGCAAAACTCTCGGTAACACTCATGCCTACAAGATTAATACATGTCATTAAACTAGTAAATATGTGAGAGTCCCAGGCCACCATTCATTGGGCACCCTTGAGGGATCAAGCCAGAGTCCAGCAAGCACCAGTTCTATAACCTGGGGACAGCTGCCATATCTGCTTCTCACACTAGGGTGTTTGAGCCGTAAATCCAAGGGAGTATGTCATTTGCATAAATCTGCTCTAGGTGAGTTTGAGGTCAAGGCCAGTTCATTTTGCCGGGTTTCCACATTAAATGTTTCTGGTGTGGCCTAGGAAGGATGCTGGGACTAAAGAAGTCTATAGCAGACAGCCTAGGTCACAAGAGCTGGATAGAAAGTAGGTCGAAGATGTCTAATTAGGAACATAATACTGGCCAGAGTCTCACCTTGGGTTCTACATATGCACTGAGAAGCATTTCTTTTCCCCCATGGGAGGTGGCTCCTCCCAGTTGACCCACCAGTAGTAACGTAATTATGACTTCTCACCCTTGATCGTGACCTTGATCGCCTGCTTGAGGGGATGTTTGTCCAGTTTCACCACTGCGACCTCTTCCCCTCGCTCCTGCTCCATGTTCTTTGGAAGGAAGCCCACACTTAAGGAGTGAGTGTACACCCACCTCCTTGAGGGGTTAGTATACATTATTTGGAATCATGCCAGATCTCCCTCTTCTCCCTCATCTGTTCACTCGTGTCTTTTAATCCATATAGACTCGTGGATAGTGATCCCACGAGAACCCTATAAGATCGCTATGAGTCTGAATCAACGTGAGGATGGCTCTGAGTGTGGTTTATGAGAACCCTTGTGGTGCTAGACTAGATGCCAGATTGCTCACTTCAAGGTTGGTGGTTCAAACCCACCAGCCACTCCATGGGGAAAAGGAGGCTGTCTTGCTTTGTAAATGTTTAGTCTTGGAAGCCCTCTTTACAGTTGCTGAGTGGACTCAATGGCAGTGGGTTTGGTTTAGTTAAGAGTTATACTGGCTGCTTCGTTGCTTACGCTGTTCTAGGTCTGGCCATGGGGATTCTTCCAGTTGACACTTGGGTTCTTTTGACATCCCTGAGCTCAGGGTTTTTGTTGTAGACTCACCTGTGTCTTCCTGGTCCCAACCCGAGGCTTGGTCATTTCCCCAAAGAGCTCTGGTTGTTTGTGTTGGAGAGCAGTTTTTAAAACTAAGATCTGGGTACTGAGTGTGCTCATTGTTACCAGGCCCTCTCAGCGGGAGGCAAGAAAAGATAGGTCTGTAATGTGCGTATGTGTGTGTGCGTGCAGGTGTATGTATGTGCACAATCTACTTCCACATGTAACTCTCATCGGTATCTGCATCAAACTGAGCATGAATTCAGCTGCCATCTTCCACTCTAGTGCAGCACGTGGGTCTTTCTGGTCTCCCCAGCTCGTCTGTCACATCCCACTTCAGCACACACCATCTCCCATCCACTTAAGGAACTGCTCCACCCCTCTGCGCATGTAGACCAGCACCAGAGTTGTTGGGGCATGCTGGCTGACAGTGTTTGGGCTAGGTGGTCAGGAGGCCCCCAAGAGGTGGTTTATCAGCAACGAGGCAGATTCAGGGTAGACTTGAGCATGCGGGGTGTGCCAGGGCAAGGGTCAGCAAGTCGTGGCAATGCCTTTGGCAGGAGTGCGCCTGGCTGTGATGGAAACAGCAGAATTGCCATGGATACAAATGGGGCAGGGGAACGGCCAAGGACAAGATGAAAAAATCCAAACTCACTGTCATCGAGTTGATTCTGACACACAGCAACCCCATAGGACTGGGTAGAACTTCCCCTGTGGGTTTCCGAGATCGTACCTCTTTATGGGAGTAGAAAACCTCATCTTTCTCCTGAGGAGTAGCTGATGGTTTTGAACTACCAACCTTGTGGTTATCAACCCAACATGTAACTCCCTATGCCACCAGAGCTCCTAAGGACAAATTACCAGGGGCTTTATAAGCCTAGGTAGAGCAGTGGGCATTTCTGATACAGGCTCCTGACTTGTGTGTGGCCCCAAGAGGCAAAGTGAAACAGAAGAGACCATTGAACACAACAGCTTGGTGACCTAGCAAAGGGTGGTAGCCAAGGGCAAGTGGTAGGCCGGTTCCAGACGCACAGTTTGCCCGTGGCCTGGATGGCAGTGTGGGACAGAGGGCGGCTCCAAGGACTCTGTGCCCGTGGACAGGGAGCTGGTGTGGAGCTGGGGCTTGTGGTGCCTGTTGAGCATCCAGTGCAGATGCCAAGGGGACAGCTGGACCCCTGCGTGTGGAGCTGTGAGAATTTGGGAGCCCTGCCCATGCCTGCCGTGAAATCGGGACTGGAGGCTGGACTCTTCCAGGTCAGAGCTTAGTCAGTACCCACTCCATTACTGTAGCATCGGAAAAATTGAATTTTTGGAACAGAAGGATGAATGGACCGATTGGACTCTGATTGTGGGTGCATGAGTGCCACAGACCTCTGTGCCCACACCCGGGTAACACGTCTGGGCCTCGGGGTCCAGAGCCAGAGTGAGTGCCACTACCCAGAGATGGCAGAGGGCTTGCAAGCAGCCCTGCCTACCCACTCTAAGTTTCTCCTTGGCACTTGCACTCCAGTCTGCATCAGCAAGCTTTCTGCTCTGCCAGAGAGCCCAGCACAGGAAACACCGGAGGGAGGGAGAACTTCACACCCCTGCACCTAGGGCCCAGGTGTGTCTTCAACTCTGAGCCAAGTGCCTCTAGGTCCTTAGGAGCCCCTCTTGAACCCCCTCCCTCTCCTTTGCTAAAGCTTCACCATGACTAATGGCACCCAGGCACAGCTTGCCCAAAGCTAAAGCCTTGGTCCTCAGTCCTCGGGGCCAGTCGAGCGCTGCAAGGACCAGTGTATACGTCTCTGCACGTTCATGTTCTGTAATGTTAGCCGGCAGCTGGAGGTCAGCCGTGGTGGGGAGAGTTACACCACTGATGGCTAAGCGCTGCAGACCAAAGGTGGACAGACGTTAAATCCTCACCAGCTCACCACTAGCTAGTTAGGGCCCTCAGTCTCTTCTCATCCTTTCTCCCAAGCACCCACCTAGCCCCAGGATCTGCTTAGTCTCCGGCAGGGAGAGGCTAGCCTGAGGACTGTTGGACGTAATCCCCTAAGAGGCCGGGGGTGGGACTGCCTGCCATCCCGTTGCTGGCTCTGAGCCCGTGGACCTCAGTCATGTCGTTGCCGCCTGTGAGGAGACGGTTGAGGTCCGTGAAGGAAGAGCAGTTGGTGAGGATGATGGGGTTGTCCAGGGCCGCTTTCCTGCACATCCTTACCCGAGACAGAGGGGTGAAGAAGATGGCCCCAGAGGGCTGGAGCCGCCAGTCTGTGTTCTGTATGTGTCAGTGGTTGTGTGTGTGTGTGTCTGAGTGTTTCTGAATGCACATAGTGGGTATACCTCTCAAATCTGAGTAGAGACTGTGTACCTGTGTATCTAAGGCTACACGTCTGTGTGCCTGCATGTTTCCAACTGTGCACTGTGTGTGTGGTCTCAGTGGTGACTGTGCCTATGAAGGAATGCCTGGGTCTGCCTGCGTGTGCGCGCACGGGCCTCTGAATAATGATGGGAGGTAGGGAGAGCTGTGCCCAGATGTGAGGAAGTGGGGCCACTTCCCCAGGAACTCTGGCTGCCCCCTCTTCCTGCCCAGGAAGGGGAGACGGTTCCAGCTGCATAAAGAGGGCCAGGAGCAGGAGCCTGGCAGCCTGCTTCTCCTGATCCATCTCATACCTGCACACCGCTATTGCCTGCCCACTGCTTCCCAGGCCCTGGTCCCAGAAGTGTTGGTCATTCAGGGGTCTCCTGCCCCAAACTACCAAGGAGCAGGTACTGGTCCTGGGGCTAGCCTCCTATGGAGGAAGGGGGTGGGGCACATTTGGGAAATCCCATGACCTAGAAGGGCAAGGAGGAGCCCGTGGCCCTGCTGCAGAGCCCCCTTTTCTTGGACATAGCCACACTGCGGGGCTCAACTGAAGGAGGGTGCTGACCTGGGGGGTGGGATTGCCCAGGCACTGTAATAGTGCCCAAGGCCCGCTGAGTGTGGCTGGCGCTGTGCTGCCTGGATGTGCCTGTGCTTATATGTCGCTGTGGGTGGCACAGGGTGCCCACGAGTGCTTCCACACGTGACTGTGTGGGACACACCTGTCCTGGACAGAAGTCTATGTTCACCTGGCTGGCGCCGCCAGGAGCTGAGCCAGACTGAGGCTGCAGAGAGGCTGAGCTGCAATCCTGTGAAAGAAGCAGCAGTGGCCAGTGGGACTGAGGAGTCTGAAGGTCCTGGGAACCAGCAGGGGCAACTGTCCCTGGGCAGGACCAGTGGAAGGGGCACAGAGGAGGATGGGGGATTTTTTTTAGAGATGGAGCAATCAAGAGCTATGTGCAGGATTTGGGAAAAGATAAGCCAGATAGATGGGGGTGCAGCAGTGCCTAGGGTACTTTGAGGGGTTAGGGTGCTAGAAGGCCGAGGTGCAGGAGAAATTAGGATGTTGGGGGGTTGGGATGCAAGAGGGCTGCAGTGCTGGAGGAGTTGGGATGTTAGAGGGCTAGAAGGACTGGGGAACTAGAGATAGGGTACTGGAGATCTGAGGTGCAGGGGGTTCAGGGGTGTAGGATGGCTAGATTGCTGGAGGTGCTAGAGGAGTGGGGTTACTGGAAGGCTAGGGTGCTGGAGGGGTTGGGGTACAAGATGGCTGGGGTGCTGGAGGGTTGGCAAGCTAGAGGTATTGTGTTAGGGTGGTGGGGGGTTTGAGTACTAGAGGGACTGGAGGGCTGGATTAGTTGGCATGCTGGAGGAGGCAGGGGGGCTGGGAGATCTCAGGGTCCATGGGGCTGCAAGGGTAAGGGGACTTGGGGCACAGAGGGCCAGGGCATAGAGGGGCTGAAATGACATGAGGCTGAAACTTGGGGACTAACTCCCAGGTGGGCACACAGAAGGGCCCTTGCAGAATTGGGGAGCATGGCTTAGTGGAGGTGTGTGCTTCCCAGGTACCTGGGACAGGTCCAGCTATGCGTGAGAGGCATGGACCATGTGATCCATGGGTGCATCTGAGGTGCATCCCAGGCTAAAGCCATGCAGCCTCCAGACTAAGGCCAGCTGCAGTGTCCCTGGCATCCCGTTAGGTGCTGCTGGGCTTACCCTCTTGGCTACTATGCTGTGTGGCTCTCAGTGCCGGGGAGGGTGGGGGGTAGACATTGCTGACACTGACATGGTCTGGGGTGGGGGGAAAGGCCCAGCTTCTCTGTACCACAGGGCCTGGGGTGGGGTCCAGGTACAGGCTGCTCCATTAGAAGTGAGGTCCCAGTGGGTTTGTCCTCTGACAGAGAGTGCTTCTCTATATATACCAAGGGTAAGGGTAGGAATTGGGGGAGAAGGGGCATATCCCCATTATGAGATGGTGAGCCCCCACGATTGTGCAGGCAAAGGCAGGTGGGCCCTACTGGGGCCAAGTGGGGGAGGGAAGAGGGCTGGGTGAACTGAGAATGGGAATGCTAGCTCCCAAGCATCCGTGATCGGCCTGCACTGGAGGTGTGGGGTCCAGGGTCCCCCAGGCCTGCGGCCATGCTGACTGCCCATCTGGCCCGGTCTCAGGTCCCGCCCGCCTGCCCCTATGACCAACATGAGCTGGAGCTTCCTGACGCGGCTGCTGGAGGAGATCCACAACCACTCCACCTTCGTGGGCAAGGTGTGGCTCACGGTGCTCATCGTCTTCCGCATCGTGCTCACGGCGGTGGGCGGTGAGTCCATCTACTCGGACGAGCAGAGCAAGTTCACGTGCAACACCCGGCAGCCGGGCTGTGACAACGTCTGCTACGACGCGTTCGCCCCACTCTCCCACGTGCGCTTCTGGGTCTTCCAGATCGTGGTCATCTCCACGCCCTCCGTCATGTACCTGGGCTACGCCATCCACCGCCTGGCGCGGGCTTCCGAGGAGGAGCGGCGTCGCGCGCTGCGCCGCCGCCACAGCCGCCTGCCAGGCCCCCGGCGCCCACTGCCACCGCCCCACGCCGGCTGGCCGGAGCCCTCGGACCTGGGCGAGGAGGAGCCCATGCTCGGCCTGGGCGAGGAGGAGGAGGACATGGAGGCGACGGAGGGCCTGGGCGAGGAGGAAGAAGAAGAGGCAGCGCTGGCCGCCAAGGGGGCCGGGGTGGACAGCAAGGCCGCGGCCGTGGCCCCGGCCCCCGCCGTCAAGCACGACGGGCGGCGGCGCATCCAGCGCGAGGGCCTGATGCGCGCGTACGTGGCGCAGCTGCTGGCGCGCGCCGTCTTCGAGGTGGCCTTCCTGGTGGGCCAGTACCTCCTGTACGGCTTCGAGGTGCGGCCTTTCTTCCGCTGCAGCCGCCAGCCCTGCCCGCACATGGTCGACTGCTTCGTGTCCCGGCCCACCGAGAAGACGGTCTTCCTGCTGGTCATGTACGTGGTCAGCTGCCTCTGCCTGCTGCTCAACCTCTGCGAGATGGCGCACCTGGGCCTGGGCAGCGCGCAGGACGCCGTGCGCGCGCGCCGCCGCCCGCCCGCCCTGGGCCCCGCCCCGGGGCCGCGCGCGCCGCCGCCCTGCGCCTTCGCGCCCGCCGCGCCCGGCCCCGCCGGCCCGCCCGACTACAGCCTGGTAGTGCGCGCGGCCGAGCGCGCGCGCGCCCACGACCAGAACCTGGCCAACCTGGCGCTGCAGGCCCTGCGGGAGCGCGGCCGCCACAGCCCGCCCTTGCCCGACCTCGCCGCCGCCGCCGCCGCCGCGCGGGGCGGGTCCCGGGCCGCCGGCCTGGCCGCCTCCTCCAGAACCGGCAGCGCCACGTCCGGGGGCACTGTCGGGGAGCCCGGCCGCGCGGGCGGGGCCCTGGATCGGCAGGGCGCCAGGGCCAAGGCTGGCTCTGAGCCGGGCAGCGCCAGCAGCAGGGACGGAAAGACTACCGTGTGGATCTGAGCGTGGCGGTGACCACGCCAGCCGGCGGGGCAGGTGTGCCGCCTGGGGGCTCTGGGCAGAGACTGAGGGCGTCAGTGGCATCCAGCAAGATGGGACCCCCAGAGAGGCTGAGAGGGAAGGGGCTGGGCATGCCGAGGCGAGGGCAGGTAGGCACTTGATGAGCTGTGCCCGCTCAGACTGCAGTCTTGCCCACCCATCTCCCTCCCAGAGCCAAGGAGCCCGTGTGCCCTTGGGCAGCACTCGCTTGAGGAGGTCCGGCGGATATGCTGGAGCCCAGTTAGGGTCTGTGGGAGGAAACGGGATCATTGGCCTTCCCTGGCCTCAGTTTACCCCGTGCATACAAGGACGTCCTGGAATTGCTCCCAGTGCGGACAGGAAGAGCTCCTAGGCATAGAACCCCACTTGCTGCAGGAAGTGGAACAAGCACAGTGTCTCCTGGCTCCCCTCCCAAAGATCCCGTTAGTGTCTGAGGCTAGAAGCTCCTGCCCTGCAAAGCCAGGCTCCGGAGGGCTGGGTTCTCTCCAGACCAGGACATGCCAACTCACATCCTTGTCTGAGCTTTCGTTGAGCCCTTTACTACCCCTTCCTCAGAGGCATACTTGAAGTTCCACAAAGGCCTTGGCGCCCTGCCTTGCAGCCTGCTAGAGGGCTGTGACCTTGCCCATGCTCAGAGAAGGAGACTCGCAGGTTCGCCTAAGGCCTCTCAGCTCCTGCTCTGGGCCCCTCCCTCCTCCAGACAGCCTCCAAGACAAAGAGAGAGAAATAAAACTAACTCTGGTTTACAATCGAGTGTGTCTATGTGTGTGTCTACTGCTGGTCACCGGGCTGTGTTGGCACTGTTCTATGCCCAACGGGGCACACAGATGGCAGCAAACAGCACCACTTCCAAAGCGTTTCTGTGGTTCAGAGAACAATCACCAAGCATTACAGGATGCTGTGGCTGCGGTGAGGGGCAGAGGTGGGCACAGCTGGGCAGAGGCCAGCAGCTCCCAGTCAAAAACCAGTGTGGTCCAGCCCCGTGGTCCAGCCATCCCCAGCCTCCTTCACATCCACACAAGTTGAGCACGCCCTAGCCTGCAAACCCCTCTAACTTCCATGTCCCCAGGCCAAGCCCCAAGGCTGGCTGAGCCCCGACTTGAGCCTGAGTCTGGCTCTGGTCAGATCCAAACTGCAGGCAGAGTTCAACCCTTCTGGATCTGGCTGGCTGACCCCCGTGCATGCCACTGTCCCCTGGAAGCTTCCCAGTCCAGCAGAATCCTGACTAGACTGAGTCCCATCTCTACCTCCCCCTCCCCTAGTTGGGCCCTGACTCGGGCTACTCCTACCTGCAGAAATCCATGGATGGTGCTGCTAGGGGCCCAAGGAGGGCATATTCCAACCCAGAGCAGAGGTCTACGTCTGTGGGGACACAGGCCTAGCTTCTCCATGGCAGGAAAGGTCTTCATCACTGGCCAGGCCCAGGTCAGTGTGTGTGTGTGTGTGTGTGTGTGTGTGTGTGTGTGTGTGTCTGTGTGTGTAAAATCATAGCATTGAACAAGTGAGGCTCCCATTGCTGTGACCAGGAGTGGCGAGCAGACCAGGGAGGTGGGGGACAGACATCTATAGAGGCATTTCCTCATCATCTCAAAGTCTGTGCCTCCTGGGCATCAGTGCCGTCCCTTCTAAGCCCCTGACCCTCCACCAAGACCATCAGCCCACCTCCAAGCATCTGCTCTTGCTCCAGACAAAGTGGACACTGAGTCCTAGTCCTTGCTGGAAAGCACTGACCCAGGTGACAGGTCACGGGGCACCTGCATCGCAAAGCTCAGCCTCCTGCAGTGGCAGGGACCCCAGCCTCTAACAACCGAAGGGTCCCTAGGTACAATTGTACGGCGATGAAATAGAAAGGTCATAGTAAAGTCACTGAGGATAGCAGAGAGGAAAATAAAAGGCGTCGGACACATTTCATGGTAGAATGCTCACCTCAGCCCCTCTTGATGGCCCACGTGAAGGTGGGAGAAGAAAGAGGAGCAATGTCTTCACTATCTTGGGATATTTACAGATAACCATAAGACATGCATACTCACCCTGAGCTCCTAATCCCCGCACTGGGGGAAGGTATGAGCCTCCCCCCCCTGCACCCCCTGCGTGACACAGCCGGAGGTGATAAAAGGATGTCTGCTTCTACAGGGAGATAAAAGGCAGCATAGTTGTTGGGGGAGACCCTGTGGGAATGATATTTAAAGCAGGATGATGTACTTGGACGTCATCTCTAACTTGCCAAAGTGGTGGCTTTCCTACCGTGGACTACTAGCTTTCCCGATTCCCTCGGTGGTACGTTAGGGAATACAGAGTCCTAGCCATAGTTCCCTCCGTGTCCGTTCCCCACACTAAGAGACCCAGACGCCTGAGCTGCTGCTCATGTGATGATGTCTCGTTGGATGGGCACACGGTGCTGTGGGAGCGGCAGGGAGTAAGTTCCCAGAGCTCTGAGGGTTAGACAGCGGAGGCTTCAGAACTTGGGATCATTGAGCGGCGGGAGTGGCAGGACCCCGGGGAAGGAGCAGGCCAGGAAGGCAGGGGTGTGCTCCCAGCAGGACCTTGGCGCCCGGGGAAGTAGGTCAGCCTGGTCTCACAGGCAGCGTTCCCCACAACCGAGGACTCTGGCCCCCCTCCCCTGAGACAGAAGGCCACCAGTGGGTGGACAATAAGGCCTCCTCGGTTCTATCTGAGAAGGGGAACAAAGCCATCTGACCCGGGGCCTCCGCTCTGAGGGCATGATGGGAAAGCGTGATGGGAAAGCTCCACAATGCTTTGGGTACGTCGACGCCTTGGTTAGGTTGATGCCTGAGGAAGAACATTCTGGACCCTAGTGCTATGGCGTGCCCGGGGAAGGCCCAGCTCCAGCTCCAGAGGCCAGCTCCAGATCAGGCTCAAGACTGAAGTCCCTCGTGCCCCTTTGCCAGCTGTGGAAGGAGCATCGGATGGGACCCTCTTTGCTGGGGTGGGGGCTCCCGCCAGGGCAGCACAGAGCCCCATTCAGAAGCCACTTTTGAGGCAGACTACTCCAGTTCCCCCGGAGCCCTGGTGACATAGTGGCTAACACGTTGGCCTGTGAATCACAAGGTCAGCACTTTGAACCTACCAGCTGCTTCTCAGACAAACAACAACAAACGGTGAGGCTCTCTGCTCCTGAAAAGACTTACAGCCTTGGAAACCCACAGGGGCAATTCTGCTCGGTCCTATGGGGTCACTACAAGTCAGAAGTGACTTAATGGCAGTGAGTTTGGTCTTTGGAGTCCAGCTCCCTATTGCTGACTCTGAAGTAAACCCACAACTGAGTAGCATGCTTAGCTAGCCACACACTGGCAAGGGGAGAATTGGCAATAATGGAAGGAAACTGGCAGGAATCTTAAACACAAAGATAGAGAGGGCTAGAGATAGAGAGGCCTTCTGAACATGGCACTCCAGCACCAGGGAGGGTGAAGCGCAGAATAAAGACCCATGGACGAGACCCGAGCTACAGGAGATAGAGAAATGGCCAGGGAAGAGAGAGAGGATGTTCACACACACCCCACACTGCCTGAATAGACCCTTGAATTTCAGGTCTGATGACAAGAGCACAGCATGACGTCTGGGGTCCCAGAATGTACAAACCTGGAGGGAAGAGGGCATACTACAAAGGACCAGCCAATAGCAGAAGACCAGAGACAAAGCCAACCTCTGGGGGAGAGTCTGTGGCCAGCTTTACATATTTGCCAGGCCTTAGACTAGCTAAGGGCACTCTGGACTTCTCTACAAGGATCCCTCTTCAATAAACGTAACTCTCTCTGTTTAAACCTCTTCTCTGACTCTTGTCTGAATGGTGTCCCACGCCTGACATCTTCCTTGTGCGTAGGACAGGAATGGAGGAGTGGAGAGACTTGAAACCCTGAGCCTCCTCCCAGCAGCAGCTTCAAACAATGATTCTCTCTCTGACCGGATTGGCTGGGTGGCTTGTGTTTGGACTCTCCTGTCGCTGCAGTTGGACGAGGACTGAAGTCGTCTCGGACGTTGCCTCCCTCAACACGTCTGGTGTTTCCGGCTGTGGCCTCCCCTGTGGCAGCCTCACCGCATGTCAGCTGGGTTCCAAGGATGACGTCCCACGATGGAAAGCTGTCCTGGCTTTGTTCCCCAGCTTTGGAAGTCAGATCACTCCTGTCATAGCAGTCACAGCCCCGTTGGGGCTCAAAGGAAGGGAACGTGACTTCCACCTTCCCCGGTGTCTAGTTCAATTTTTTTTTTGTCCAAGTTTTAAGCAGAGCATGTGGAATACAAATCTGACTGTCCGCCTTGGAAAGGCCTCCTCCTCCCACCCTGCCTGAAACCCACGCTGCCACGCATGTCTACAGTCTCCATAGAGGGGTGAAAGAGGGAGCTGGCCGTTAATCACAATTCTAGAAATACAGCATAACTTCACTTTTTTTTTCAATCAGAAAATGCAACAGTTCTAACCTGGCAGTAACAGTGTCTTGTAAGCTCAGTCAGTAGGGGGTTTGCAGGCGAGGCCATCTAGAGAGTAGCCAGGCATGAAGCGTTCATAAATACGGGCGGTTAAGAGAAAAAGGGCACAGGAGGCTTCAGGAGCTGGGGGCCTCGGGACTCCAAAGAGATGCAGGTATCGATCATTTCCCATGGTCATTGCAAAACCTGCCTTTCTTTGTCACGTCGTCTAGAGCATTCCCGGGACCGGTGATCATTGCAAAGCCTGCTCTTGCTTCCTGCCATCGTTGTAAAACATGCTCTTGTCACACAGGGTAAGGTGTATCACTGGCTTGGTTTTCACTGGAGTTTTGAAGCAGTTTGCAGGCAGCAAACCCCACTGTTTCCTTTGGTCTAGTGTTTACAGCCGCCGATTTCCTGCCAGTTTGTCGGACTGTGGGGCTCGTCTGTTACCGTGATGCTGAAAGCTATGTCCCTGGTATTTCAAATGTTAGAAAACCAAAAAGAAAGAACAGGCTCAGCATATCTTAAACTGAAAGAATAAAAAAACCAAAATACCTCCAGCCTTGAGTTGTAATATTGAAATAGTCTATGGACAGAATATTGAATGATACCGGAAGCATTAAAAAAGATGGGAAAAAGAGTACACAGGGTCACCATACCAGAAAGAGCTAGTCAACATTCCACCATTGCAAGAGGTAGGATGTGAGCCAGAACCAATGGTGCTAAAGGAAGAAGCTCAAGCTACTTGGCCAATTAGCTGGAGGAGATCCCTATTGGTATCCATTCCAAGGAAAGGCAACCCAACAGGATGCTCAGCTTATAGAACAATACCATAGATAGGACATGCACGTAAAAATCTTCCTGAAAACCTTCCATCAATGGCCGTAGCGGTACATTCACAGGGAGCTGCCAGAGTTTCAGGCCGGATTCAGAAGAGGATGCTGCTATCAGGCGGATCTTGGCTCAAAGCGGAGAATAGCAGAAAGCCGTTTGCTTGTGTCTTCCTTCCTCTGCCAAGGCCTTCAACAGTGTGGACCACAGCAAACGCCTTAGCCCGGAGAAGAAGGAGGAGGCCAGCACACGTCATCGTGTGCACGTGGAATTGCACATGCCCCAGAGGCAGTTGTGAGACCAGGACAAGGAAGCATGCATGGCTTAAAGTCAGGAAAGGCCTCCATCAAGGTTAGATCTTCCCACCGTGCTAATCCAATCTGTGAGCTGAGCAAATCCTCAGAGAAGCTGGCTTATATGAAGAAGAATGCGGCATCAGGATGGGAGGAAGGCTGATTAGCACCCTGAGCTATGCAGATGACACACGTTTGCGTGCTGAAAGGAGGAGGACTTGAAGCGCCTGCTAAGGAAGATGAAGGATTGCAGCCTACAGTATGGAGTACAACTCCATGTAGAGAAGAGCTCACACCTGGATCAGTCGGTAACATCATGATACTGGAGAAAGGTTGAAGTTGTCCAGGTGTTTTGGTCTTGCTGGGATCCACAATCAGAGCTCATGGAAGCAGCAGTCACGAGATCAAATGCTGCACTGCACAGACCTCTGTAGAGTGTTGAAGAGCAAGGCTGTTACTTTGAGGACTAAGGTGCACCTGATCCAAGCCATGCTATTAAAAAGAAAAATTAAATCCTTTTATTGGGGGCTTTACAGCTCTTATAACAATCCATACATCAATTGTATCAAGCACATCTACACATATGTTGCCATCGTCAATTTAAAAATATTTTCATTCTGTTTAAGTCCTTGGTGCCAGCTCCTCTTTTTTCCCTCCCTTGCCCACCCTCCCACCTTCATGGGCCCCTGATAATATGTTACCATTTTCATATCTGCTGTCTTCCTTCATCCATGTTACTGTTATTTGTCCCCCTGAGGATAGGGGACTAGTTGTACATCATTGTAATCAGTTCCCTATTTCCCACCCTTCTCCCTCCACCTTCCCCCTTCCTTCATGGTATCGCTACTCCCATTGCTGTACCTGAGGGGTTTATCTGTTCTTGAATCCATGGGTCAAGAGCTCTTATCTGTACCTGTGTACATGCACCAGTCTAGCCGGATTTGTAAGGCAGAACTGGGGCCATGACAGTGGGGGAGGGGAGAGGAAGCATTAAAGGACTAGAGAAATGCTGCATGTTCCGCTGGTGCTGTGCTGCCCCTTGGCTGTTTCATTCCTTCTTTCTGACCCTTCTGTGAGGGAATGTCCAATTGTCTCAGATAGACTTTGGGTGTCCCCCACTACCCCCATCATTTACATAGTTATATTTGTTTGTTTGGGGTCTTCCAATGCTTGATACCTTATCCCGTCAACACCTCATGATCACATATCCACGTGGGCTTTGTTGATTCCCTGCTAGATGGCCACTTGTTTACCTTCAAGCCTTTAAGACCCCAGACACTATATCTTTCCATAGCCGGGCACCATTAGCTTTCTTCACCACATTTGCTTATGCACCCATTTTGTCCTCAGCGATGGTGTTGGGAAGGTGAGCATCATAGAATGCAGGGTTATTAGAACAAAGTGTTCTTGCATTGAGGGAGTACTTGAGTAGAGACCTAGTGCCCGTCTGTCACCTTACTGCTTAACAATTAAATATATGCATATATGTAAATATATTAACATAAAACAACTGTGATATAGGTCTAAGGTACTTTGAATTGCCTTACGTGAATGTGAAAGTTGGACCCTGAATAAGGAAGACCAAAGAAGAATTGATGCATTTGAATTGTGGTGCCCGTGAAGATTACTGAAAGTACCAGGACAGCCAAGAGGACACACAGTGTGCCCTGGAAGAAGTACAGACGGAGTGCTCCTTAGAGGCAAGGATGATGAGACTTCATCTCACATGCTTTGGACATGTTTTCAGGAGAGACCAGGCTCTGGGGAAGGAGACATCATGCCTGGTAAAGCAGAAGGTGGCAGAGAAAGCCCTCGACAAGGTGGAGTGACACGTGGCTGCAGCAATAGGCTCAGGCACAGGGACAGTTGTGAGGATGGGGCAGGATGGGGCAGTGGTTTGCTGTTGTGTATAGAGTCACTATGAGTCGGAACCACCTCTAACAACAACAACAACCCTTGCAGAAATAAACTTGAGTTTCTCAAATCAACATGGTCTCTGCCAGCTGGAACAATGACAAATAATCCCAGACCCTTGACTCCTGGAAATAATATCTGTTACTTCTTGTTACAGCAGCCCTGACAGCAGCCGGTGAGTGGCATTCAGAGGCCACACAGGTTGACAAGAGTCTATCATTTCAACCCCTTGCTAGGAAGCGCTCAAATAAAATTCGGGGGACTTGGGTCAACCTCGTCCAGGGACCCTAAGGCAACTCTTCCTGCTCTGAAGAAGAGAAGTGTGTACTCCCAAATGGGAATTCCCACATCAACTCTGGGTGCAACATGCACAAGGCATTGATTGCTAGGTTGCTTTTGTAATGGCTGTAAGCCAAAGGTGCACACATTATTTGCACTGTAATTGACAAGTAGAGGATTCCTGGCCTTATGCATGGGATGCCGTAGTAGCTAGAGAATGGGAAGTATGTGAAGAATGTGGTAAATGACTTTGAAGTTGACCTGGCCCCAGCACACTGCAATCCAAGAAAACTTAACGGTCAATCTGTGTCAACTAGCTTTGAGACCTCAAACTGACTCTCCCTTTGTCCCCCCTCCCCCGCACCTAAACACTAACCTTAAAAGAGAAGATGCAATGTTTGCTTACTTTCTAACCCTGGAGAGGAGCGATCACATTGTAGTCTGTGACGTCCCCCCAGCCTTTATCCCAGGAAGCCATGGTGAGCACTGAACGTCTGCCTTTGGAGCCTCTCCCTAGAGCCTGACTCTCTGAGACGGAGACTCGACGGAGACCCTGTCTGCTGTCGAGGCCTCAAGGCTCTAGTCTGGGACACTGTCAGGGAGTCGTGGTCAAAGGTCCCTCCCAAGACCTCTTGTTACAGATGAAAAGCCGGAAGTCTAAAGCCTCGACCTCTAACCACTGAACTGACACCGCAAAGGTAAAACTACCTGTTCATCCTCCGGTTCTGAAGGAAGGTCACAGGATCGTACTTGCATGCCTTGCCAGGCTACTGGGCAGCAAATGAAATGAGTTTATACCTCTACACCTGCTAAGCCTGAGCGGTTCTTGTCCTATGTCTAACATAAAAGCCTGCAGAGCACAGCAGGCAGGCTGAGGTCACACTTCGGCTGGACTCAGGGTGGAGAAAGCATCTGTCAACAATGAGCCCTCACCTTCTTTCTGGCTTCCCAGCATCTCCCAGGCTTTTGCACAGAGAGGGACAGTGGAAGGGACCGCCAGGTCTGCGTCTTCAGACACCGGCCACGGCCACAAGGGTCCCTCGTCCTAACAGTGCGCCGCCTCACAGATGCACTTCCTTCCAGGGCGGTGTCGACAGTGCACATCAGACAACCACCAAGCAACAAGACAGCAGGAACCCGGGTCCCAGGTTCTTGTGAGGAGCCGCGCTGCCCGACCTGACGCTCCTGCAGTGGGATGTCGCTTGCATCCAGCCTAGTTACTGTGGGCAGGGACCGTTGAGTGGGGTCCAACTCATAGCGACCCTGTGTAGGACCGAACGAAACGCCATCCGGTCCTGCACCCTCCTCACAGTCCCTGCTACGTTGGAGACCATCGTTGCAGCCACGCGTGCACCTGTCTCACGGAGAGGCTTGCTCTTTTTCAAGGATCTCTACTTTACCAAGCATGAGGTCCTCCTCCACAGCCTGGACCCGCTTAATATGTCTAAAGGAGGTCATTTCTGAGGAGCATCCTCTAGGGTGTCCTTCTTCGGAGACAGGTTTGTTTCTCCTTCTTCTGGCCATCCATGGCATACTCATGTTCTTCACATACACTCTTATCCCAAGGCGCTCATTCTTTGGTCTACCTTATGCGCTGCCCAGCTCCTGCATGCAGCAGGCCCCGCCGCCATTAGGCTCTCTAAGGAGCTAGTAGGACCTGGTTGACTGGTTAAGGATGTCAGGGAGAGCAGGCCTGGTCCTGAGAGCAGTGGAGAGACATCTGCTTTGAGACGTGTCACGCAAGATGCCTCTCCTCCACGGGTACGCCCCAAGAGCCAAGGCTGCTTCCTGATGCTGGCACCCTCCTAAGGTCAGGCACTTTGGTGCTTCAAGCTCGTTGACCTTGAGACGTTGAGAGCAACCATCCTGACAAGTGAGGGCACCCTCGGTGAGAAGCCCCCCGGCAGAGGTGAGTCTTGGCTGAGCCACAGGTAAAGATGGCACCCCAGTTAGTGTTCCTATGCCCTTAGCCCTGTCCCCAGCCCTGTTTTGCTCTATGCCCAGGAATACGAAAGCCAACTTTGGAGCTGATAGTCCCAGTATGTCTCTGATAGTCTCAATAAGGGGGGAGGCTACAAGACTGTTTTCTGCCAGCTCCAAGTGGGGAGCACAGTTGAACCCCCAGGGGCCTCAGATCCAGGGCCACAATGGTGGCAAGGGTTCCAGCCAACCTGTCTGTTTTGCAGAGAGCAGGGGGGAGACGTGGTGAGCAAGAAGGGCAAAGGACCTGTCCCAGCTTTGCTGGAGAGACCCCCCAAGCGGCCACACACGCTCTTCCTTCCCCTGCCTTCAGCGCCCTGCTGCAGAGGGAGCTGCCAAGGGCCGCTTCCATTGCAGGTGTGTGCCCAGCTAAGAAGTCTGTCACCGGGGAAGAGGGCAGAGGACCACCAGGGCCAGACCTTCCTCCCCTGCAACTTGGGCTTGGGGACCACCAAGGTCCTGCCAGCTTTAACGGTCCGTGGGCTTGTAATGGCAGTGACGTCTTCCTCAAGGGAATGCCATTGAAATGGCCAGGGCCACTCAGGCTGTGCTGCGGGAGACCAATCCTGTGCCACTGCACCGGCCTCACATTGAGCATGAATCCCGCCACCTAATCTAGGGGATTAAGGTGGTATTTCTTCTGAGACTCCTGCCGGGCCCGGACACTCCTGAGGCTGTCATTTCCCATAGGACCTGCCACGCCTGCCTGTTTTTGATCAAAGGTTAAACCTAACCTGATTGTGGCACTTACACAATCTTTCTGTGAAAAGGGTGGAGTCTAGCATGTCAATCAGGTCGCAGCCAGTAATGCCTCTGTGTGGGCATGGCCTTCTCCTGAGGATTCTGGGAACTCCTGTCTTCCTCCCTGGAGGTAGGAAACATACGTCTCTGCTTCATCTTCCTGCTGACAAGACACATGGAACCACGCTGATGGAGCCAGTGCCCTGGAGCTGGAGGAGCCCCATGGAGACTCACACCAGTGCTGAGATGCTTCCACCGCCACTGGATCCACAAGACTTTCCATACACTGGCCTAGGATCTTCCTGCATTCGGCATCATTGCATGTGTTGCGTGAGTCTGAAGAGGAATTTATAGACTGGTAGCTGACATATGGGCTAATATCGGACTTTTGGACTTGATTTGGACTGGGCTGGAATGTTTTCTTAATATACAAGTGTTCTTTTATATAAAGCTCTTGCTTATACACATATGAGTGTCTATGAATTTGTTTCTCTAGTCCACCTGGTCTAACACTGTCATAGCTATCTAGTGCCCCCACAAGTGAGTGACTTTAAGGAGCAGAAGCTTATTTCCTCATTGCTTAGGAGGCTAGAAAATCTGGATTCAGGCCGCCAGCTACAGGGAGGGCTTTGTCCCCGTTAGTTCTAGAGCGAGGCCCTTGCCTCTTCTGAGCTTCTGTTGCTGAGCGGTCTCGTGGCTGGTCTCTCCCTTCTTTTAAAAAAAATCATTTTATTGGGGGCTTGTACAAGTCTTATCACAATCCATACACCCATCCATTGTGTCAAGCACATTTGTTGCCCTCATCATTCTCGAAACATTTGCTTTCTCCTTGAGCCCTTAATATCAGCTCCTCATTTCCCCCCTCCCTCCCCATTCTCCTTCCTTCATGAACCCTTGATAATTCATAAATTATTATTATTTTGTCATATGTTACACTGTCTGATGTCTCCCTTCACCCACTTTTCTGTTGTTCATCCCCCAGGGAGGAGGTTATATGTAGATCCTTGTAATCGGTTCCCCTTTTCTACCCCACCTTCCCTCCACCCTCCAAGTATTGCCACTCTCACCACTGGTCCTGAAGGGTTCATCTGTCCTGGATTCCCTGTGTTTCCAGTTCCTATCTGTACCAGTGCACATCCTCTAGTCTAGCCAGATTTGTAAGGTAGAATTGGGATCATGATAGTGGGGGAGGGGGCATGGAAAGAAGCATTTAGGAACTAGAGGAAAGTTGTATGTTTCATCATTGCTACCCTGCACCCTGACTGATTCATCTCCTCCTCACGACCCTTCAGTAAGGGAGTGTCCAGTTGCCTACAGATGGGCTTTGGGTCTCCACTCTGCACTCACCCTCATTTACAATATGATTTTTTTTCTTTGATGCCTGATAGCTGATCCCTTTGACACCTCATGATCACATAGGCTGGTATGTTCTTCCATGTGGGCTTTGTTGCTTCTGAGCTAGATGGTCATTTGTTTACCTTCAAGCCTTTAAGACTCCAGACACTATATCTTTTGATAGCCAGGCACCATCAGCTTTCTTCACCACATTTGCTTATGCACACATTTGTCTTCAGTGATCATATTGGGAAGGTGGGCACCCACTGATATGATATTTTGTTCTTTGATGTCTGATATCTGGTCCCGTCTACACATTGTGGTCACACAGGCTGGGGTGCTTCCATGTGGGCTTTGATGCTTCTGAGCTAGATGGCCACTTGTTTATGCAGGCAGCATCTCCCTTCTTGCTTGCATGTGTTTAACCCCTTTTCTAGCTCAAAAGAGATGGGTTTAAGAAACACCCTACACAAATGTTGCCTCATTAACATAACAAAGACAACCCACTCCCAAACAGGATTATAATCATATGCATGGAGGTTAAGATTTATAACACATTTTTTGGGGGGGACACAATTCAATCCATAGCACAACCCAACTAAACTCAGCACGTGATGGTCACAAGCTGCTTAAAACCCCTATGCCACCTGCCTGTGTTATCATGAGGTGCTGATAGGATCAGGTATCAGGCATCAAAGACCCAGAACAAAACAAACAAAAAGCATTATCAATGAGAATGAGGGGAAGAGAAGAGTGGAGACCCAAAGCCCATCAGTAGTCAGTTGACTTACCCATGTGAGAAAGGCCACAAGGACAAGAAGAGCCAGTCAGGGCGCAGTATAGCACCCCCGATGAAACATACAACCTTCCTCCAGTTCTTTAATGCCACCCCCACTACCATGACCCCAATTCTATCTTATCAATCTGATTAGACTAGAACATGTATACTGGTTGAGATAGATAAAATTTATTGTGCCAACCTGGCCTATAAACCCATGTGGGGTTAATTGAAGGGCGGAGAGCTAGGTGAGCCTCGCCTTTCTAGTTCTCGGGTTTCTTGCTTTGTGATGGTTGGACCAGGATGCAGCTGCCTTAGCCAGTTCCTTGCTTCAGCTGGCAAGGTCACTTCCTGAAACACATCTCCAAGGAGAAGCCACATGGACCTATCCCGATGCAGCCCTGGATGCTGGAACAGCCGTGTGGAGACCCCTCCCAGTACTGAGATGCTTACACGTTCACTGATTTGGCTTTCCTCCTGCAGTTGGCATGATTGAGTCTGTTTTGCGAGATGGAGGAGGACTTTGTTGATTGGTTTCAGACATATGGGTTAATGTTGGACTTGTGGGCTTGGGCAGCACTGGGTTGGGATGTTTTCTTGATGTGCACTTACCATTTATATAAAACTTTCTCTTCTATATATGAGTTTCTGTGATTTGTTTTTCTAATGTACCCAGACTAGCACACTGGTACAGATAAGAGCTCAAAACACAGGGAATCCAGAACAGATAAATTCCTCAGGACCAATAACGGGAGCAGTGATACTAGGAGGGTAGGTGGGTCGGGGAGAGTAAGGGTGGACCAATCACAATGATTGACCTATGGCCCCAATCCCAGGGGGATGGAGAGCAGAAAAGTGGGTGAAATGAGACATCAGTTGGTGTAAAACATAAAAAAGAATAATTTATAAATTATGAAGAAGGCATGGGGGAAGGAGGGAAGATGAGGGAGGGGAGGGGAAAAGGAGGAGCAGATGTCAGGGACTCAGTAGAAAGAAAATGCTTTGAAAAAGATGATGACAACATATGCAAAGATGTGTTTGAGAAAATGGATATATGTATGGACTGTGATAAGAGCCATAAGAGCCCCCAATAAAATAAAATTAAAAATAACCCCCCCCAACAAAAACCCCTTTGCCTCAGTTTCCTCATTGACTCCATGACGATGGAGCCTGGGGCTACTGACCCAATACTTAGCTGTCTACTTTCCCTTCTCTCCCTGCCTGGCCTGCCTCCCCAGCTCTCTGACCAGCACAATGGCCCAGATCCGGGGCTCCCTGCACCCTGCCCTCAAAGCCTGGCTCAGGCCCCAGAGGTGCGTGTGAGGCCTGCCCAGTGCCTGCCAGCCGCCTGTACCAGGATCAGGGCGCAGTGCAGACCTCCTTGTCTCATCCCCATCCGTTTCCATGACCTCGGCCAGCTACCTCATGGGAGAAACAGTTCATGGAGGACATCCCCAGAATGAGGGGATTGTTCTTCTCCTTCCTTTGGGAAGGGAGGAAGCCATGAGCAGGGAATAACAGGAAGCCAGCCCCTCACCCGGCAGCAACTGGGAAGCAGGGTCTGGGACCCCTAAGGCCTGGCCAATTTTCCAGCTCTCAGCTCCCGCCCCGCTCCTATGGCTTCCAGGGCCTGTGAACTCAGAGGAAGCACCAGCCCAGATCAACGAGGAGGGCAAGGACTTACTCAGATGGCCTCCCAGGCCTGGCCCACAACTCCCTCCCCACATAGCTGAGGGAACAAGAAGAGACCTTGACAGGGCTGAAGCGAGAGAACGGGGCGGGTGGGGGGGGGCGGGGAACAGCAGTGGGGCCCATGTTCACCACACAGCTTGTAGGTGGTACCAGACATCAGTCTGTGCAGAGGTCCTGGGAGGCTGTCTGGAGGAAGGTGCCTGGAATGGCACTGCCCAGCAGAGCTCTGCTTTAGTGGAAATGTGCTCTGTGCCATTCAGGAAGGCACAGAAGTTTTGTACTGCCACCAAGTCTCTAAGCCCCTGAAATGTGGTCAGAAAGGCAGAGAACCAGAACCTTTAATGTTTAATTTCCATGAGCGCTGGGTGGCTCTTGGCGACTTCCCTGGACACCGGGGCTTGGCCCTGCAGGCCTTGGGGTCTGGGAATGACTAGGAGAGGGTGATTCTGGCAGGTGCCTGTGACACCTTTGGCGCCAGGCAAGGTCTTGCCAAGCCCTTCGCCTTTCCTGTGGGCCATTTGGGTGGGAAGCACATTCCTCCGCAGGCCAGGGATGGCTGATGTGATGCTGCAGGAACGTGCCCCTTGCCCCGTCATTCTCCCGTTTCCTCTCCATCTCTCTGTAGCTGGCAGGGCGGGACTGGTCACCCGCAGGAACCCAGGCGGGCGGTGTCTGGCCTGAGGTTGAGTGGAGGAAGGCGCCCCCGACAAAGGCTAGCAGGTCAGTAGCTGAGCCAGGGGAACTGCATTCCAAGCCTCACTGGTCCCTACCAGGAAGTGGGCCAGGCACTGGCCTCTGCCCCACCATGGTCAGCCTAGCCTCTCCCTCTAACGCCCTGCCAGGGCAAGGCTATCTGTGAAGGAGCAGGAGCTCACAGGCTGGGGCATGGCCACTGGGAGGGCAATTGGTTCATTCAACAAATGAGACTGAGTCCCGAGCATGGGCTCAGTGCTGCTAGCCTAGAGCTTGCAGAAGGCAGCCAACTGGAGGAACTCGGCCTATGGAGGTGGGGAAGGTGACAGGCAAGGGTGTAAACGGGCTGGTGATCAGAAGCTGCTTGGAAGTAGAAGACGCCCTGTCAGTATCCCCTGATCACCTCGAGGGTGAACGGCCCCTACAATAGGGAGTTGGTGAGCGCTAGCTCCCCAGGGATCGAACCATCCACAGTGGGGTCCCAAACCCATGACCACTGAGTCGACTCTCACTCACAGCGACCAAATATAGGGTTTCAAAGGATCTTTTTTTTGTTTGTTTTATTTTTTTAAAATCATTTTATTGAGGGCTTGTACAACTCTTAACACAATCCATCTATCCATCCATTGTGTCAAGCACATTTGTACATTTGTTGCCATCATCATTCTCAAAACATTTGCTCTCCACTTGAGCCCTTGGTATCAGCTCCTCATTTTCCCCCTCCTTCTCTACTCCCCCTCCCTCATGAACCCTTGATAATTTATTATTATTTTGTCATATCCTACACTGTCTGAAACCTCCCTTCACCCACTTTTGGGTTGTCCATCCCCCAGGGAGGAGGTTATATGTCGATCCTTGCAATCAGTTCTCCATTTCCACCCCACCTTCCCTCCACCCTCCTGGTATCGCCACTCTCACCACTGGTCCTGAAGAGATCATCTGTCCTGGATTCCCTGTTTCCAGCTCTTATCTGTACCAGTGTACATCCTCTGGTCTAACAGGATTTGTAAGGTAGAATTGGGGTCATGATAGTGGGGGGAAAGGTGGTGGGAGGAAGCATTTAGGAACTAGAGGCAAGCTGTATGTTTCATCCTTGCTACACTGCACCCTGACTGGGCTCTGCAGATCTTTAGGGGAACTGATAGTCTCGTCTTTCTTCTGCTGAGCGGCTGGTGGAGGCGAACCATTACTGACGACTGTTGGCGGTCCCATGGACAGCCAGAAGAACAAACACACCTGTCTGGGAAAAGCCCAGCCAGAGTGCTCCTCAGAGGCAAGGCTAGTGAGACTTGGTCTCATAGACTTGGGACATGTTGTCAGGAGAGACCCGTCCCTGGAGAAGGACATTACGGGTGATAAAGATTAACAGCAGAAACAAGGAAGGCCCTGGGCAAGCTGGACCGACCCCATGACTGTATCGATGGGCCTCAGAACATGAGGCCAGTTCTGAGGATTGCGCAGGACCGACGGTGCTTCCTCCTGTCCTGTCGGATGGACTCCACGACATCGGAGAGCAACCTTGAGGTCAGTCGTCCGAGACGTCCCCAACAGAGTCACCAGATGCCACAGGGAGGTGGGAGGACAGAAGTGCCCTAGGAAGCGTGGGCAGTGGTGGGAGTGAGGGGATGGGGAGGGTGCACACGTCACCGTGATGCAGCCTTCCTGTAAGCACAAGGAAGCAGCCTGTAACCCACCCAGGGGTGCTCTGAAGGACTAGACTCGACAAATACCAGTCTCCTTAAAACAACAACAAGAGGTAAATCAGTCCCTCTCACCCCCTGCTCTGGCCCGTGAGGCAGCTCATCTGCATGGTCTGGCCATGGCCTCATGAGAGACAGGAAGAGGCAGACTTCCCTGCTGTGGCCTAGACTGGGGACCAGCGTGCCCTCCAGCACCTCGCCACCTGCTTGGCCACACTGTCCAGTCCTGGGCACATCAACCTTATGTACAGCAGCCTTGACAAGCATCGCTGCCTCTTCAGGGTCCATGTGGCTGCCTCCTTGTGACCCAGTGGCAGTGCACGGTGGGACTCACACAACTGCCGGTGCAGTTTGCTCTCAGCGAGCCTGATGCAGTTCTTCACCAGGGCCCCGGTTGGACACATGGCAGAGGCCCACATGTTGCCCACATCCAGTCTGAGGGCCCTGGCACTTCCTGTGGCTTCCTCGCACATGGAGGGGGTGGGGTCTGCGTGTTAGCTGCCCGCTGTCCCAGTTCATACTTCTGTTTCTTGTGGTAGGCCTTTCTTCTTAGCCGGGCCGTGCAAGCTTGTGTCCATTGCCCCGGGTGATGCCCATCATTCAAGGCTGGCTGGAAAGAGAACACACCTCTCGGCCTGCTCTTGGTTGGTTTGTTTTTTTGTGAGGACCAGCTGAGGCTGGTGCCCAGTGCCCATCTAGCCTGAGGGGTTCTGCTCACTCTTCAAGGAGAGCCCAGTGCTTGTCTTGGTGGAGGAGGAGCGCCAGATGGGGATCTGCAGTGACTGTGAGCGCACTGGGTGCCATAGCTGACTTTAAGAAGAGCGGTGTGAGGAAGATGCAGGGATGAGGCAGGCAGCCGTGCAAACGAGGTGAGATGTTCTAGCTGAGAGCTGGTGGTTGGCCAGGTCGGCAGCAGTGTAAGTGGAGAGGCGAGGCTAGGTTCTGATACTATAGATGTGAGAATGGGACAGGGTCACAGGAAGCCTTGTGTTGAGTGGACAAGTGGACCCTCTGTGTGCCAAGAGCAGGCAGGCTTTGGACAGGGCTGGTTCTGGGGAGGTATGGAATGGACTTCGTATTCATCGAGCCTGAGCTTTCAGACATTCGCGCGAGAATGAAAAGGATGGTTTTGGCGCATGGGAGGGAAGTCTGGATGAGAGGTCAATTTGGTCATGGGCAAATGGACAGTGTGTAGGTGCTTCCAAGTTAGGAGTGCCAACACAGCAGTGCCCTAAGGATATGCCTGGAGCGCTGCCACACTGAAGTTGGGAAGAAGAGGCGGTACTAGGACCGTAAAGGAGCCTCTAGGAGGAAGGAGGAAACCAGTGTGGTGGACACCAGGTGAAGCCACTGTGTGGAAGGGCCCAGGCTGGGAAAGAGTGCCTTGAGAGTGTCTCTCTTGATCGATAAGAGGAATTGGCAGAACGGTTGCTAAGAAAGCCATGGAAGATGTTGGGTTCCCTGAGCCTGTCACCTGGCCTGCTTCTTGGGAAAAGCATCCCCATGCAAGACCTCATGACCTGTTTCTGCCTGACAGCTCATCTCCCGGTTTTCCTAAATAACAGGAAGTGGGTGGCATGGGGGGAAGGTGTGCTACGCATTCATTCATAATACCATTCCCTCTGGTTAACAATCAGGTTTCAAGTCAGGAAAGGTGTGTGTCACGGTTGCATCCTCTCACCATACTTATCCCATCTGCATGCTGAACAGATCAGCAGAGAAGCTGGGTTAGATGAAGAGGAATGCGGCATCAGGATCGGAGGAAGCCTTATGACCAACTTGCAATATGCAGACAACACAATCGTGCCTGCTGAAAGTGAGCAGTGTTTGTTTTTAAATAATTTCATTGGGGACTCATAACTCTTAGCCACTGTGTCAAGCACATCTGTACATATGTTGCCATCATCCCTTTCACAATATTTTTACAATTAAAAATTCATTTTATTTGGGGCGATTGCAGCTCTAATAGCGATCCATACATCAATTATCAAGCATATTTGTGCATATGTTGCTACCATCATTTTCTAAACATTTACTTTTTGAGCCCTTGAGTGAGGAGAGTTTGAAGCACTTGCTGATGAAGGTCAAGGATTGCAGCCTTCGGTATGGATTACAACTCAGTGTAAAAAAGACCCAAATCCTCACAACTGGTCTGACAGGCAATATGACAAAAGAAGAAAAGTTTGAAGTTGTCAGGAATTTTGTCTTGCTTGGACTTCCAATCAGTGCTCTTGGAAGCAGCAGGCAAGAGATCAGATGACAAACTGCATTGGGCAAAGCTGCTGGACAAGACCTCTTTAGTGTTGAAAAGCAGGGAGGTTACTTTGAGGACTAAGGTGTGCCTGACCCAAGCCATGGTCTTTTCAGTCATTTCACATGCATGCCAAAGTTGGACATTGAACAAGGAAGAGAGGCGAACTGATGCATTTGAATTGTGGGGCTGGAGAAGAATATTCAAAGTACCAGGGACTGCCAGGAAGACATCTTGGAAGAAGTACGGCCAGAGCGCTCCTTAGGGGCAGGGATGGTGAGACTTCATCTCACATACTTTGGGCATGTTGCCAGAAGAGACCAGTCCCTGGTGAAGGACATCATGCTGGTAGAGGGGCAACCAAGAGAGGAAGGCCTTGACAAGACGGGCTGACACAGTGGCTGCAAAAGTGGGCTCGAGCCTGGGAACAATGAGGAGGGCGTGCACAACTGGGCAGTGTTTCCTTTTGTTGTGCACAGGGCCCCTATGCGTCAGAACTGACTTGATGGCACCGAGCCACAACATGGTTAACAAACCAGTTGTTCCCCATCTCGACCCCAAACCAAAAATGGGTATTCCAAAGCCCTTCTTACTAGTGATGACCATCGCTAAGCGTAGCTGAGTGGACAAAGAAACTCTGGCTGATCTGAGCAACATGGAAGTGACATTTTACTTACTTTCTCTGATGAACAAATCACCCTCCAATTTTTATAATAGTTTTATTGGCATGTGATCACATATCATTACAACCCAGTAGTTCGATCACATCAATGTTTTAGAACGGGTTCCTTTCTTGTACTCCTTATGAGCTTCCCATTTCCCCCAACCTCCCTGCCATACCCCCAAGAAACCATTAATCCAGTTACTGTCTCTATAGATTTGCCTATCCTAGATTTCATATATAGAAAAATATACACCCCCCCCAAAAACCTATAACAAAGTATAATAGATAAAACCTCAACCAAAAAGGAGGCAGAAAATATGAAAAACTAGAACAAATTTAAAATTAGTCAAAAGGGAGACCGAATGATAAGATTGTAAATGTTGACCAAACCTCCTTTCTAATGAACCCTGAACGTTGGCAGGGCTCTTCACAACCCTGGTCTATGTATGGTCAGAGGGGATTCACCGAGCTTGATCCATGTGCGTTTCTCCTTCACTTTTTTCTTTAAACGGAAATAACTTTAAAATGGGTCAAAAGGGAGGTCAAGTGATATTATATTTTAACCTAAGTACATCTGCCATAATTGACTTTACAAGGCGATTCACATCCCTTGACTCTGGTCAGAGGGGACTCACCAGAGGACCGTGCAAATAGGATGTTTGGGCTTCTGTCTTCCATAGCCTTCTATAAACTAGGTGTTCAGAATATAAGCTCTGACACCATTCCCTCCTATGGATTTTATTATTTACACTTCTTGGATCACATGAACTGGTGTGTTTCTTTCATCTGGAATCGCCAGGTTTGCCTCTCTAGGCAGCTCTGAATGAGTTATAAACCATCCACCTTTCACCTAGCAGCCCAGCCTTTACCCATTTGCGCCACCAAGGCATGCCATGGGTCCCAGACCGGACACGAATGGAAATGAATTCGAGAAGTCACGGTGCTACTTAGCCCCAGAATTCGTACAGGCACAAAAGCCAGAGAAGGCTCCTGGGAGCCACAGGCACAGGGATGGGAGCCGCTCCCTCAGCGGAGCCCCGGTCCTGCCCACCCCCGGACGGCTGATGGACAGGTTGAAGCCCCGCCCCCACCGGGCGGCGCCGCTAGGGGCCGCTGTGGCGGAAACTGCAGGGTCGCTACTCTCGGGGCCGTTCCTTCCCGCTTGTCCTCACTCCTGCCCAAGATGGCGGCCGCGGCACTCCTTCGCAGCGCAGTCTCGTGCCGCGGCGGGGCCGCCTGGGGTCTGCGGTTGTCCCCTGACCCAAGGCGCCGCTTCACACACGGCGCAGGCCGCCCTGGCGGTGACAACGCCTCCAGCCGAACTTGGACCTGCTTCCCGCTGGCCGAGCGCGCCGTGTTGCGCGTGCGCGGGACGGACTCGTCGTCCTTCCTCTCGGGGCTGCTGACCAATGAGCTGCCACCTCCGGGGCCCGGATATGGGTCGGCCCCGCCTCCGACGCGCGCGATCTACGCCCACTTTCTCAACGTCCAGGGCCGGACTCTGTATGACGTAATCCTGTACCGGTGAGGAAGGCGGAGCGTGGCCGTGGCCCGGGCGGGCCGAGTCCCCAGGGGAGGGTCCCAGCGCCCGGGGAAGGTGTAGCCACCTCAGCAAGGCCCCCGCGGGCCCGGGAGGCGCTGTCAGAGTTGTCACTCCCGTCAGGGTCCTCGGTCCCCAACGCCCGCAAACCCCGTCCGGTCCGGGCCCGCTTCCTGTTTGTGTGGACACACTCCTGCGGAATGTCCGCGGGTTTGCACGTAACGGAGGCCCCTAGCCTTGTCATTACTTCACTCCTGTCCACCGCTGCGCCGAGAGAACGGCAGTGAGAACGCGAGAAAGACGGGGCCTTGAGGTCTCGGGAATTCACGGGGCCGTTCCCCCTGTCCTCTCGGGTCGCCACGAGTCGGCATCGACCCGATGGCAGGGAGGTTTTTTGGTTTGGGGTTTGTCGTGAGAATGGTAGCACAGCTGGAAGACTTAGAAGGAATGTTGCCGCATTGTAGAGATTGGTGAGAGGGTGTCAGGGCGCGCACATTGACGGCTCCTCCCCCGACTTGTGCCCATCCTTGCTGGGTAGCCTCTCACCGAACTAAAAGCAACAGCCAAGCCATGTCAGCTTATCAGAAGAAGCAGCGTCAGTTGACTGCCAACCTTGGACGGCAGCCGTAGATTAGACGTGAGTCAGCAGAAATGTGTACGTGGAGACGGGCAGAGGAGGCAAGGAGTGGAGTTTGTGGCCGTGTGGCCTCTGGAGTGAGTTTGCCCACCAGGCTTGCTGGATAACTGGCTCCTTCTGTTTCCTCTCAGCTTTCCTGTGGCAAAAGGAGTCCTGCTGGTGTAGTGGTTGCGTGTTGGGCTGCTAACCTCACGGTCAGCCCTTTGAAACCCCCAGAAAGGAGACTGGCGACTCCTCTAAAGAGTTCAGTCGGGGAAACTCACGGCCAGTGTTACCCTGTCGCTATGAGTCAGCATCAACTGGAAGGCAGTGTTTTTGTTGTTTCCCTTTCCAAACTGGACTAGCCTCTCTCTAGTCCTGTTAACCCAGTACAAGGCACTCAGGGCTCCCTGCACACACCTGGCAGCACCTGGCTCCCCTCCTGGGTGGATCTCATTTCTTGCATTCTGCCATCCTCTTTCACACTTTACGCCCTCATTTTGGAGAAATACACTTTCAGTAGCTTCTTGAGAAATGAGATCCATGTGATTTTTAAAAAAATTTAGTGTTACTTGTTAGCTTACCAGGGTACAAAATTCCAGGTGGAAAATTGCCACTAAGAATTTTAAAAACATGTTGAGAAAGCTAATGCTGTTCTTATTACCAGTACTAGTCACAGTTTTAAAAATAATAGTTTATTGGCATATAATTCACACATTCAACAGTTCCATAGTTCAGTCAGATTAAAAATTGTACAGTCATCACCATAATCAATTTCAGAACATTTTCTTCCTTGTACTCTTTATTAGCTCTCCCACCCCTACGCCATCTCCCCTGCCATATCCCCAAGAAACCACTAATGCAGTTACTGTCTGTAGATTTACCTATTCTGGATGTCATTTCCAGCCCTTTACATGTAATATGAACTGCATTTTTCTTTGGAAGCTTTTAAGAGCGCCCCTTCCCCTTTTAAATCACAATGCCTTGGAATACCATAATTCTTTGTGGTCCTTTTCATTTCTTTGTTAGGCCCTTGGCGAGCTCAGTGAATCTAGAGCAGGGGTCAACACAAGAGAATCTTCAAGTTAGATCCAGCTGGCTCCCTCTTTTCATAAAGTTTTATTGGGATACAGCCATGCACATTTGTTTAACATATTATTTATAGCTCCTTGTGCCATACAGAAAGCCCTGGTGGCAGACTGGGTTATGAGTTGTGCTGGTAGTGCTTCCCCGAAAATAAGATATATCCATAAAATAAGCCGTAGCAGGATTTCTAAGCATTTACACATTATAAGCCAGACCCCGAGAATAAAACAGTGATATGCATGGTTCTGCAGCGCACCAACGCAGCGCAATAAGGAAGACGGGCAGCCCTTCTCATCTGCCCTGTGGTGACAGCTGCTGTCTCCGAGGTTCGGGCAGCCCATCCACAAGGTGGGCGCCCCCTGTGAGGTCGGTTCTGTGCGTGCGCTGCAAGCAGAGACAGAGGGAGACACAGACACTGAGAGTAAAAGTCTCCTCCGGGAAGCGAGGAGCAGGATGCTCTGCTTTGGGCGTTGTGTGTCCTCGGCGAAGAAGGAAAGCCGTGGCAGCTGTGTGACTCAGCACTGTGGGCCGATGTTCCAGAAGAAGACGACTTCACTGTCTGAATCAATGTAGATTGATGTACCATACTTAATAAAAACGAGACATCCCTTGGAAATAAGCCAGAGTGTGTCTGCTTGAGGAAAAATAAACGTAAGACAGTGTCTTATTTTCAGGGAAACACGGTAATTGGAGACCGCCAGCTGCTCTCAGGGAGAAAGGTGGGACTTAGAGTTTCAGTCTGGGAAGCCACGGGGCAGTCCTACCCTGCCCTCCAGGGTTGCTGTGAGTCTGCTGGCGTTCGACGGCAGTGCGTCTGAACTGCCTTGGGGTGGCAGAGTTGAGTTGTGATGCACACCTTATGACTCTCGAGCCTGAAGTATTTACTGTTTAGCCATTTACAGCAATTGCTCTAGAGCTTTAGGTCTCTATTTCTGATTTCACTGTCATTGTCTGCGTTACATATTGATTTCCCTTTTCCTCTACTTTACCTTTTAAAAACAAACAAACCAAACCCATGTTCTTTGACGACCTTTGGCCTTCTCTATCAATTCTCAGAAGTGTTCTGATTCTTTTTTTTTTGACCCCAACCATAAAATTATTTAAGTGTTCTGATTCTTGATGTTTGACATGCTCTTTGCAATGATTGTGCTCTGCTTCCCAAACTGGCTCCGTGATCTTTCTTAACATCATTCTGCCTTTGGGCTTCTGTTTCATTGCATTCAGTTTTATAAATTTTCTTACCTGAGAATTTCCCTTTTGTTTCCGGAGAGTCGTCATCTTTTTGTACTTTGTAAAACCTGTTCTGGGGTGTCTGCCGAGTTGCAGTGCCAGTAGTGGCTACTACTGAGCATGCGCTTGATAGCTCTTTCCAAGCAGACTCTCGCCACTAGGCGCACGGGAGTTTGGTTTTCTCCATGAGCTAATTTTTTTTTAAGTTTTGAAAAAACATTTAAAAAAATCATTTTACTGGTAGCTCATACAACTCATATCACAATCCATCCATCCATCCATTGTGTCCAGCACATTTGTACGTTTGTTGCCACCATCGTTATCAAAACATTGTTTCTACTTGAGCCCTTGGTATCAGTTCCTCATTTTCCCCCCTCCATCCCCACTCCCCACTCCCTCATGAACCCTTGATAATTTATAAATTATTATTATTTTGTCTTGTCTTACACTGTCCCACATCTCCCTCCACCCACTTTTCTGTTGTCTGTCCCTCAGGCGGGGGGGATTATATGGAGATCCTTGTAATCGATTCCCCCTTTCTACCCCAGCTTCCCTCCACCTTCCAGGTATCGCCACTCTCACCACTGGTCCTGAAGGGATCATCCGCCCTGGATTCCCTTTGTTTCCAGTTCCTATCTGTGCTAGTGTACACCTTCTGGTCTAACCCGATTTGTGAGGTAGAATTGGGATCATGAAAGTGGGGGGAAGGAAACATTTAAGAACTAGAGGAAAGTTATATGTTTCATCGTTGCCACACTGCGGCCTGACTAGCTCATCTCCTCCCCTTGGCCCTTCTGTAAAGGGGTTGTCCAGTTGTCTACAGATAGGCTTTGGGTCCCCCCTCCGCACTGCCCCTCATTCTCAATGACAGATGTTTTTTGTTCTTTGATGCCTGATACCTGATCCCATAGACACCTCCTGATCACACAGGCTGGTGTGCTTCTTCCATGTGGGCCTTGTTGCTTCCCAGCTAGATGGCCACTGTTTACCTTCAAGCCTTTAAGACCCCAGATGTTATATCTTTTGATAGCTGGGCACCATCAGCTTTCTTCACCACATTTGCTTATGCACTCACTTTGTCTTCTGCGATCTTATGGAGAAGGTGAGCATCATGGAATGCCAGTTTAATAGAACAAAATGCTCTTGCATCGAGGGAGTACTTGAGTGGAGGCCCAATGTCCACCTGTGACCTTAATACTAAACCTATAGTTATATGCACATAGATCTATTTCTCCATCATCATATATAAATACATTTACATATGTACATACCTATATTTAGACATCTATAAATGTCGTTTGCCTCCTAGTTATTTCCTCTATTTCCTTTTACTTTCCTCTTGTCCCACTATCATGCTCAGTCTTCATTTGGGTTTCACTAATTCCTCTTGGTTACATTGCCCTGGATCAAGCCCTACCAGGCCACCTACACCCTCCTCACCACCGATGTTATAAAATCACTTGTTGTTCCCTTGTCCCTGGGTTTGCTAACACCACTTCCTTTCCCCCACCTTCTCCTCTCCCCTGTCCCATGAGCTAATTTTTGAGACCCGTTACAGCAGTACCATCCCCTGTCAGCCTGCTGGGATGGGGGTGGTGGTGATTGTGGGCACTCTGCCCTCCCTGGGATGACTGTGAAGGAAGAAGTCATCTGACTGTGGCTTCACCTCTGAAATTTTTAGTAAGAGTGTGCACAGCCAGGGGATAGATAGTCCATATAAATGGCTTTGGTGGTTGTTAAGGGGCAGTTGAGTCAGTTCTGACTCAAAGTGACCATATAGATGTGCCAGAGAGTGAATCACTGTCTGGTCCTGCACCATCTTGCTAGCCTGTCCAGTGTTTGAGCCTGTTGTTAGCAACCACGGTTTCACTCTGCCTCATGGGGAGTCTTCCTCTTTCACTGACCTCTTGCGAGCATGGTGTTCTCTTCCTGGAAGTGGTTCCTCCAGATAACGGGGTTCGTGTGCTTGAGATGAAGTCTTACTGTCATTTCTAAGGAGCATTCTGACTGGACTTTTTTTCCAAAAAAGATTTGTTCATTCTTTTTTTTAATGGTTTTATTGTCACTAAACACATATTACCCAATTTGATAATCTAATCATATAAGAAGAGTGTACAGTCATTATCACACGCAATCTTAGAACATTTTCTGTTTCTCCTCTTCCACCATGGTTAAGTCACTTTTAAAGTGGTGTGCAATCACCATCAGTTCTAGTGAGTGCCCATCCCCTCTCTGTTCATTCTTTTGGGCAACTCACTGTCAGAGCCACTTTTGACTCATGTTCCTGTCGGGCAGTGGGAAACTGCTCCGTAGTGTTTCTGAGATTGAAATCTGTATGCGAGCAGACTGCCTCACCACTATTGACCCTGCGGTTAGCAGCCCCGTGATTCAGTCACTGCATCACCAGGTCCCCTTTTGGGGCAGGATTCTTTGCCAACAATGTAATTCAGATACATTAGTTCTCTCCAGCCTCTCCTTTAGTCATTGTCCAACTTTCACTTATGTGCGAGACAGTTGAAAATACCATGGCTTGGGTCAGGCAAACCCTAGTCTTTAAAGTCACATCAGTACTTTTTAACTCTGTGAAGAGGTCTTTGGCTGCAGATTTGCCCCGTGTAATATGCTGATATGTGATATGTTTTAGTTGCTAGATCCATGGGTGTGGATTGTGGATTGTAGGACAATGAAGTCCTTGGCAACTGCAATCCTTTTTCTCTTTCATATGTTTATCGGTCCATTTGTGAAGAGTTGTTTTCTTCACATTGAGTTGAAATCCAAACAGAAGACTGTCGTCTTTGAACTTCATCTGGAAGTACTTCAGGTCTTGTTGGCTTTCAGCAAGCACACTTGTGTCATCTGCATCAGGCAGGTTGTTAATGAGCCTCCTTCCAGTCCTGATGCCGTGTTTTCCAGAGGCCCAGCTCTTCAGATTACTTGAGGAAGCGTGGCAAGAGGTTACAATCTTGAGGCTCTTTTCCTAATTTTAAAACACTCACTGACCCTTTCTCTTGTTCTGTACAAACAACTAGACACCCATTGTCTCTTCAGAGATTCTGTATGAGCACTGTGAAGTGTTCTGGATTTCCCATTCTTACTGCTCGATATAGTTTGTTATGATCCGTACAGTCGGACGGCTTTGCAGAGTCAGTAAAATGCAAGTAGACATCTTTCTGGTATTTTCTGCCTTCAGCCAAACCCATCTAACATGAGCAGTGTCCCTCTGTCTTCTTCTGAATACAGCTTGAATTCTGGCAGCTCCCCATATATGTACTGCTGTAACTGTTTTTGGATTATCTTCAGCAAAATTTTACACGTGTGTGATATTGTTGGGTAATTTCTATATTCTGTTAGATCGCCTTTTTTTTGCATGGGTACAGTATGGATCTCTTGCAGTCAGCCAGCCAGCCAGGTAACAGATGTCTTGGCATCGTCTAGTATTGAGTGCTTCCAGGGCTGCATTAGCTTGCTGTAACATTTTAATTAGTATTTAGTAATTAGTATTTAATTCCTGGAGTTTTGTTTCCCAGTGCCTTCAGTTCAGTCTGGACTATTTGATTGCCAGTAGTTCTTGGCCATGTACTAACTTCTGAATGATTGAATGCCAACCAGTTACTTTTGATCCCCTATATATTTTTCTGCCTTATTTTGATGCTTCCAGAATCAGTCAATCTGTTCCCCAGAGAATCCTTCAGTAGTGCACCTCGAGGCTCAGGTGTTTTTCTTAGTCCTTTAAGATTGAGAAATTCTGAGTGTGTTCATCCTTTTGGTTTTCTTTCTTTTCTTTTTAAATTTGGAACGCTTCCTGAATTTGCGTGCCATCCTTGTGCAGGGCCCAGGCTAATGTTCTCTGTGTCGTTCCAGTTTTAGGTTATGTGCTGCCGAAGCAAGCACCCTTTTGGTTTTCTAACTCCAGGGCTGTGTTAGTCAGGGGAGACTAGAGAAACAAATTCATAGAGACTCATATTTGAATAAGAAAGAGGTTTATATATGATAGCAATTGAATATTGAGAAAACAGCCCAGCTGTTTGATTACCAGATCAAATCCATTAGACTGAGATTAGCCCATTTGTCCGATACCAATCTATAAAGTTCTCTTCGGACTCAAAAAACACATGTATTGGTGCCGAATGCAGGAAGATCACAGGCCAGTGGGTTGGAAGTCTTCTGGATCTAGTGGCATTGTAAGCATCTCAGTGCTGGCAGGGGTCTCCACGTGGCTTCTCCATAGGTCTGGTTGCATCAGGGTAGGTCCATGTGGCTTCTCCAGCTCCCAGAGCATAGCGCCATGTGTCTTGTCAGTAGAGCAACATATCAGGGAGAGAACAGAGAGACTCTCCTGCCTCCAAGGAGGAAATCCAGGAATTCCCAGAATCCTTAGGAGAAGGCCATGCCCACACAGAGACCTCATTGGCTATCCTGATTGACAGGCTAGATTCCATCCCTTCACTCTTAATCCTCTCAAATCCCAAATTGACACCAGATAATATAATTAACCCCAAGGGCTTTGCACATTTTATTATACTATTTCTCTTTTCAAGTAGCCCTTTGAAATTTCCTGCTCCACTTCACCATTTCTGCCATTCACTTTAGCTTCTGTATGTTCAAGAGCAAATTTCAGAGTCTCATCTGACATCCATTTTGGTTACTTCCTTCTTTCCTCACTTTAAATTGACCTTTTGCTTTATTCATATATAATGTTCTTCACATCCTCCCATATCTTGTCTGATTGTCTGACATTAGTATTCAACACACCAAATTCATTCCTGAGGTGATTTCTCAATTCATGTGGAATATGCTCAAGGTTTTATTTTTGGCATTTATGGATTTGTTTTAATTTTCTTCTGCTTCAGCTTGAACTTGTCTCTCAGGAATTATACTGTTCCAGAGTTGACTTCCGGCTTCCTGTGACTAGTGATCTTGAATTTCTTTATCATCTTGCCACAGATGTAGTCACTTTAATTCGTGTAGATCCCGTCTGGCAAGGTCCGCATGTGTCATCGCTGTTTATGGTGCTGAGAAAAGGCATTTGCAATGGAGAAGTCATTGTGTTGGAAGATTCTATCATGCAAGCTCCAGCATCGTTTCTATCACCGAGGCCATTTTTTCTAACTACTGATCTTTATTTGTTTCCCACTTTCGCATTCCAATCACTAGCAATTAATCAATGCATTTGATTGAGTGATCAATTTCAGACTGAAGTTAAAATTCTTGTCTCTTCTTTGGTGGCTTGAGTGGTTGGTGCATAAATTTGAAGAATAGTCATGTTAAGTGGTCATCCTTGTGGGCATATGGGGATTACCCTAGCACTGACAGCACTGTACTTCAGGATAGATTTTGACATGTTTTTTACAAAGTCAAAGTCAAAGGCATCATTCCTCTTCTGTTTGTTATTCTCAGTGTAGTAAACCATATTTTTGTCTGACTCAAGATTGCCTCTATCAGTCCATTCACTTCACTAATGTGTAGGACGTCAGTCTTCATGTGCTCTATTTCATGTTTGACGACTTAACTTTCCTAGACTCATCCTCAGTACATTGCTCATCCTGGTTATTAATGGACACTTGTAGGTGCTGCTTCTCATTTTGAGTCATGCCCCATCAGCAAATGCAGGTCCCCAAAGCTCTGTCGCATCCTCATTAAGGTCAACTCCACTCCAAGGAAGCATTGCTTTCCCCAGTTGGATTTTGAGTGCCTTCCATCCCGAGTGGCTCGTCTTCTGGTGCTCTGTAAGAAGTGTTCTACTGCTATTTATAAGGTTTTGATTGGCGAATTTGCCTTAGTCTGGTAGCGCACTGAGATCTGTCTACCCTGGGTGAAGCTGTTGGGAGCTGACACTCTGGTGGCATAGCTTCCAGCACCATAGCAACACTCAAGCCATCACCCTCTGATAAACTGACACGTGAGTGGTGGTAATGGTGAATGCACAATTCCTGGGAGGATATTTCATGAAACTCTAGATTATCCTAAAAGTGTTTGGTGAAACTCTGAAGTCTTTGATTCCGTCAGAGAGATGCAGCCCATCAACCTAGTGTATGATCCCGTTTCTGTTTTTCACTTACAAAATTAAGATACCTCATTCAGTTGTCGGGGCGGGGGGATTGATAGGAATTATCTACTCACCAGTTCTTGTATGGCAAGGGATAGGGCCAGGAGTTGAGCTCTTCTGTCCTTTCCACTCACATTGCTGCTGGCTTTTTTCTCCCTTGTGAGTAGTGATTAATTTTTATTATTTTAAAGTATTTAATAATAGTGAAATAATGGATATTTTGGCATAATTCTCTATTATCCTGCAGCATCTTAAAAATTTCTTTATGCTTTAGGTGAAAGTTTACACATAGCAGATTTGTTTTCCATTCAATGATTCGTACACACACTGTTCCATGACATTGATTGCAACCTCTCCAGAGTGCCAGCGCTCCACTCTACCCATTTCCTTCCTGGGTTCCTCGTTTCCATTCATCCAGTTTCTCTGTCCCTTTCTGCCTTCCCATTTTTGGTTTTGGGCAAATGTGGCTCTCTTGGTCTTATGTAGTTTATTGTTCTAAGTAGCTTGAATATTTTAATGAGCATTATTCATTTTATATACCCATCTATTATTGGCTTGGAAGGTGGCTTCTTGGTAGCATCTTCAGCTTCAAGTTAGAAGGTTGTTTTAGGGCAGTGATCTTGGGGGTTCCTCCAGTTTCTTTTAGATCAGTAAGTAAGTCTGATCTTTCTTGAATTTTTTTCTACATTCCCCCCACCATCCCCTCCTCCAACCCCACTCATTCTTCTCTGGACTTTTTAGTGTGATCCTGGTCAGAATAGTTGATAACAGCAGCCGGGCACCATCTACTTCTGGTCTCAAGTTAGAGGAGGAGGTGGTTGTGGGGGCTCTTAATCCTTTGGACCAGTTGCTTTCTTGAGTCTTCATTTGTTTTCATTCACCGTGGCTTCAGGTAGGATGAGACCAATGGTTGTTTCTTAGATGGCTGCTTGCACGTGATTAAGACCCTAGATGCTACTTACCAGATTTGAATACAAGAATCCCTATGAATTGTGCTTTGCCACTTGACCTGGATGTCCCTTGGCTGTTTTACATAATTTCCATAGCTATGCCTCTTATACATGCAACATTTACACACATGTATGAAAGGATATCCACAACCTTACCTATTTGTGAGTGGGCTTCAAAAAGTTTATGGGAAAATGCCACCCATTTTCTTTCTCTTTTTTTTTAATAATCGTTTTATTACAGGCTCATACAACTCTTTTACAATCCATACGTACATCAATTGTGTAAAGCACATTTGTACATTCGTTGCCCTCATCATTCTCAAAACATCCGCTCTCCACCTAAGCCCCTGGCATCAGCTGCTCATTTTCCCCCTCCCTCCCCACTACCCCCTCCCTCATGAGCCCTTGATAATTTACAAATTATTATTTTGTCATATCTTACACTGTCCGACATCTCCCTTCACTTACTTTTCTGTTGTCCGTCCCCCAGGAAGGAAGTTATATGTAGATCCTTGTAATCGGTTCCACCTTTCTAACCCACCTCCCTCCACCCTCCTGGTATTGCCACTCACACCACTGGTCCCAAAGGGATCATCTTCCCTAGATTCCCTGTGTTTCAAGTTCCTATCTATACCATTGTACATCCTCTGGTGTAGCCAGATTTTTAAGGTAGGATTGGGATCATGATAGTGGGGGTGGGGGAGGAAGCATTTAGGAACTAGAGGAAAGTTGTATGTTTCATCATTGCTATATCGAACTCTGACATCTCCCTGAGACCCTTCTGTAAGGGGGATGTCCAGTGGCCTACAAATGGGCTTTGGGTCTCCACTCCTCTCTCCCCACCCCATTCACAATGATATGATTTTTTGTTCTGATGATGCCTGATACCTGATCCCTTCGACACCTCGTGATTACACATGCTGGTGTGCTTCTTCCTTGTGGGCTTTATTGCTTCTGAGCTAGATGGCTGCTTATTTACCTTCAAGCCTTTAAGACCCCAGATACTATATCTTTTGATAGCTGGGGACCATCAGCTTTCTTCACCACATTTGCTTATGCACCCGCTCTGTCTTCAGTGATTGTGTCGGGAAGATGAACATCATAGAATGCCAATGTAATAGCACAAAGTATTCTTGGAATGAGGGAGTGCTTGAGTGGAAGCCCAATGTCCATCTGCTACCTTAATACTAAACCTATAAATATATGCACATAGATCTATTTCCCCATCCTCATATATAAATATATTTACATATGTACATGCCTTTATTTAGACCTCTATAAATGCCCTTTGCCTCCTTGTTCTTTCCTCTATGTCCTTTGACTTTTCTCTTGTCCCATTTTCATGCTCAGCCTTCATTTGGGTTTCAGTAATTCCTCTTGGTTACATTACCCTTGATCACGCCCTACCAGGCCTCCTACACCCTCCTCACCACCGATTTGGATCACTTGTTGTTCCCTTGTCCCTGGATTTGTTAACACCACTACCTTTCCCTCCACCTCCCTTTCTCCCATGTCCCCCTAGAACTGTCAGTCCCATTGTTTTCTCCTCCAGATTGTTCATCCAGCCTATCTTATTTAAACAGACCTGCAGAGATAATAACATGCACAAAAACAAGACAACAAAACCAACAATATACAACAAAACAACAACAAGCCAATGACAAAAAAGAAAGAAAAACTTGTAGTTAGTTCCAGGATTGTTTGTTGGCTTTTAGGAGTGTTTTCCAGTCCAGTCTGTTGGGACACCACTCCCTGGCCCCAAAGCCCACCTTCGGCATTCCCTGGGGACCTTGCCGCTCCATTCCCTTGCTGTTCTGTTGCACCCCCTTAGTGTTTTGCCTCTGGGTGGCAGGATCAGATAGGGTGCAGTTCCACACTGTATCTCCGGTGTTGTCCCCTGTAGGGCTATGGGTCAGTGAGGGATGTCATGTCTCATAGTGGGGATGGCCATGTGGTCTCTCTGTGGACTGGCTGCTCTGAGCGGGAACATCGTCCTCAAGACCTGGTGGGCCATTATGTGCCCCACTCTCTCTTCCTCCCCTCATCTACTCCCGTGTGCTCCGATCAGATATGTCCCTCTCCCAGAGCTGTGGTTCAGTTCAGTTCTCTGAAATAAATTCTAATGTGGGGAGGGGCAGGTGTCTACGTAGTTGGGATTGGGGCCGAATGCGCCCATTTTCATTCTGTTTTTCCACAGTTTTTTTGAAACCCCCTAGTATAAGGGTGCACTCTTATACTACTTTTCTTACCTATTGAACACAGATATTTATCTTGAAAAATTGTTGTTTGTTATTACGGCTGTTGTGTTTTGTATATATTGCCCCTTGTTCCTGCTGTGGGAGAAGGATTGGGGTTTCCATTCCTGTAAGCAGTTACAGCCAGAATTGACCGATGGCAGTGGGGGTGTTTTTTGGCTTGCTTATGGTTGCGTACATCCCAGTGTCTGTCTTGGTTCTGGTTACATTGTGATGATTTCCCCCCCATGGTGTATACACAGCTTCTTCCTTCGCCTTCTACCTAGTTAGTTATTCTCCTTCCGTTACCCAGTCTTAGATGGTAACCATCTAAGAATGCTTTTTTCTTTGTGTGGACCTATTCTTGTCTTTGCACAATAATGCTCTCATATATTTGCCCTTTTGCGATTGCCTGATTTTGCTCATCGTAGGGTCTTCTAGGTTCTTCCATGCTGGAAGATGTTTCTTGGATTCATCATCATTCTTGTGTAGTATTCCATTATGCATATGTACTATAGTTTATACACTCATCAGAGGATAGGCATTTAGGTTGTCGCCATCTTTTTGCTATCGTGAGTAATGCCGTGGTCAGCATGGGTGTGCATATTTCTGTGTGTGTCATGGTTCTTCCTTCTCTGTGTTCTATCTCTAGAGTGGGATTGCTGGATTGTAGACCAGTAAATGGCATGGATGCCACATCTGACCTCCTGTGGGTACAGAAGCCAAGCGGAGAATCTAACGCCACACCAGCCTGAGGCCTAGTCCCACAGGCAGAGGTCCGACATGCCTCCACCTGTCATTTCCTTTACCCCACTCTGACACCAGCTGCTGCTTCCACAGCACTCACTTCCTGGCTGGTTTCCATCATCCATTGCAATGGCAAGACAGAACTCATTGAAGAGAATACTCACAGTTAGGGGTTCTACTCGAGAAGCTAACAGGTTACGTGTCCGGGTCAGAAACATTAAGGATTTAGTTCTTTTGCCCACAGCATCTCCTCAGCCATGCTTGCTATCACATTTCTTTCTCTGGGCCTTGGCCTCAGTCATGTGGCCCTTTTGGCCTCTTCCCCACTCAAGCAAGTATTACAAAACTCCTTCATTGCTTTGTGAAATAAATGCCATGGGGGCACCCTGCTGTGCTAGCTAGCCCACTTCCTCAAGGCACTCAGCTTTACTCCTTCCTTGACCCGTGAAGCCTGTTGTTCTGCCTCACGGTCTGCTGCTGCTCCTTTGCTTTGTGTCCTGGTTTTGTTGCTGCACCTCCACCACCTTTCCACACAGGGATCTTGAAAGCACTTTATTTCCGGCTCTCTCTCTTGGTGGTTATGGGGAGACCATCTTGCATCAGAGATGGCTCACTTTATACATAGTAGAATGACAAAACCAATCCATCCTATCTTACCGGAGTCTCATATACCTAATTTTTTTTCATATACCTAATTTGCATGCTCCCACCCAGTCACTCGGTGGGAGTTACAAAGACTATGGATAGAAGAACCATACCATGTACTCATACTTCACTAGGGCATAGAATTTCTATTTCCAACTTTTTAAGGAATGCCATACCATTTTCCATAGTCATTGTCCCATTTTGCAGTCTCACCAGCAGTGTGCTCGGGGTCTTCACACAGTGTGTGGAAATGGATTTAAAAGGTAATGGGAATTTTTCAGTGAACTCTTTGAAGTCCTTTTGTATAAGAGTCCCAGTCTCCCCACGGTTTCCCCAGCATTTGTTTTTCTGTATTTTTGACCCCACCGCTCCTGTGGCTGAGGTGAAATTTGGCATCTTTGTGAGAGAAAGGTCAGGCTCTCATCTCCTGTACAGATTGACAGCCGTGGAAACCCAGCGTAGGGTCACTGAGTTGGAATTGACTTGATAGTAGCTAAGTATGACAAGCCTCTTTCATGAGTGTGTTGGCTGCCAGGATGTGTTCTTTGGTGAAGTGTCTGTTCATGTCCTTTTGTACATATTTCATTTGGTTTGTCTTTTTGTTGAAGTGTTAAAAAAAAAACCCTTGTTGGATATGCCATTGGCGAAGACTTCCCCCAGTCTGTGGCTTCTCTTTCCCATTCTTCTGAGGAGCCATACGGATTTGGCTTTCCGGAGGTTCCGGTTATCTGTTTATATCCGATACTTCATGTCTGACAGCGTTTGAAGTACAGCTCATAAAGTTATACCTCTTTCTTTGTTTGGCTGCTTTTAGAAACTTACTTCGTGTCTTACCTCTCTTTGCTGTTTCGGCAGCGCCTTTGGGGAGAGGAGTGGGGGAGGGCCCTTTCCCTGGAGGCCTGCGAAAACCCTTGGCTTCTCTGTCGTTGGGTCCTGTCTACCATCGTCTCAGCTTTCTTTCTGAACTTTTACATTTTTCATCCCTTACACATTGATTGTCTGAGAGCATCTTTCCCACGCTCCCGTCATGCCCTCCTTAAGGCGCTCTGCTAGGGCTTCCTGGATACAGTCTCTCCTCTTAGCCGAGGCTGTGGTTTGTGGTGCCTTTGTCCCGTTTTCATCCCTCCTACCATGTGTTTGTTCCTGTGGGTTCCCTTTTTTAAGGGATATTTTGTTCTGTCTTTCTTGTTGGAGGTTTTCCCCAGATGTTGGACCACCTGACAGATGATCTAAAGCTCTGGATTCTGGGTGGGACTTGTTGACTGTAAAATCTCATGATAAGGCAGCACTTTGTGGACTAGTCTGAGGTGTCTGTGCCTGTACATAATTTTGTGTGCGTGTGTGTGTGTGTGTGTAGGAGGGGAGTGGTGGCAGTTTAGTGTATCCTCAGAAGAGACCTGGTAAGGCCAGGGATTTCCCATGGACTAGTCCAAGGCTTTTGCTGTGAGTACTTGTTTCTATCTGCATCATCCCACTTTCCCTGGGGGGTGGCTGTGTGTGGGAGAGATGGAGAGAGGTAAGTGTCTGTGGGGGATTGGAGATGTCTATGAATTCCTTATCACCATAATCATACTGGGTCCCAAGTAACCCAAACCTCGGTGGCACACCCAGGACAGACATGGGTTTCACACATGCATTTTCAGGGTGCTTTTGACCTCAGCTGTGTGTCTGGGATCAGCCAGCCTTAGGCTGATCTGGGGTGGCTTGCCTCTGACCCGTGCCCCTGGCTGTCATGCTGTGCCTCTTTACCCATCACCATTGCCAATCTCTCAGTCATCACGTGGTCATGCACCGCCACAGTGCGGTGTAAGCAGAGCTGCCTGATACAGAGAGGCATGAAGACTTGGACAGTTGTTTCTGCCTACTGTTGGACCCAAAGGAGCCCCGGTGGTGTAATGTTGACATGTTGGGCTGCGACCAGCATGGTTGGCAGTCCGAAACCACCAGCAGCTCCTCAGAGAAAGCCTGGGCTTTCCACTCCTGCAACACATCCACTTCAGAAACCCACAGCATGGTTGCTATGCGTCAGCATTGACTTGGTGCAATGGGTTTAGTATGGCTTGGAGTAGGGTCTGAGGTTGGGGAGCTCAGTAGGCTCTTCTGCCATTAAGTCAACATGTTACTTACCCACCAGCTTTCCTAACTATCTTGATATCTCCTGCCTGCTCTTGCTTTTTCTTTTTCACCTTTTCAATCCATTTGCTGTCATTTGGGAAGTGTAGAGCTAATCACAAATTCTTCTTGCATGATGTTTACTTGGAAAACCACTTTTCCAGGATGATTTTTGAAGCCCCACATCTAATGTCATACTCCTTTTAAACATGCCTTAGCAGCCTCTTTCCTTCCCCAGCACCCGCATGGTCGTCTAACCAACTTTTTGGCAAGACTTGAGGCCTGACTCCTGTCTGCCAGTTCCTCCCACCGGCACCCTGGCTCCAGCCAGCATATTGAACCACAGCCAGAGCCCTGACCCCCAAGCCACCTACACCTGTTGAGCCTTTGTGCCTCAGTTTCCCTGGAAGGCAGGGCCTCAAGGTGTGTCTCAGTCTCTCCGTGCTGTGGGAGTCCCACTATCTCAGCTTGCAACCCTGTGCTTTGTGGGGCTGGCTTGGAGCTTTACTGACAGTACTCATAGAGTTCACTTGAGAGTGGACTGGTCTGGGCAACTGTTGGAGGAGGGCGCTCTACGCAAAGGAGAGGAGCCAGCTAGAGGGGAAGGCTTCATGAGCAGAGGGGAGCTGCTGGAGACGAGGCAAGGGCGCACTGAGGACCTTGGGGTGCAGGCTTTGACATTTGTGCTTTTTGCTTTGTAGGTTTTTCTCAAAGCCTCCACTTTAAATGAGAAATTGAGTAGTAAGAGGCGGCCGGTTGGATGCCTGGGCCTTCAGTGCCCCCATGTGGTAGGTGCAGGTACTGCCATTGCCTTTCATCAACTCCACCAGCTGATTTTGTCTGCACAGAGCTGCTGAGTCAGAATTGACTTGACAGCAACCATCACTGCCAACAAGGCTGCCAGATTAAGCAAGTGAAAAGCTAGGATGCCCAATTAAGGCTGAATTTCTGATAAACTCTGTGTGTGTGTGTGTATCTCCTCTGCAGCACTCAGGAGCCCTGGTGCATAGTTGTTTACATGCTGGGTTGTGTGTGTGTGTGTGTATCTCCTTTGCAACACTTAGGAGCCCTGGTGCATAGTTATTTACATGCTGGGTTGTGTGTGTGTGTGTGTGTGTGTGTGTGTGTGTACTTTGAAACACTCAGGAGCCCTGGTGCATAGTTGTTTACATGCTGGGTTTTGTGTGTGTGTGTGTGTGTGTGTGTGTGTATGTGTATCTCCTTTGCAGCACTCAGGAGCCCTGGTGCATAGTTGTTTACATGCTGGGTTGTGTGTGTGTGTGTGTGTATGTGTATCTCCTTTGCAGCACTCAGGAGCCCTGGTGCATAGTTGTTTACATGCTGGGTTGCCAACCACAAGGTCAGCAGCCACCAGCTGCTCCTCAGGCTTTCTACTCCTGTCAACAGTTACAGCCTGGGATGCGCACAGGGGCAGTTCTGCTCTCCCTGTGGGATTGCCATGAGTTGGAATGGACAACAGCGAGTTGTCTTTACTGCAGCATTCAAGGGTAGCCTGGGATCAAGACCTGACGGTGCTGAAGGAGGAAGTCCACACTGCACTAAAGGCATTAGTGACAAAACAGGCTCCAGACATTGGCAGAATACCAAGTGAACCACTTCAACACCTGGTGAAAGCATCGGAAGTACTCTCATCTATGCCAAGAAATCTGGAAGACAGCTACATGGCCAGCTGATTGGAAGAGATCCATCTATGTGCCTGTTCGAAAGAAAAGTGACCCAAGAGAATATACCAGTTATCAAACAATATCACTAATGTCACACGTAAATAATATTTTGCAAAAAGAATTAAAAATGTTTTCAAGAGTACATAAATTGTGAGTTGACAGAAATTGAAGTCTGATTCAGAAGAGGACATGGTAGGAAGGATATAATTACTGATAGATGGATCTTTGGTTGAAAGCCGAAAGTAACAGAAAGATGTTTATTTGTGTTTTATTATCAGGCAACAGTATTTGACTATGTGGATCATAAAAAATTATGGATAACATTGTGAAAAATGTAAATTCCAGGCCAGTTACTTATGTTCATGAAGAATTTGTACATGGGTTAAGAGGCATTTTTTTAACAAAACAAAGGGATAGAAATATTGAGTGGTTTAAAGTCCTGAAAAGTGCATGTCAGGGTTGTATCCACTTACCATACCATATACTGAGCAAATAATCTGAGGTGCTGGATGATATGAAGAAAGGGAGACCAGATTTGGAGAAAGGCTCATTAACAACTTGTGATGTGCAGATGACACAACCTTGCTGGCAGAAAGTGACTTAAAACACTTGCTGATGAAGATCGGGATTGCAGCCTTCAGTAGAGAGCACAACTCACTGTCAAAAATTATTACAAATGGTCCAGTAGGCAATGGAGAAAAGATCAAAGTTGTCAAAGATTTTTGTTTTACTTGGATCCACAATCAGCATTCATGAAAGTAGCAGTCAGGAAATCAAACAATGTAGTGAATTGGGTAAACCTGCAAAATTCCTCTTTAAAGTCTCAAGGAGAAAAGATAACTTTGAAGTCTAAGGTGTACCTCACCTAAGCTGTAGTATTTTCAATAGCCTCATATGCATATTAAAGCTGGGCATTGTGTTCTAATAATCTGGCATTCCATGATGTTCAGCTTCCCAACATGAACTGAAGACAAAATGGGTGAATAAGCAAGTGTAGTGAAGAAAGCTGATGGTGCCCGGCTATCAAAAGATATAGAGTCTGAGGTCTTAAAGGCTTGAAGATTAACAAAGGACCATCTAGCTGAGAATCAGCAAAGCCAGCATGGATGAAGCACATGAACCCTTGTAATCACGTAGTGTCAATGGGATCAGATATCAGGCATCAAAGACCCAGAACAAAAAATCATATCAATGTGAATGAAGGGGAGTGCGGAGTGGAGACCCAAAGCCCATCTGTAGACAATTGGACATCCCCTTACAGAAGGGTCAGAGGAAGAGATGAGCCAGTCAGGGTGTTGTACAGCATCGATGAAACATACAACTTTCCTCTAGTTCTTTAATGCTTCCTCCCACTATCATGACCTCAAATCTGGCTAGACCAGAGCATGTGCATGGTACAGATAAGAGCTGGAAACAGGGAATCCAGGACAGATAAAACTCCTCAGGACCAATAATGAGAGTAGTGATACCAGGAGGGGATCTACATATACTTCCCTCCCATGGCGATGGACAACAGAAAAATGGTGAAGGGAGACATTGGTCAGTGTAAGGCATGAAAAAATAATGATAATTTGTAAATTATCAAGGGTTCGGGAGGGAGGGTAGGGAAGGGAGGGAAAATTGAGAAGCTGATACCTGGGACTCAAGGATAAAGAAAATGTTTTGAAAACAATGATGGCAACAAGTGTACAAATGTGCTTGGCACAATGGATGTACCGTATGTATGTATTGTGATAAGAATTGTATGAGCCCCTAATAAAATGATTTTTTTTTTAAAAAAAAAGCTGGTCATTGAATAAGGAAGCTTGGATAAGAATTGATGCATTTTAAATGTGGTTCTGGTGAAGATCATCGAAAAAACTGCCGGAAGAACAAACAAATCTGTCTTGGATGAACTGCAGCCACAGGACTTCTCAGAAGGCAGGATGGCACGTCTCACGCATTTAGGATGTGCAATCAGGAGCCCTAGCTCCGGCGGCGTGGTGATTTGAGTTTTGGCTGCAACCCGCCAGCACTTCAAAACCACCAGGCGCGCCACCTGGAGAAAGACACAGTTCTCTACTCCTGTTCAGCATTTTTTTTCCTTTCCTCATATTTGGGTTTATCTCAGATGCATTTGGCATTGGGGGGTAACCCTCTTGGATTTTGGTTGTACATTTTTTGATATATGAACCCCAGGACTGATGAATTTATAGAGACAGCAAGTAGAATAAGGGCTCAGTGGGGGAGGGGCAAAGGGGAGGTGATATCAAGTTGTTTAAAAAGGAAGAGAATATTTTGAAACTGGTAGCAATTGTACAATATTGCTTGATATAATTGAACTATGGATAATATGATAACTGGATTAGCTCCCAATAAGATTTTAAAAAAGAATTAAAAAAGATTACAATCTTAGAAACCCACAGGGGCAGTTCTGCCCTGTCCTACAGGGTCACTGAGCTGGAATTTACTTGATGCTGAGAGGTCAGGAGGGAATCGTTCCTGGAAAAGAACATCAGGCTTGGCAGAGTGGAGGGTCAGTAGAAAAGCAGGCTTTCTGGCAGCCCAGCAATGGTGGGGTCCTGCTCATGTCCCATCTCAGGAGTCCAATATCCAAACTGAGATGCTACAGAAAGACCCCGGGCAGGCCACAGTGGGGGATATGACCACATTCTAGCTTTGTCACGTCATGAGGGAGCTATGTCATGGGCTTCCAAAATTTGGGGCTCAGAGACTGCTTTGGACGTCAGCATTTGTGCTGTCAGACTTTACCCCATGAGAGTGTTTGCTCTATGAGTGGGGGTGGGGCAGGAAAAGCCTGGGCTAACCTTTTGGTCAGGGTGGGCTTGTGTGGTGAGCAAGATGCTAGTCTCCAATCTGCTGCAGCAGAATTCTGGTATCGAGCCAGACCCTGGACCTCTGTGTCCCCTGTGCCCCAGGACGGACAACTCAGAACTTCCCCTCAAAACCCCCAGTACCTGGTCTTTGCTTCACTGCAAGGCACCTGTGCCATCCCTGGAGCCAGCCACAGATTGCCCCATGGTTCCCACTGCCAGCATCCCATCAGACTGCTAGGTTCCCCCTTTCACTTACAACTCTCTTCCCAGCTAATTTAAACTCCACCCCCCTTGCCCCCTGCCTAACTTAGAGACTGCCTTACCCACCCCCTCAGCAGGGCTGTTGGTAACACCCCACCTGTTGTTGGATGTCTCATCCTCTTTGCCAGGGCCCATCTAGGGGTCATTCTGTTTGCTTAGCCCCCGAGCCAGTGCCTGCTACTCAAGCAGAACCACCCAGCCCCCTGGAGGTGACCAGCATCCCCTCTAAGAGTAGTTTTGCCCGCTGCCCCTGCTTCTGTTTGGGATATTCAGGTCCTCTCTGCATCTGCCTCCTAACCTTTCCTGCACCCAGACCTTACTCATCTCTGTAGTGTGTGGCTTCTCAGTTGACCCTTCCTTCATTTAAAGACCTCACATTCTGTCCAGTTAGGCTCTTACTTCTGATAGCCAGATATGTGGAAGGAGTAGCTGCCACCACCCCACCCCACCCCACCCCGCCTTTGCAAGGCCAGGCCTGCACCCCTGGGCTCCCTGCCAAGGTCCCCATGAGCCTCCATCAAGTCAGGCCTGCCGCACTGAGCCCCTTGCTGAGGTCCCGAGTCTTTTTCCTCCTCAGCATTGATCCCACGAGGCCCGCCCAGGTTGTATCACTAGCTTGCTCCTTTTTATTGCTGGATAGTTCCATTGAGTGGAACACCACAGTTTAGCCAGTCACCTATTGAAAGACCTTTGGGTGGTTTTCAGGTTTGTTTGCTTTTTCCTATTATAAACAAAGCCTCTTCTGTTGGCTTTCCTCTGCTCTGAAGTTCATTTCTCTGGCATAAGTGTCCAAGAGTGCAATCTCGGAGAGGCCTGCTTGTTTAAGAAACTGTAAACTCCGCGTCCAGCAGTTTGCGTGGGAGCGAGCGAGTTTCTCCGGGTCCCCTCGAGCGTTTGGTGCTGACCCTGCTTTGTCTGCGGCCTTTTCTGGTGGGTGTGAAGTGCTAGTGTCTTGTTAAATGGCCTGTATGCCCAAGGAGGCCCCCCGGGGACACCTCAGAAGAAAGGCTGGGCAGCCAGCCCCGGAGCACCCTGCCGAGCACAGCTTTCCCCTGACCCCTGACCCACCTGGCGAGTCAGTCAGCAGACAGCAACGGGCTGGCTCTACTGCCGAATGGTCTTTCACGAACATTTAAGTCTTCGAGTAGTTCTTTCTGGCATCTCAGCTCCCTGTTGCTTACTGTTGATGTACTGTGATGGACATGAGGCATGCGAGGAGCCCATACGATTCCCGTTTCCTCTTAGCCATCCTCACAGCATGTTTCAGAATTGCTTGTGGCCCACGTGACTGGATGTTACAGGTAGACACATTCCCGGTGGACAAGAATTTGCCCTCAGGGTGTTGAGGGCAGGACTCTATCATCTTCCTGCAGGGTGCCATCTTGACTGCTCTTCCCATCCGTTGGCTTTTCCTTGTGTCCTGGGCCGTTCATTCGGATGGCATCCTTGGGGGGGAGGGGGGATCTTCTGAGAATTCACTGCGGTGAACACTCACTCAGCACTATTCTTCTGGACACCTGGATCCTGCAATTTGGGGCCATTTTCTTTATTTTTTTTTAAACAATTTATTGGGGCTCATACAATTCTTATCACAGTTCATACATATACATACATCAATTGTATAAAGCACATCTGTACAGTCTTTGCCCTAATCATTTTTTTTCTCTTTTCTTTTTTTACATTTTATTAGGGACTCATACAACTCTTACCACAATCCATACATATACATACATCAATTGTATAAAGCACATCCATACATTCCCTGCCCCAATCATTCTCAAGGCATTTGCTCTCCACTTAAGCCCCTTGCATCAGGTCCTCTTTTTTTCTCCCCTCCCTCCCCTCTTCCCCCTCCCTCATGTGCCCTTGGTAATTTATACATCGTTATTTTGTCATATCTTGCCCTATCCGGAGTCTCCCTTCCCCCCTTCTCTGCTGTCCCTCTCCCAGGGAAGAGGTCACATGTGGATCCTTGTAATCAGTTCCCCCTTTCCAACCCACTCACCCTCCACTCTCCCAGCATCGTCCCTCACACCCTTGGTCCTGAAGGTATCATCCACCCTGGATTCCCTGTCTCTCCAGCCCTCATATGTACCAGTGTACAGCCTCTGTCCTATCCAGCCCTGCAAGGTAGAATTCGGATCATGGTAATTGGGGGGAGGAAGCATCCAGGATCTGGGGGAAAGCTGTGTTCTTCATCGATACTACCTCACACCCTAATTAACCCATCTCCTCTCCTAAACCCCTCTATGAGGGGATCTCCATTGGCCAACACTTGGGGCCTTGGGTCTCCACTCTGCACTTCCTCCTTCATTTAATATGATATATATATACATATACACATATATACACATACATACACACACTTATATCTTTTTTTTTTTTGCATGATGCCTTATACCTGGTCCCTTGGGCACCTCGTGATCGCACTGGCCGGTGTGCTTCTTCCATGTGGGCTTATTTGCTTCTGAGCTAGATGGGGCCATTTTCTTACGTATGTTTCACTCATTTTCTCCCCACAGTTTCCTCTGCCCTCTGGAGCTCTTGCTAGGAGGGTGTTTAATTAAACAATAGCCACACGTGGAATTCAGTGACATTGAGCACATTCCTCCAGTTTACCCCCATTCTCCCCCTCCTTTTCTGAATGGTTCTTCCCGCAATTAACATACACCTGCTTCCCAGTACACATCCATCAAACCTGTCCATTGCTCTTGTTAATGTGCTCTTAGATAGATCTTACTCTCAGCTCTGGAGTCGTTTCTGACTCCTTGTGACCCTCTAGGACAGGGTAGAACTGCCCCTGTGGATTTTCAAGACTGAAACTTTACTGGAGTAGAAAGCCAAATTTTTCTCTCATGCAGCAGCTGATGGTTTTGAACTGAAAACCTTGTGATGAGCAGCCCAATGTGTAACCACTACGCCACCAGGGCTTCTTCCCACAGATTGATAAGAGAGTACAGTGTTTGGCAGGCACTCCTGATGAATGAGACTACACTGTTGGCTGTACTGTGCGCTGCCTGAAGAAGTACAGAGCGCTCCATGAAAGCACGCTTGGTGAGACTCATCCTGCGTGCTGTGGACATGCCATTAGGAGAGACCAGTCTCCTGGTGCAGGGTCAGCATTAAGCAGGAAGACCTTCTGCAAGAGGGGCTGGCACAGAGGCGGCACCAGTGCACTCGAGCGTTGCAGCGGTGCTGAGGCTGCCACAGGACGGGCGGTGCTTTGTTCCCGTGTATCGGGGTGCTAGGAGCCAGAACCTACTTGAGAACACCTAACAACAATAGCACACGTGCTTCAAAGACACAACATTTTGTTTTATTCTCTGTCATCTCCTCAGAGAGATGGTGCTGTAAAGCTGATTCGAGGGCTGTGTGCAGAGCGGAAGCATAGGGACATTGTGGGGCACCCCAGACTTTCCTCTGGCGGAGATTGGCTTCTCTGGAGAAGGAGTTACTCCTCTCCTGCCAGGGAAGCCAGAGGACATTTGCTGATGTTTACTGGGCGGCACCAGGTGAAGCACTCTTTCTTATGCACCCTTGCTGGGCTAACCCCTATTCTGGGCCTTCATGATGTGTAATCATTCCAAAACCAATCTTGCTGCTCTGCAGTCTGTGCTGACGCATGGACCTTTCAGGACAGGATAGGACTGCTCCTGTGGGCTTTTGAGACTGCAACTTTTTAGGTGAGTAGAAAACTTTCTCCTGAGAAGCTGCTGGTGGTTTTGAACTGCTAACCTTACAAAGTATACCCCGTCATGTAACTACTACACTACCAGAGCTTCTTTGTGCTGATTTTTACTCTGTTACATCTATAATCAGGGCCCCACACTTGGCTCCAGTCCCATGGAATTGGCTGTTCTCTGGGTCTCTAACCAGATGCTCCCCACACGGCTACAGCTCATGCCCCAAATGAAACCATTCCTCTTCCTCCTGGATTCATTTGGTCCGTAGATGGCACCATTGACCACTCAGTTGCCCAGACCAAGAAGTCTGGGATCCATCTGGCCCAGGGTGACAAGCTGGAGTACCACCTGGAGGGCAGGTTGGGCTCAACCAGGAGAGTGGGCAGAGTGGAAGGGTGGTGTGGTCCCAGGAGAGTGCCAATCTGTCCCTCTCTCCATCCTCCTCACTTAATGCCTGGACCCCACCTACCCCCCCCCCACTCCCACTGTCCCGCCCCTTTCCCACTGTGTGGTGTCCCAGAGTGATCTTCTGACACCCAGGTCAGCCCTGCTAGATAGTAGTAGCATTATCTCCGATGTGGCTGTCGACCTTTCTGCCTCCTCTTCATGCTGAGTGCCACCAGTGACCCCGCCCCCATCTGACTAGGATGTAGGACCGGCCCCTCCTACATCTAGCTAGCTCCTGGTTGTGTCTCAGCCCTAGGCTGCGCCCTTCTTTTCCTATCAGAACCTGTGACAGCCATCATGGTCTGGCATCTCTGGGTCCTTGTGCCAGGCTCATCATTGGTGCTGGCTCATGACGTCAGGGCCAACCCGCCCTTGACCCCACTGAATTCCAGCCCCAGGACTCGTGTGGGGGCTCAGTGTGCCCTCTGAGGTCTGGGGGTGGTGGGTAGCTGCTGAGTGCTTCATGGCCACAGTCCCCCATGCCAGCACTTGTTGGGAGACTGGTGACGCTGGGAGGGAGAGATGGCCCGTGTCTTCTGCCTCCCACACACTGTCTCCCCGCAGGTTCCCCACGGCAGGCGTGGAGGCAGCACCGGGCTTCTTCCTCGAGTGTGACATCTCAGTAGCGGACGCGCTGCACAAGCACCTGTTATTTTACCGGATCCGGCGGAAGGTGGAGGTGGAGGCCTGCCCGGAGCTAGGTGTGTGGGCCGTGCTGCCTAGCACCCCTTCAGCCCAAGAGACCCAGCCCCTGCAGGAGAAGACGGAGGGGTCCGCAATCCTTGTTGCAGACCCCAGGACGGCCTGCATGGGATGGCGGCTGCTCAGCCCAAGAGAGAGCTTAGCCCTGCACCTGGTGCCCAATGGGCAGCATGGGGACCTCAGGGACTACCACAGGCACCGGTACCAGCAAGGTAAGCCATTAACTTGTGTGGTCCAGGCTATTGGGGGCGTGGGTTAGGGAAACGGCCTGGGAGCAGTTGAAGAACAAACCTGCCAGCCCATACAGGCCGTCCTGGGCCTGTTGGGGACAGAGAGCAAAGGTGGGAGCACAGGTGGCATTCCTTTCCTGTCAGTGAGTGGAGGCTCCTCATTGGGTGCTGGGTCTGGAAGAGCCCCTAGGGTCCAGATGGGGAAGCCTCAGTGGCAGAATGGGAAGGCAGGGGTTGGGGATCACAAGACGGTGATGCCCCTGGACTTGCAGGAGGGAGGCGGTGGGGAAAGCCCATCCTTGTCTGGGCCTGGCTGTTCAGGCAGCCTGGCGGAGGCTGTCTGAGGCACTGCCATCCCAGCTCTGACTGAGTTCCTCCTTCCCGTCACCACAGGCGTTCCAGAGGGGGTCCAAGACTTGCCCCCAGGAGGGGCTCTGCCTCTGGAATCGAACCTGGACTTCATGAACGGAGTCAGCTTCTCCAAGGGCTGCTACATCGGCCAGGAACTCACCGCCCGCACCCACCACATGGGCGTCATCCGCAAGCGCCTGTTCCCTGTGCAGCTGTGTGGCCCGCTCCCTGCGGCTGGCATTGCATCGGGTGCCTCTGTCCTCACCAAGTCAGGAAAGGCGGCTGGGAAGTTCAGGGCCAGTGAGGGTGATTTGGGGCTGGCCCTGCTATACACAGAGAAAATTACAGGTCCCCTCCACATCAAAACCTCAGACCATGGCCATGTGTCCTTAACTGCTAATGTGCCAGACTGGTGGCCCAAAGCTACCAAGTAACCGTGAGTGCCTTCCCCCTTGTGTTGGCCAGGCCAAGTTGCCCGTGGGCCATGGACAGTACCAGCCTGTGGACCGCTTTCACTGATTTGCTGTGCCCTCTAGCTCAGCAGCCAGTCCCAGGCCTTGCTGCTGCCACAGCACTGGCCTTGCTAGGGGGTGGCCCTCAGCCGGACTTCCAGCCTGGGCTCCTGTGAGCTCCCCAGTGGGAGGTTCCTGCCTGTGCTCCCATTCTGGGGCTGCAGGCTTTGGATGCATGTCGAGAGGCGGGAGCGTGGACCTTTCTCCTGTGGCTCAGGAGGCGAGGTGGAACCCCCTGCGGGGGGAGAAGAGAGCTGTCCTCGTGCTCCTGCTGCTGGAGCCCCTGCAGACTCTGGATGAGCCTGCAGCTGGGCCCAGAGGCCAGCTGTCCACCAGAGTACAGGATGACATGGGCCTTTGTGTATCGAGCCGGCCCAGCGAGGGAGACGCTCCGGATCTCCTGCACTCGCTTCCTGCCTATCAGAAACCAGCGTGGCTGGGTGGGCTCTGTGGCACGAGGCTGGGACCACGACTGGCTGGTGGATTTCCTGGGTGAGAACTTGTGGCATGGACACACATCTACTGTGTATACCAGTGCACATGCACATCTGCACACCTATTGATGGACTCACATATACCTGCACATGCACACTCTCATGCACACATATGTATACACGCACACCTTTTCAAGCACATTGGTACACCCCTTGGAAGAAAGCCCATGGGCTGGCTTATCCTTGGAGGTGTGCCATTAAGGCACTGGATTCACTTCTCTCAGCGAGTCCCAGAGAGAGAAGCAGGGGTGCTGGTCGTTTGTGGCACTCACAGTTCCTGCTCTCTGGAACTGGATTCACTTCTGCCCTCAGCGAGTCCCAGGGAGGGAAGCAGGGGTGCTGGTTGTTTGTGGCACTCAGTTCCTGCTCTCCGGAAGCACCAGCCCTAGCACGGCCTCTCACCCTCTAGCCTGAGCTCCACAGTGAGTGCAGGGTGAGGGAGGCGGTCTGCCTCTGCCCTAGGAACCGCCAGGGTGGAAGACCAGCCAGTTGAGGCCCCGGCACGGGGCTTTCCTCAAGATTTCTGATTTATTTATTTCCTTTCTCCTCAATGATGTCTTTAAGTGTGAAAAAGTTATGCTGCCAAATGATGGGGATTGTGGTATTTTTCTGTGCTAAGCTGACTTGCACTGTCCTGCTGAAATGTGAACTTCTGGGTTGTGGATCCTATTAAAGAGGGGCCTGGAAGATACTGACTTGGGACTCTGTCCTGTTTCTGTGTTTTGTTTTTTTGAGTTGGAGGTGGCCGGGCCTTGGTGTTGGGGAACAGGTGGACCAGACACACTGCCAACAGCTGACCACCCCAAATGCATCTTTCAGCAAAAAGTTGCCTGTGCATTGCTGGCTGAGCAGAAAGAAATCAATCCTCAGAGCCACCACCCGTGTCTCAGCGCTGCCCTCCTGCTTCCCCCTTCCTCCCAGTTTTCTTCATTGAGCATTGACTCCATGTGGAGGTGGATGTCAGGCATGCGTCATGCGCTCCTGCTTCAGCAACCCCTTGGGTGGCGTGGGGGATGATTTATGAGGTGAGTGTGAGGGCCTGAAGAGCCATGGTGGCGTAGTAGTTAACATCGGGCTGCTAACCCCCAGATCAGCAGTTTGACATCACTAACTGCCCCCTAAAGAGCTGCAGCCTCAGACACTCACGGCCAGCTCCGCTCTGTCTGACAGGGTTGCTGGGAGTCGGCATCCGCCCCATGGCAGTGACAGGGAATAAGGAGTCCTGGTAGCACTGTGGGTTATGAGTGGGCCACTAACCGCCAGGCCACCAGCCTCTCCTCACGAGAAAGATGGGCCAGTTGGCTCGGGTCTGAATTTAGCGCCTAGGTCAGGAGCCCTATAGAGTATGCGTTGGAAGCCCCTGGATGGGAGTGGGTTTGAGTAAATGTGTCATTGTTTTCCCTTCTGTTTGATTAGTGTTTTAGCTGACACAGAGAGCTTTGGTCAGGATGGAGGTCAGTTTCCTCTCTCACCGTAGGCCAGGTGGCTGTCAACACGAGGATGGGCCCATACTTTCCCCCACGATGTTGGAGGTATCCCCAGAGCAAGTAGGGGAGAAAGACTGGCCGAGGGCAGCTGTGCTCTGTGCTTCTCATTGGTCAGTCTGCGCTGTGAGTAGAAACACCCACAGGGCCTCACCAACCTCAGGGTCACCCAGAGCCCAGGACAAGGCTGCTTCTCTTGTCAAAGGGCTTTGTAAAATACCTGTCCCTTTTTGGTCTGAGCATCAGACTCTTGTTCTAAGGACAGGAAACTGTGTCTTTGGGGGGAACCAGTCAGAAGGGAATGGGAGCGAAGGCGTTAGTCTAAGCACAGGTAGCTTCTGAGGGAAAGCCTGTTTTCTTGATAAGTATACTTGCTGCCTCAGATATTACTAGATCTACAACTAATATTTAATGTGTCCTAAAAACGTCTTCAGTGTTCTCCAGGTAACTGGACAAACCCAATCAGTCTCTCTCATGAGCAACCTACGTGGGAGCACCCAATGCATATGAATTCAGAGGGGCGGGGCTAGTAAAGGGTCGCTAGGAGTCAGAATCAACTCAATGACAGGGAAGGTTTTTTAAAATTAAATTTTACTACTTTAAAGTGTGTTCCCTTGTCTCTCGATTTGTTAACACCACTTCTTTTCCTCCTCTTCCTCTCTCCCATGCCCCTCCAGAACCATCGGTCCCATTGATTTCTCCTCCAGAGTGTCTAGCTAGACCTGCAGAGATAATGGTATGCACAAAAATAAGACAGCAAAACAAAGCAACAAAAGAAACAACAAAACAATGACACACAAAAAGAAAAGCCTATAAATAGTTCAAGGTCTGTTTGTTGACCACTAGGAGTGTTTTCCAGTTGAGTCTGATGGAGTGCCACGCCCTGGCCTCAAAGTCTATTTTTGGTATTCCCTGGGGACTTCGTTGCTCTGCTCTCCTTGTTCTGTTGCACGTCCTTAGTGTTTTGCCTTGGTGGGATCAGATCGGGCACAATTCCCACAGTGTCTCCATTGTCTCCTGTAGGACCATGGGTCAGTGAGGGAAGTCGTGTCTTGTAGTGGGGCCACCCAAATAAATTTTTGCTTTTTATTGGAGTGGATGGTCACCAAAACTTGTATTTGGATTTGTTAAAAAAGAACGAAAGAAAAGTGGATAGATCTGAATGTTTGGAGCTTTTGATAGAAAGTTATGATTTTCTTCATTGACTAAACAAAACAAAACCCACTGCCATTGAGTCGATTCTGAGCGGTCATGACCTTGTAGGCCAGGGTAGGAGTGCCGCATGAGTGTCTGAGACTGTGGCTCTTTACAGGAGCAGAGCCTCACCTTTCCCCTTTGGAGCAGCTGGTGGCTTCTCACTGCTGACCTTGCAGTTAGCACCCAGCGTGGAACGCAGGACTCTCGTGAGAAATGATGAGTGGTTCAGTGGGTGGAGGGTTGAGTTCATTGTCATTCTAAATCTTGGTGACAGCCAAGATGCACGTACCACCCACCGTGTGCCAGCGGAGGTCCTGCAGGGCCTGTCCCCACTGTCACACCCCGAGTGTAGGACCAGACCTGTGCGTCCTCAGCCAAGCTCTGGATCTGCTACCAGGCATTTGTACCAGCTCAAATCCACGTGCACATACAGCTCTGTTTCCACCTCTGATGTCTCCTCCGCTCCAAACAACTTAGGAGGGACTCACACGAGCAGGAGCAAAGCCAAGGTATTGGTGCTGTCCTTACCCACCCCCTTGCTTTCCTTTCAGTGGTCCCCTTCTCTCCAGAGAGGGCCACTCTCGCCACAGTAGCTGGCGCCAAACACCAAGGGGGCCAGTCTTTTGTTCTCACTTCCCCTCTCACTCAGTTATCTAGTTCACTACCAAGTCTTCACAAGGCAGCCTGCATCTTTGCCGCTTCCTCTTTCACAGCCCCCTCCCCACTGGGTCCTCCTTTCCTTGCCCAGCAGGAATCATCTTTCATCTCCCTGGAGGAGTGCCCAGGACACTAGGCTCTAGGCCCAGCTCTGCTGGCTTGGCCCTCTGCTAACAATGTCCTGCATGGCTGCCCAGGCCCTGCCAGACACCCTGAAGAGAATTTGCTTCCCCCAATCCCTGAAGGTCCTCTTGGAGGCTGCCCTTGCCTGCCTGGTCTAAATTCACGTTATTCACAGCCCTATTCACCAATGTTGGTTCACTGTTGCTGGTCCCTGGGCTTCCTCTCCATCCTCCCCATGCTTAGAACCATTCCTGGTATGTGGTAGAGCTCAACACATTTTTTTTTTGCAATGGATGAATGAATGAATGTTTTGTATGCATGAACATAGGTCATGCAGAGGATAGCTAAAACAAACTAAGAAAGAAACACTAATGAAAACAAATGTTGAGCTCCTGTTGTATTGGGTATTTTTTTTTTTTGGTATCTATCTATTTATTTATTTATTTATTAGAATACTTGTATTGGGGGCTCTTACATCTCTTATCACAATCCATACATCCATCCAGTGTGTCAAGCATATATGCCCATATACTGTCATCATAATTTTCAAAGCATTCTCTTCCCACTTGATCTCCTGATATCAGCTACCCATTTCTTCCCCCTTCCTCCCCACCTGCCCTCCCTCATGAACCCTTGATAAGTTATAGGTTTTTTTCCCCATATTTTATATCATCCTTAATCGCCCCCACCCGCTTTTCCATTATTTGTTCCTCTGAGAGGGGTTTCTAGGTTGATTCTTGTGATTGATTCTCCCTTTTTCCCTCTACACTCTCCTAATCCTCCTGGTATCTCTATTCTCCTTGTTGGCCCTGAGGGGTTTATCTATCCTGGATTCCCTGTGTTTCAGGCTCATATCTGTCTAGTCTAATCCAATTTGGGATACTTTCATTTTTATTGTTCACTTTTATTTTATTCTCATGAGCTGTCAGATGAAGCTGCCCAGAGGTGCAGTGACCTGACTGAGGCTCCCATCTGGGTAGGACTGGCACTTGGTGGAATCTTTGGGACTAAGCAGCTGTGGTATTTTGCTTGGTGAATCAGATACAGTGGGTACGGCCAGACCAGATCTTGGAGACTGTGCTATTGGACTGGTGCTCCAGGCTGGGGAGCTTGGACTCTCAACTGCTGGTTACTGGGAGCCTTAGCGGTTTTTTGCAAGGTGTGTTAGGCCGGGTTGACTAGAGAAACAAATCCAGCGACACTCATATATGTGTAAGAAAGAGCTATATATCAAGAAGAACATCCCAGCCCAGTCCAATTCAAGTCTATAAGTCCAATACTAGTCCATAAGTCTGATCCTAGTCCACAAGTCCCTCTCCAGACTCACGCAGCCACATGTAATGATGCTTGTAGAGGATTCAGGAAGAGCATAGGCCAGTGGTGCAAGGTTGTGTGGACTTTGGTGGTGGCCACATCAGAGGGTTCGCAGCATCCAGGGTCAGCAAGCAGGCAGGTGAAGGTGGGGAGAGGGGAAGGTTCTCAGGACCCTCATTATGAGAAGTCTACACCCAATGTCACTCTGGCACCTGTTGGAGGAGCAGTGCTCAAAGAGCGGCCTGGGGACCCTGGAGACCCATTCAGGGGGTGGGTGGGGATGTCCCAAGATCAGAACCATTTCCAAAGTTGAACAAATATGATACTCATTCACCCACCCGAGGCTAGTTCACGGGGTGGTACCATGAGGGATCAAATGAGAACCCAGCTGTCTCCGATGAAGCCCTCCAGGAAATTGATTTGTAAAAGTGTAAAGGTGCATTTTTAAAATAAATCATTTTATTGGGGGCTCTGACAGCTCTTCTCACAATCCATACATCAATTGTATCAAGCACATTTGTTGTCATCATTTTTTTTCACAATAAGACCTTTTATTTGTCAACATTGAGTCTGAATTTTACACAGATTTTTGAACTGGGGGCTGATAGCCATCAGCTCGCTCCACTTTTGCACCTGTCTCATCGCCAGTAGTTTTTCCAGAACTGCCACCTTCACCATGAAGCTCCATGAGTTTTCCCAATTCAAACTTGGGCTTTTTCAGCATCTTTACTTTTCTGACAAGCACAGCATGGAGAGGATAAATAGACTGGCAAGCCTTTTCTCTGTCTTTCCAAGTGCTGCCTGCCATCCATTTAGCGACCACTTCTTTCAAGTCATTTGTCTGCACCTCTCGGGTCATGATTTCCATCATTTTCTTTCGGATTTGGCGGACCTGCTGGTGCTGAGCATAAGAGGTCTTCCGAATCCGATTATTGCGGTTTTTAGTAAAACCAACACAGAATAGACGAAGTAGACACCCATCTGTAGTCTTGACATCAACATGAGCTTCAATCATGGTCTGCCACTTCTTGACCATGGAGCACATCTTGTCCCATGTCAGGTCCATGCCGTGGAAGTTGGTCAGGCAGTTTTTGCCCTGAACATCCTCGGTAATTAACTAAAATTTCCTAAAGGCAACCTCGTTCTGTAGATCAGCAAGGCTCACTTCAAAAACTCGGCCCTTGAGGCCATCAGATGCAATTTTGGTTCCTGAGTCCTGGTGACTAGTGTTTTCCCAGTACTTCTTATGTTGAACATAGCTGGTGCTTTCACATCAGACCAATCTTTCTTAGGAAACGGATTGACCACTTTCTTCTTAGCTCCTTTTTTGCTACCTTTGGTAAGGCGCTTGTTCTTGCCAACCGCCATGGCATCGTGCAGAGAGCCAAAAGGCTGTTGTCATCATTTTCAAAACATTTTCTTTCTGCTTGAGCCCTTGGTATCAGCTCCTCTTCCCCCCTCCCTTCCTCACTTTCCCTCCCTCATAAATCCTTAATAATTTATAAATTATTATTTTCATATATTTCTTACACCTTTAGCTGTCTCCCTTCACCCACATTTCTGTTGTTTGTCCCCCTTGGGTGGGGGCTTATATGTCAATCATTACAATAGGTTCCCCTTTCTCTCCCTTCTCCCCGCCCCCCTCACCACTCCTTCTACCCTCATGGTATCATTACTCTCCTTACTGTACCTGAGGGGGTTATCTGTCCCGGATTCTGTGTGTTGCGAGCTCTTACATGCTCTGATCTAACCAGATTTGTAAGGTAGAACTGGGGTCATGATAGTGGGGGGAAGAAGCATTAAGGAACTAGAGGAATGTTGTGTGTTGCATCGATGCTATTCTGCACTCTGGCTGACTTTCCCCTTCCCCGTGACCCTTCTGTGAGGGGATGTCCAATTTTCTACAAATGGCCTTTGGGTCTTCACTCCGACCCCCTCATTTGCATCAATATGATTGCTTGTTTGGGGTCTTCTGGTACCTGATCCCATTGACACCACATGATCACACAGGCTGGTGTGCTTCTTCCATGTGGGCTTTGTTGTTTCCCAGCTACATGGCCGCTTGATTATCTTCAAGTCTTTAAGACCTCAGATGCTATATCTTCTGTTAGCCGGGCCCAATCAAAGCTGCATTTCTTATAATGAACTTTTTTTGGTCTGGAAAACAGTTATTTGTTCATCCAAAGTATGTTAGCATAATGGTTTTAATCTTGCGATCCCCAAATGGGTTAATCCGTGTAAGCCCCTCAGTATCAATTTCTAGTACTGGTAGACCCAACCTCCATGAGCAAGATCTCTTTGGGTTAGAGTGCCAAGGGACTCTGACATGGGAACTTTGGGAGCCACCGCCCGGGGGCGGGTGTGTCCATCTATAGCCTCAGCTCACGGTGATCACATGCCCTGGCCAGCCCATGCAAAGCAGGCAGGACAGAGGAGGGGGAGTTTTCTGAGTCTGTCAAGAGTCTTGCAAGACCCGTCCCATTTTGTTGCCCAGGAGTGGGCCACATAGCTTTGGGGAACTCTATGGGAAGCCCCACTGAATCTCAGGAACATTCCTGGAAGTGGGGAATCTTGGGGCCTGGTATTCTTCCTCGCAGTAGTGGTGGAGGAAGTTAGTTGAGGATAGGCATGGGGGGAGCCCTGTGACACATAATGCTCCCTGCCTGTCTTCCCTGCTAAGAAGCCCAGCTTTGTGTGAGACAGGATCTATCCCTGCTTCCCTTGCATAGGTGTGTTCATGTGACAGCTCTGACCAATGGGACACCAGTGGGTGGAGCTTCCAGAAAAGGCTTTTACTTTCTCAGTTCTGCCTGGGAGACATACACGAAGACTAAGTACATAGGAAGTAATATTGGCAGTCTCTGATGGTTGCCTGCGTTCCTTCATTTATTAGCTTGTAGTTCTACAAAATGGTGATATTGAAGCGTTAATTGTCTTTACTAGTTAGCATAGGAGCCCTGGTAGTGTGGTGGTTAGGAGTTGGACTGCTAACCACAAGGTCCGCAGTTCAAAACCACCAGCTGTTCTGCAAGAGAAAGACACACTTTCTAGTCCTGTGAAGTTCACAGGGGCAGGTCCACCCTGTCCTTTAAGGTCACTCAGAGTCAGAAAGGACTTGACGGTGCTTTTTGTTTTTTGAGTTAGAATAGTTGTATAAAGAGAAACTTCCTATCAATTATTTGATTACTCTGAGGTAGAGTTCACATAGAACACCTCAAACAATTCTTGATTCTCCTTTCTCTCATCATATACCAATTTTCAAAATAGTCATTTGGTTCCGAGCATTTTTGAGTATTATTACGGGTCATGCATTGGAATATGGCTGTTTTTAAGCAGCAGAATGCTCAGGTTATAGAACAACAGCATTAATGTCACATGTAAGTTAAATTTTGCTGAAGATCCTCCAACAATGGTTACAGCATTTTCAGAGATTGAGGGCAGGTTCAGAAGAGGACATGGAACAAGGGATATCATTTCTGATGTCAGAGAATCTTGGCTGAAAGAAGAGGCTACAAGTAAGATGTTTACTTTCATTTTATTGGCTATCTTATGACATTTGACTGTGCAGACCATAAACTATGGATAGGCTTGGGAAGGTGGGATTCCAGAACATCCCATTGTGCTCATTCAGAACTATGTGGATCAAAAGGTAGTTGTGGGAACAGAGCAAGGGAATACTGCGTGGTTTAAAATCAGAAACTATATACTTCAGGGTTGAATCTTCTCACCATATTTATTTAGTCTGTGTGCTGAGCAGATCATTAGAGAAACTGGACTACATGAAGAAGAGTGAAGCACCAGGATTGGAAGAAGGTCTTTTAACAACCTGTGATATGCAGATGGCACGACTTTGCTCTCTGAAATTGGGAGGACTTGAAGCACTTGATGAAGATAAAAAATCTCAACCTTCAGTATGGATTGCACTCAATCAGACCAAAATCCTCACAACTGGACCAGTAGGTAGCATCATGATAAAGGGAGAAAAGGTTGACGTGTCAAGGTCTTTGTCTTGCCTGAATCCGCCATCCAGACTCATGGAAGCAGTAGGTAAGAGATCAACAGAAGTATTGCATTGGGTAAATCTGCTGCAACAAGGCCTCGCTAACGTGTCGAAGAGCAAAGACGTTACTCTGAGGCAGAAGGCGTGTCTGAGGAAAGTCACAGTATTTTCCATGGCCTCATATGCTTGTGAAGATCGGAAGACTGAAGAAGAATAGGCGCATTTGAATTGTGGGCCACCCAAAGAACAGACAGACCTGCCTTAGAAGAAGTACAGCCAGAATGCGCCCTCAAGACAAAGATGGTGAGACTTCATCTCACAGACGTTGTGCTTGTTGAGAGTCTCTAGTCCCTAGAGAAGGACATCAAGCTTGGCACAGTGAGGAGCAGCAACAAAGAGGAAAGCCTTAACAGGATGGACTGACAGGGGCTACAATCAGGGGCTCAGCTACAGGAGTGATGAGAGTATGGCACAGGATGGGCAGAGTTTTCTTCTGCTGCCCATGGGGTCACTGAGTTGGAACGGACTCAATGGCACCTATCAACCACAGCATGTTTCGAAGTCAGTTATCATTATTATCCTCACTAATGAGAGCCTTTGTCAATGATCTTTGAGTCTATTTGACCCGGCCTTTGACAGCCTCCTTGCTCGACTGCAGTCTGCTTTTTCTCCCAGGACCCTGATCCCTTTCAGTGGGCAATGGCAGGTAGAGGCTACAATCTGGGTGCTAGGGGCGCTCTCAGCTGTGCTCTGGATTGAATCACGCCCCTCTTTCTAAAGTTATGTGTTGTAAATCGTCACCCTTATAGCTGTGGATGTTATCTCATTTGGGAAGATGAGCTTTTTGTTCTGTAAATGCAGGCCATGCCTTAAACCATCACCGTTTAGATGTGAAAGAGCAGATGGAGCAGAGAAGACCTGCAAGGACAAGGAGGGAAGATAGCTGCCAGGGGAGTTCTGCAGGGAAGAAAGCTAGAGAAGGTGAGTCGGGGGATTTCCCCTAGAGCAGACGGAGAGAATCTTCCCTTAGGCTTATTTGATCCACCACCCCTTTTCAGGTTAAAAAACAAAACAAAACAAATTACTCAATGCCCTGACTAGGAATTAAAATCTTTTGTGCTATAGCCCACAACCCAGTAACATGTATAGGCATCTGCTTTTGGAGCCCTGCTTGGGTCATCCAGCACTCCCCGGTGGGAGGTGTCGCTCGTTTTGGGGAGTTATGCCCTAGAAGTACCGTTTTTGTTGGCTTAGGCCAGCCACTTGTGGTATAAATTATAGCCACACTAAGACACAGGCTGGTCATTCTTCATTGTTCCTAAGGAACACCTTCAGAACTGGAGGGCTTCCACTTGCTGGTGCTGATGAAGGATATTAAAAGGCTCTTGGACTGCCAGGAGAACAAACAAATCTCTCTGGGGAGCAGTACACTCAGGATGCTCCTGTAAAGTGAAGATGGATGTGTTGTCAGGAGAGAACAGTCCCTGGAGAAGGACATCATGGTTGGTAAGGAGAGAGACCATGACGACGAGGCAATCCTCAGGGAGGTGGGTTGCACAGTGACAGCCACATGGGCCCACAGATAGCCACTGTGAGGATGGCACAGGGGCGGGCAGTGTTTTACACCACATGGCTGTCGGCATGGTGATCCCTGACAGCGAGAGGCTATGCCAGGACATCAGTGTACTCAAGTACACGTGTGCGAGTTTGCATCCAACACTGACAGATTCCTTTAAACAAACGCTGTTTGTAGTTCTGCTAAGAACCGACACAACTCCAAGGCCAGTGCTTGTTGGGTCCAACGTGTATCTGAGGGCCTCTGTGCTCCCTAGGATTTCAGCGGCATGTGGCCATGAACTTATCGCTGGCAGGCTTGTACACCTCGAAGTGTTCTTTGGGCCCGACCGGGAAAGCAATGCTGCCCTTTATCTTGTTTCCTGCACAGCAGAGCATGCGATGGTCGGATTGGAATGGCCACACCGGCCGTGTCAGCTCAGTAATGCCTAGGATACCCATCTTCAGTTGCTCCTTTTACTTCATTTCTGGTTTTCCTCATTCACGCCGTGTGCATTTCATGTTCAGATGACCGCTCATGTTTCTAGCCGCAACTTCTTGTTTTGAGCTAGACCACACCAATAAATGAACAGCTCTGAGGTTTTCCTCCCTCTCTAAGGTTGACTCCACTGTGAGGAGGTGGATCGTTCTCCCCTGGTGGCACAGTGGTTGCTCCCTGGGTTGTTAATGACAAGGCCAGCAGTTTAAAATCACCAGCCCCTCTGAGGGAGAAAGTGGGGGCTTTCTACTCCCATAAACAATTACCCTCTCAGAAACCCGCATGGAGCGATTCTGCTCTATTTCATATTTTCAAAAGAGTTTCATGATTTTCTTTTACAAATAGATCTGACCTATACAGAAGGCTCACTCTGGGTTGGGCATATGTTGTCTCCTTTGTTTGATGATCACAAAGGATTCTTTCCCTAGCCAGCCTTCTGCAACTTCCAGACTGAACATTAAAGCCATTTTGTGGTCTCCCTGCTGGTAGGTGGTGGAGTCTGGACTTGAGATATCAGCTCTTGAGCCTCACAAGGTGTGGTTCCCGGGGAGGATAGGATGGTGTGGCCAGCTGCCCGCTGCTTCTTTGGGCCAAGGTGGGTCGGCCAATGCTGGCATGGGGGGCAATAAGAATGCTTGGTGGGCTGTTTTACACTCCTTTTGCCAGGAGGCGGGCACCTTCACTGCACAGGCTGCGGTTGTGGGGTTGAGTGGGATTGGCAGATGATGCCCCGGCTTCAAAGTAGTCCTCTCCACCTGCTGTTCATTTCAGCTGCCACTGACTCTCCTGACTCAGGGCAAGTCCAGGTCTCACAGAAACGAACCTTTCCTGGGTCTGAACCACCTTCACGGTTATTGGTGAGCTCGACGCCAGCACTATACTCTGTTGTCATCCAGTGGTGTTGGGTTATTAGCTGCTTATTGTGATTTGATGAAAAGTTGACAGAACCAATGGGCTTTCCATTCAGCAATTCTTCCACGCGCTGTGCATGTGCATGTCGGTGACCTTGTTTGCAGCCCCTGAAATGTAACAGCCCACTTCCTACCTCCCTCTGTTTCCCTTCTCTATGTGGCCTTCCTTCCTCCCCAGTGTTTTTATCCTCTGACTTAAAAAAAAAAATCATTTTATTGGGGGCTCTGACAGCTCTTAAAACAATCCATACATCAATTGTATCAAGCACATTGATACATATGTTGCCATCCTCATTTTCTTAATATTTACTTTCTATTTGAGCCCTTGCTATCAGATCCTCCCCCCCCACCTCCTACCCTGGTGAACCCTTAGTAAAATATACATTATTATTTTCATGTCTGACACCATTGCTGTCTACCTCCACCCATGCACGTTTCTGTTGTTCGCCAACCTGGGGCAGGGTGGGGGGTCATAGGTCAATCATTGCAGTCAGTCTCCCCTTTGTCCCCCTTCTTCCCCACCTTCCCCCTACTCTCATGGTATCGCTCCTCTCATCATTGTTCCCGGGGGGGTTTATCTGTCCTGGAGCCCCTGTGTCGAGAGCTCTTATCTGTACCAGTGTACATGCTCTAGTCTAACCGGATTTGTAAGAAAACTGAAGTCATGATAGTGGTGGGGAGGAAGCATGAAAGAACTAGAGGAAGGTTGTGTGTTTCATCAGTGCTGTGCTGCACCCTGATTGGCTCGTCCCTTCCTTGTGACCCTTTTGTAGCCTCAACAACTTGGCCTGACCTTGCCATCCCTCATCCCTAGTTCCTGTTAACCATGAATCTGTTCTCTATCTACAGTAGATCCCCATTAGTTTATTCACCGGCACTTTTCTTGGGAGAGTCACCAGGTTGTGGGAGATTCATCAGCCCCCTGGGTGAGGGAGTTCAACTGGGCTCCGCGAACACTTCTTGGTTGTCGTTTTCACAGAAGCCTCTCTGCAGGTCAGGCTTTTCTTCCACGGGGCTATTGACTGGGGTTGAACCATCAACCTCTCAGTACTGGCATCAAGCACACATTGTTTGTGCCAACCAGGGACTTTTCCTAGCTACCTTGAAAGCACCAGCTGCTCAGTGGGGCAAAGCAGAGGCTTTCTACTCTCATAAAGACTGACAGTCCTGGAGACCCATAAGCACCCAAATCCAAACTTGCTTCCATGGAGTCAATGCTGACTCATAATGACGCCCTGTGGGCTTCTGAGACTGTCCCTGTGTACGGAGTCGAAAGGCCAGTCTTCCTCCTACAGAGCTGCTGGTGGTTTCAAACTGCTGACCATGCAGATCACAGCCCAACCTGTGACCACTGTATAACCAGGGTGCCAGTTCCGTTCTGTTTTACTGAGTCACTATGACTCAGAATGGATTCAAGGCAGTGAGTATGTGTTTTGTTTTAGTAAGTCTTAATGCTTTGTTGTTGGATGCTGTCGAGTTGACTCACAATGACCTTATGTGCAAACAATGAGACATTGCCCAGTCTGGCGCCATCCTCCCCAATTGTTCTTCTGTTTGAGTCCATGAAAGCAGCCACTGGGTGAGTCCATCTTGTCAAAGGTTTTCCTCTTTTTCTTAAAAAAAGTAGTTTTATTGGCAAACACTTCACATATGCAATTTTAATTGTTGCATTGTATTAAGAAGACTGGTGCAATCATCACCGCAATCAGAATACCTTCTAGTGCTCACAGTTGGCTCCCCATTTCCTCCATCCTCCCCTGCTGTGCTCCTAGGCGGTTATTAAGTGAGTTACTGTCTCTCTTTAACCTGCCTTCCATTTACCTAAAAGCATACAAAGCAGGAAGCAAACAAGCAAACCCAACAATAATGAGGACAGATCTATAGGAAAACCTCAGTTGAAAAGAAATAGAAAGTATTAAAAAAAGTGGGAAAAAAGAGAAAAGAAATGGAAAAAACTTTAAAATGGGTCAAAAGGGAGAGCAAACAATAAAGTATTATGGTTTAACCTGCCTGCATCTGCCAAAGTCTACTGTACAAGGTCTTCCCCTTTGTCGCTGCTCCACCGCTTTACCAAGCATGACATCCGTCTCCAGGGGCTGTCCACATTATCCTTGCCTCTGGGAGCACCAGGCTGTACTTCTCCCAAGACTGATCTGCTGGTTCTCTAGGCAGTCCATGGAATTCTTCGTCAGCACCATAGTCAAATGCATTGATTCTTCTTCAGTCTTCCATAATCAGTGTCCAGCTTTCACATACATATGCAGGGAGGGGAAATACCAAGGCCCTAGCCATGGTCAGGCACACCTCAGTCCTCAAAGCAACCTCCTGGATTTCCAACACTTGAAAGAGATCTTGTGCAGAGGATTTACCCAGTGCAGTGCGTTGTTGGATCTCTTGGCTGCTGCTTCCGTGAGCATTGAGTGTGGGCCCCAGCAAGACTAACTTCTTGACAACTTCAAACTATTCTCCATGTATCATGATGTTACCTTACTGTTAGGTAGGGTAATGCCTGCCACTTCTTCATCTTTCTATATTATTTTACCTATTCTAAAGCTTCTGCCTTTCCAGATAATTTGAGAGTAAGCATTTTTATTTCTCTGGTTAACCTTGTTGGCATATTGACAGCAACTGAATTAAACCTATAGATCTAAGTGGGAGACCTGACTTCCCCAAACCTGTGACTTCTGTCTGTGAACCAGGGGAGACAATGGTGACTGACTGTGGGTTCTGCGTCAACATGGTGAGGGACTCTGCTACAGTTTATTGTGCCAGCCTGGCCGATAAACACAAGTAGGATTAACTGAAGGGCAGAGGGATAAATGGCTCGGTGAGCCTCACCTTGGTTGTTCTGTGCCTCAGTTTAAAGGGGTACACTACCTGTGGGATGCCTAGCTTGTGGACTGTGTCGCTGTAAGTTGAGGTCCCTTTAAGCCCACATGATTGGAATGTTCATCTCTGGAGCTGGGGACTGACAGTTGATGACAGTTGGGGATCGGCCTTGCTGTTTGCTGCCTGGGTATATATAGCCCAGCTCTCTCTACAGAAGGGGACTGGCACCTGGCAGCTCTCAAAACTTAAAGGACTGCTAGTGTCTCACTGCTTTATAATTTAACTGTTAATTTCTTGTATTATCTATCTATATATTATTTAACGGTTTATTTCTCGAATTATATATATTTATCTTTATAAATATATTTATATATAATTACTAGCAATCTGGTTTGTCTTTCTAGAGAACCCTGTCCAATACATTTTGGTACCAGGAGTGGTACCAAAGGACATGGTATGTCTTCTTTAGTTTCAAGAAGCGCAAAGGTTAACTGAGTACTGGCCCCCAAACCAGGCAGCTTGAACTCACCCAGCACTGTCCTGGAATACAAGCCCACTGATCTGCTTCTGAAAGGTCACCGCAGTTTTGACAGCCCTGTGGAGCGGGTCTACAGTGCACACATGGGGTCTCCAAGAGTCTAAGTCTGAGGCCAGCCAATAGCAACAATAACTTGTTTTTAAAGTGCCATTGGATAGCAGGCTCCCATTAGAAATTCTTTGTAACAATTTTGATCTTTAAATAGGATGCTGACACACCACATAGGCAGGGTGTGGTCGGCCTAGCAGGGGAGCCTCTAGATGGGTCTGCATCCTCCCAATGCATGGGTGGCCAGTATTGCCCCTCTGTCTCGCTGATTCTGTTGAAAAGCATCTGTGTAGGGTGCTCAGGGCACAGGTGAGCATCGTCCAGGGGTCTGACAGTGTGGCCTTGTGACTGGGACACTCGCCCTGGTCAGGTCTCTGTCCCTTGCCAAGTGCAAGCTGTCAGCTGCCCCTTCCTGCTGCCCTTGGCATGCCTTGCCAGGACAGGCTTTTGTGGCCAAGAAACAGGCGAGCACGTTGATAGCTGAGAGCAGACAGCCTTGGAGGGAAGGTCTGGGGCTGACCATGGGGATGTTAGTCATGGGAATGTTTGTTCCCTCGAGAAGGGACAGCCCAGCAGTGTCAAAGCCTGGGGGAAGTAGCAGGGGGTGTGGCTGGCACTCTAGCGAGGGTGAAGAAGCACCATTGCATAGGAAAATGGCTGGGTGCAGACTGAGTAAATGTAATGTGAACCTGCCCTCACTCCCATCTCCACCCCCACCTCAAAAGAGCCCCTTCCGAGGGCATTGCTTCTCTCATTCATTCATGCCACTAAGCAGGCCTTGGCTCTCTTAATTGTCATCTAAGAGTGGCACGTGTAGGAAGGTCACCCAGCATTTCTGCTGTGGAAGCACCCAGGCCCTTCTGAAGGGCTCCTAAGAGTGTGCTTGTCCTTTACCCAGGGTCAGGGCCACAAGAAGCCTGCACAACTCAGGAAAAGCAGAGGGCAGGCTGTGTGTAGCTTCAAGTACGCAGGGCTCATGGGGTGGGAGGAGCGCCAGTATTGGAGGGTTGAACATGGGAACAAAAGCCTTAGATCTGTTTTCAGATGTCCCAGATCATATGTGGCCCCATCACAGTGTTGTGACAAGAGCCAGCAGAAATGATTGACCTCAAGAAGGAGCCTGAAGGTGGGCACCTAGCAACTCCAGGCTATCCACTCGCAGGGTCAGTGAGGGGTTCACTGGTAAGGGACTGAGTTTAGATACTGTCTTTAGCATTTGGCTCTAGAGTGCGTTGAAAGAGCTTGCTGGGTCTTAGGATATGCTCACCTGATTTGGTGAGGGAGTTCCCAGGTGATGGCGGCTCACCCGCCCACCGCAGGCGTGTACTATCCACCCACACCCTGCTTGCTGTCAGTGGGCCCAGAGTTGTTTCCTGGCTTTGCGTGAATTTTCCCCATTGCTAAGACATTCAATGCTCTTTCCTTTGTCTTCTTTAGTTGTGGTCAAGTGCCATTTCATGGCCTTTCTTCTCTTCCCTAGGAGTCTGTCTTAGGCCAGATTCTCTAGACTCAAAACCAATGGGGGTGAGGTGGGGAAGAGGAGGGTTTATATCAAGGAAATGACTCAGGCAGAAGCTGGCAAATTCCAAGTCCATGAGTTCGAGGTTAGGCTGGAGATTTCTCCTGATTTGTATAGCTGCAGGGGCTTATGGAAGGTCAGGGGTCTACAGGAAGATGACAGACTTCTGGCTGCAGAGGAAATGAATCCAAGGTCCCTAGGTCAGACTGCAGATGACTCCTCATACTAGCAGACAGTATGGCAGGCCGCTGGCTGAAGTCCAAAGAGCCTTAGGTTGATGAGCCAGAGGCATAATCCAGACTCAGTAGAAAGCAAAGCAAGCTGTTCTATAGCTTCTACTTCTATTGGAAACAGTCCACACCCTTGGGAGCTCTCCTCATGGGGGATGACCAGGTCTTAACAGCCAAACTACTGAGGATCCTGGCCCAGTCAAGTTGACACAAAACCTTGACTCTCACAAGATCTTTCCCTTTTGCTTATTGACTTTATGGAATTTGATTATTCTGGAGACTAATTATTTGTCACTTACATATGTTGCAAACATTTTCTCCCACTGTGAGATGTCTTTTACTCTCTTTAATGATGTTTTTTGTCACAGAAATTCTTCATTTCAGTGCAATTAATTTTTATCAATTTTTATTCCTTTATGGTATCTGATTTTTGTACAGGGAATCCATGAATTATAACAGGGCTTCTGCTATAATTATAAGTCAGTTCTGACACGAGTAGAATTTTTTTTTGTTTCTTAATCATTTTATTGGGGGCTTATACAACTCTTATCATAATCCACACATCCATCCATTGTGTCAAGCACTCCTATACATTTGTTTCCCTCATCATTCTCCAAACATTTGCTTTCCACTTGAGCCCCTGGTATCCGTTCCTCATTGTTTTCCCCAATGGCCCTTCCCCCTCTTTTTCCTGATCATTTTATTGGGGGCTCATACAACTCTTAGCACAATCCATACTTACATCAATTGTATAAAGCACATTTGTACATTCATTGCCCTCGTCATTGAGAGCACGCAGGCTGTACTTTTTTCCAGACAGATCTGCTGGTTCTTCTGGCAGTCCATGGTATTCTTCGTCAGCACCATAGTCAAACGCACCGGTTCTTCTTGTCTTCCCTAACCAATGTCCAACTTTCACATCTCTGTGAGGTGATTGAAAATGCCATATTCCTGGCCATGGTCAGGCACACCTCAGTGCTCAAAGTCACCTCCATGCTTTTTAGCACTTGAAAGAGGTTTTGTAGCAGATTCACCCCATGCACTGTGTTGTTTGTTCTCTTGTCTGCTGCTTCCATGAGCATTGACTAAATCCTTGGCAATTCCATTGACTAAATTCCATTGACTAAAAAGCATTGACTAAATCCTTGACAATTCCAGTCTACTTAGGAGGCACCTTCAGATCCTGCCAGCTACGCGAAAGGATTTTCCACAAATAAAACACAGACTACGGAAATTTCTATTAAAGATAGGTTTGTTGAGAAGTGAAAGTGCTTTGAGTTGGCGAGCGGAGGTTTTCACCTGGGGATTTTTTAGCCCTGGGGATTGGGAACTCGGAACTTTAGAGCGGCCAGTGGCCTTTGCCCGCATCTGCCCTTACAGACTCCTGGAGTTGTTCTGGGTAGACCCTCTTAGGCTGGTACTCACAGAGTTCTTTTTTAACACTCCCCCTCCTTGGTTAAACTACCTTTAAAGTGAGTTGTGTAATCACAGTCAGTTCTAGTTCTCCCTCCCTCCTCCATTGTTAACTCCCCAAATCTCCTCAGCCCCCCTATTTCCCACCCCAACCCCTACATCCCCCAAGAACCCTTGCATCAATTACTGTCTCTATGCATGCACTCCTTCTGGGCTTCCCAAACTGGGAAACCCAATGGAAACAATAAAACAAAAGTGAAAAAAGTGGTAAGGATAAAATAATAATAATGTAAAGATAAAAATACAAATAATGAGTAAGAAAGAAAAGACACCCCCCCCTCAATATTTAAAAAGCCAAGGAAGAAATTTTCTTCCGATTGGTTCTTCATAATTTTAGCTCCATATTTTTCCCTTTGTTATATTTGAATTTTGTTATTGGCATCTTTGGATCACACAAGCTGGTGTGCTTCTTCCATGTGGACTTCGTTGGCTCCTCGCTTAGATGGCTGCTGGTTTAAATGCTAACCTTTAGGACTCCAGACACTATTCCAATTGTTAGCTGGGCACCATCTGCTTTTTTCACCACACTTTGCTGTAGCACCCTTATCTTCAGTGATCATTTTATGATGGCAAATATCAAGCAGGGCCATGTGATCAGAACTAACTGTCCTTGGGTTGGTGCTAGAGTTAAGTGGGAGCCCAGAATCCATCTGGATTTTCATGGGATATGCATGACCAGGTTTACTTTAGAGGCCATAATGTGAAAAGATCAAAATCCCATAAGGTCAACTGCACCAGTAACAGCAAAAAACCAACCAGCAAACAAACAAACAGGGAAAAAAAAAGAGAAAACAAAAAAACAAGCTAAAGGCAGGAAAACAGAAACCCATAGAAACACAGAATTACAATTTTGTTAATCACCCCCCTGGGATTTAAGGCAATTGCACTGAAAATATCATCAATTTCCCCAAGGACACAGCTCTCAGGACCCTGTTGGGATGAGGTGTCTATGGGAGTCCAATTCCTCCTTGAACCCCAACCCATGAGTGGTTGCCCTGCACAGCTCCATCGCCCATTCCGTTGTGCTCTGTTTACTCTACATATAGGGATTGGTGCCGGGGGGACCTTCCTAGGTTAATTCTTCCAAGCCTCTCAGAGATTTCTTATAGACATTTATTGACTGTTGGAGCCCTGGTGGTGTAATGACTAGGTGTTGTGCTGCTGCCCTGAGAAAGCTGGGCTTTCTACCTCCAGGGAGTTACAGTCTCTGAAACTCACAGCAATGTTCTACCCTGTCCCATGGGGTCGCTGTGAGTCAGCATCAACTCGAGGGCAGTCAGTTTGGAGACATTTTGGTCCCTCCCATAGCACTCTACATTTTTTGACTGGGTTATTTAATTCATTACAATGACCATCTAGAACTCACAGATAATGCTTACAATTTTGGGGTTTATTAGGTACGCTAGCAGGTTACAATTCAGATGAGAAATGCTCAGAATACGGCTGGTTAGTCAAGAGAGTTTTATCTCTGTGGTGGCCACAGGTAGGCCACTCTCTGGCCCTTAGCCTCTTGGCCTGGCCTCTGCCTTGCTCAAAAAATGTTACACAACTTTTTAAGGGCTGCCAATAAATGCCCAAAGGCATGCTACTCTGCTATAAGCCTCACCCCAAGGCACTCAGATCTAGCCCCATGGGGCAGCAAACTCACCTCCTCCAATTAAGTGCTCAGAGTCACCTCACTCCACAAGCCAGCCTTCTGCCAACAGCACTTGCTTGCTCTGTGAGCTGGGAAGTCCGCTGCTCCGTCTCACACCCTGACTCCTGGATCTGCTGTTGGGGCTCCTTTGCCACTTCTGTGGGGTCCGAGCTTCCTCCTGCCTCAGGGAGTTTCGATGCGCCAGGATCTCAGGGTCCTAAGGATGCATTGTCCTCCTGGGTCTTGCACTTCTTGCTGTAGTGAAAGTCCTCTGCTTCTGAGACGGCTGGTTTACATCCAACAATTACAGTGAACCTTTTAAAAACATCTGGTCAAAGCTGAATCATATAATGCAGTCAGCGTATTCCCCAACCTTCTTACCCAGACCCACCAGGAAGGGTCGCTTGATGAGAACAGCAAAGGCCGTGGCTAGAAGGGCAAACATAACTAATTGCACTGTCTTTCCTTTCCCTCTTTCCATCCTAATGATTGAGCTCTTTCGACTTTCTCTTTCATTCATCTTAGGAGCCCATGACTGAATTCAGTGTCTAATTAAGGCGAGGCCGACACCGACAGGCGGCTGACTCACTGAAATCTTCCTTCCCCAGGCTGGGTTGTAGCCGCTGCTTCTCCTGGGCATTTATCTCTTGAGCATCAGTGTGCATACCTTTGGGGCAGGGACAGCTGTATGCTGCTCGAGGCCATTGCTTGCAAGTGGTACTAAGTGAGAAGATGGGGAGTGACATATCAAAGATTGGTGAAACAGGTCCCGCTGGTTTTAACACAGAGGCTCAGACTGGTTAGATGTCCAAAAAGTATGATCCCGCAGCCTCCAGACCCAGCGATTCGTTCCCTCAAGGTGGTTGGTTGAGTCTAAAAAGGTTTCAATAACTTTGCCCCTTTATGCTCCATCATGTTCATGCATGTATTTGCAGTGGAGGTCAACACCCACATACTGATGTCCTCTGTAAGACTTGCGATTGAAGGTGGAGGAGCTAAAGCCAGTGGAAGAAACGATGGGGTAAAAGGGTGGCATGGAGATCTCCAACGGTGCCCCAAGAAGACATAGTGAAGCAGTGTAATGAAAAGCACAGTGACTTGGAGTTGGAAACCCAAAGGGAGGAACCCACTCGGCATTTCTCAAGCCGAAAGAAGACAACAAATTTAAGCCTTGAGTTTCAGTACTGAAGGATTCTGTGGGCAAAATTCTCACCATACTTATTCAGCTGAATAAATAATTAGGGAAGCTGGGTTCTACGCGGAAGTATGAGGTATCAAAATGAGCCCCCAATAAAACAATTATTTTAAAAAGAATATTAAAAATTGCATCATTTAGAAAAAATAGAATGAGGTATCAGGATTGGAGGAATACTTATTAACAATCTGAAATATGCAGATGACACAACCTTGCTTGCTGAAAGTGAGGAGCGCTTGAAGCACTTGCTGAGGAAGATCAAAGACAGCAGCCTTCAGTGTGGATTGCAACTCAGTGTAAAGAAGACCAGTCTTCACAACTGGATCAACGGTAACAGCAGGATAAATGGGGGGAAAGTTGAAGTTGTCAAGGACTTCGTCTTGCTTGGATCCATATGCAATGCTCATGGAAGAAGCAGCCAAGAGATCAAACAACACAGTGCATTGGGTAGATCTGCTGCACAAGACCTCATTCAAGCGTCGAAAAGCAGGGAGGTTACTTTGAGAACACAGGTGCATCTGACCCAAGCCGGGTATTTCCCTTTGCCTGAGATGCATGTGAAAGTTGGACGTTGAATAAGGAAGTCAGAAGCAGCAGCAACACTGAGTTTGAATTGTGGTACTGGTCAAGACTATTGAAAGTACGTTGTACTGTCAAAAGAACAAGCGATTTTGTCTGGGAAGAAGTACATAAAACACCTCATTTACATGTGAAAGCTGGTCAGTGAATTGTTGTTGTTGTTAGGTGCCATCGAGTCAGTTTTGACTCCGAGGGACCCTGTGCACCACAGAAGGAAACACTGCCCAGTCCGCCACCATCCTCACAGCCGTTCCTCTGGCCGAGCCCTTTGTTACAGCCATGTGTCAGTCCATCTCGTCGAGGGTTTCCCTCTTTTTCGCGATCCTTTCGCTTAACCAAACATGACCAGGGACTGGTCTCTCCCGACACCATGTCCAGCGTATGTGAGAGGAAGTTAATGAATTAGGAAGACCTAAAGTTAACTGATGCCTTTAAAGCATGGTTTTGGTGAAGAACATTAAGTACACATGGACTTCCAGAAGAATGATCACATCTGTCTGGGAAGAGGTAGAGCCAGAATGCTCCTTAGAAGTGAGGATTACGAGGCTGCCGCTTGTACTCTGGCCATGTTTGGACCAGGAAGGACTAGTCCTGGGAGAAGGGCCACATGGTTGGTGAAGTTTGAGTCGGCGAGAGAGGAACTGTCCCAAAGAGATAGGTTGAGACAGTGGCTTCCAAACTGGGCTCAAACATGGCAACATTTGTGATGATTATTTTGCAGTGTTTTTTATTTTGTTATGTGACATTTGCGTTGAGTCTGAATCACTTTGATGTTTTATTCTTAGAATTTTATTGTTTTAGTGCTTTCATTTAGGTCTTTGATCCATTTTGAGTTATTTTTTCTAAATTTTGTAGGGGTTTCAATTTCCTTAGTGTATTAGTCTTGGTTTACTAGAGAAACAAATCCAGGGAGACTTATATGTGTGTAAGAAAGAGCTTTATATGAAAGACCAATTGTATATTGAGAAAACATCCCAGCCCAGTTGGGATCAAGCTCATAAGACCAATATTAGTCCGATAACAATCTATAAATTCCTCTTCAGACTCATGTAACACATGCAGGAAGATCACAGGCCAGTAGGTGGAAAGTCTTGTCGATCCAGTGGTGGTGGAAGCATCTCAGTGCTGGCAGGGTTCTCCACGTGGCTCCTCCAGCTCCAGGGCTCTGACTGCAATCAGCATAGCTCCACGTGACTCGTCAACAGGAATGTGAAGTAGAGAGTGTGTCCTGCCTCTGGGGAGGAAGACAGGGGTTCCCAGTGTCCTCAGAAGAAGGCAATGCCCACACAGAGGCCTCACTGGCTGTGACCCTGATTAACAGGCTAGGCTCCACCCCTTCACTCAAGTTGACAGGGGATTATCTAACTGCCACATTTAACATTTGATATAATTTTATCCAATATTTTTCTAATAATTATCTGGTGGAGAGATTGCTCTTTCCCAATGAATAGTCTTAACATTCTTGTGGGAAACAGCTTGACCAGAGGTGTGGGGCTCTATAGCTGGACTCTTAATTTTTATTCTATTGGGTTATTCAGTACCACACTTTTTTTTTTTTAACTAGGCCATTGTAAGTTTTTAAGTCGGGAAGTGTGTATCTTCCAACATTGTGATTTCTCAATATTATATTCACTTTTTGTAATCCCACATGCATTTGAGGATTGGCTTTTCCATGTCTTCAAAAGAGCCCATTAGAATTTGATAAGAATTGCATTGAATGTATTGATGGCATTGGGTAGTGTGATAAAGTTTTGTGTCAACTTGACTGTGTCAGGATTCTCAGTGGTTTGGCAGTTAAAACTTCGTAATCCTTATGCATTGGGCTACAATTCAGATGGTTGTCAGTTCAAAACTGCCCTCAAGATATCAGATGGTCAGCCAAATGCAAGACACAGATTCAGCAAAATCAACAAACATTTCCACAGCATCCATGTGGAAATTGCAAGTTGGTCACTTTCTAAAGCAAACTTCTTTTCAATTGATTGCCTGCTCATAGGTTTCAACATGAAAATGATTCAATTACCTTAGATCTCAACATGGAGGATGACAAAAACAGACAACTCATTGCCATCAATCCAATGCTGGCGCATAGCGACCCTTTGTGGATTTCCAAGAATGCAACTGTTTACAGGAGGAGAAAGCCCAGTCTTTTGCAATATAAGTGGATGCTGTGGAAATGCTTGCTTGTTTTTGCTGAGTCTGTCATTTGGCTGGCCATCTGATACCTAGGTCTTAGACAGGGGCCAGCATCCTGCTGTTTTGCCTGGCAATTCTGGGAATTACCAGCAGCCTGTCATCTTACCAATTGACCTTCGTTTCATTTGTCTCTGCAGCCAGAAGTCTGCTGTGTTACCAGCTGATATCAGGAGTAGCCAACAGCCTACCATCTGACTGCCAACCTTCGGTTCTTCAGTCCCCACAGCTACTTGAGTCAGAAGAAACCTTCAGCTTGACATCTGACCCACAGACTTGGAACTTGCTCACTTCTACAACTGTGTGATCAATTTCCTTGATATTAATCTGTCTTTGGAGGCCTGGTAGCAGAGTGTTTATATGTTGGGCTACTACCCACAAGGTCAGTAGTTTGAAACCACCAGCTGCTCAGTAGGAGAGAGATGAGGCGCCCTATCCCCATCAAGAGTTATAGTTTCAAAAACCCACTGGTAGTTCTACCCTGTCCTGTAAGGTCTCTGTGAGTTGACACTCATTTGATGGCAGTGAGTTTGAATTTTTACATAAACATAAAGAACCCTGGGGGCGCTGTGGGGTTAGCCAGTCAAACCCACGAGCTGCTCTGGGAGAGAAAGGAGGCTAGCTAGTCCATAGAGATTTACAACCTCAGAAAGTTGGTATAGGGTCACCATCAGTCAGAATTCACTCTAGGGCAGTGGGTTTGATTGTTTGGTTACATATAAATATATATAAATATGTATCAGCTTTTGTAGTTTTGCTTCTCTGGAGAGCCCAGTCTAAAACAGGCGGTTTTACCATTTTGTTCAAATCCAAGAACATAGATTATTTTTCTATTTAGTTAAGCCTTCTTTAAATTCTTTTAGTAATATCTTACAGTTTTAAATATGCTAGTCTCATCTCCTTAGTTGTATTTATTCATAGGCATTTTATTCTTTTGATTTTACTGGAAATGGATTTGCTTCCTTAATTCCATTTTGGAATGTAGAAATAGAGCTGATTTGTGTGTGTTGGTGTAGTATTCTGTGATTTTGATGATTCTTCCTTCGTTCTAGTAAGTTTTTGGTGTGACTTCTTCGGAATTTAAAAATATATAAGATCATGTTCCTCTAGTTTTTTAATGCTTTCCACCCCCCACCACTGTCATGGCCCCAGTTCTACCTTACAAATCCAGCTAGACTGGAGTATGTGCACTGGTACAGATAAGAGCTCTCAACTCACAGAATCCAGGGCAGATAAACCCCTCAGGACCAGTAATGGAGAATGCCATGAGGGTCAGGGGAACATGGGGGGAGGAGAAAAGGAAGGGGGAACTGATGGCAATGATCAATGTATAACACTTGCCCCACCTCCAAGGGAAACGAAGAACAGAAACATGAGTTTTCACATATGAACATGAAATATATATATATATATATAAATTATAATTTATCAAGGGTTCCACAAGGATGGGAAGGTGGGAGAGTACAGAGGGAGGGAGAAAAGAGGAGCTGATACCAGGGCTCAAGTAGAAAGAAAATGTTTTAAAAATGATGATTGCAACATATGTACAGATGTATTTGACACAGTGGATATATGGATTGTGATAAGAGTTGTAAGAACTCCAAATAAAACAATTAATTCTTTTAAAAAAGATCATGCTCTCTGGAAATAGAAACTATTTTTATTTTTTCACTTGAAATTTGTATGTTTTTTGTTCCTTTTTCATGACTAATTCTTCTGGCAGAGCCCTGATGGAGCAGTGGGTTATGACTTGGGCTGTTGACTGCAAGATAAGCAGTTCAAAGCCACCAGCTGCTCCCTGGGAGAGAGATGAGGCTTTCCCCTCCTACAAAGACCTACAGTCTCAGAAACCCACACGGGCGGTTCTCTCCTGTCCTATGGGGTTACTGAGAGTTTGAATGAACTCGGTGGCAGTGAGTTTTCCTGGGAATTCTTCTGGACATTGATGATGAAAACATTTAATATATTAAGTTTTCTTTTTCCTTTAGGATGTGGGCCTTTTTGCAAAATCATCTTATCCATTTTTGTCTAGATTTTTTTTAAAGCTAGACAAGTTTTAACGTTTTAAATTAACTTTAGTTTGAGATTTTAATATTTTCTGTGTGTCATAAGGTAGGGACCCATTTGTTTTTGTTTCCTTCCAGAAGCTAGCCAGTTGTCCAACACATTCCTTCCATTCCCCTGTGCAGGGATACTTGGCTGTCTGAAAATACATTGACCAGTTTCCGGACTCTCAATTCTTTCATTTACCTGTGTGTCTGCTTCTGAGCCACTATGTGAATTAATTTAGCTCTTTTGTAAGCTCCTGGCAAATCCTATAGTCAAAGCTTAGACAGTCTCTCTTGTTTGGGCCGGTTTCTCTGCACATTGTTCTCTCGCACTGCCTTCTCACTCCGCCGAGAAATGCTGCCTTTGGTTCTGATCATTGAAGAACTGATGGCGGCTGCACAGAGGACTTGGTAGCTTTGTGGTGGATGCTGCGGATGCTTTTGTTCAGAGCGTCTTCCAGCAAGACCACGCGAGGCGGCGGCACAGCTTATGCTCAGAAGCGAGAGGCCCACGAAAAAATACGTGGAGATGTTGAAGCTCATGAGAAAGCCAATGTGTATTTGAATCATTTTGTAGAAAACTCACGGAAGTGAGAAGAGCCATTTTCTAACTATGAGGGAACAGTAAGATTGTCACATTAAGTGGCTCTCCAAGGGGATTATTTATAGTCTTCTCTATCATAAAATGATAATGATGTCGTGTTAGTCTGCGTTGACTAGAGAAACAAATGCAAAGGCATATGTGGATGAGAAAGAGCTTTATATCATAATTGTACATTAAGAAAACGTCCCAGCCCAGTCCAGATCAAGGCCATAAGTCTGATAGCAGCCCTTATGTCCGAGAGCAGTCTATAAATTTCTCTTCAGACTCATGCAACACATGCATTGAAGCTGAATGCAGGAAGATCACAGGCCAGTGGGTGGACAGTCTGTGGATCCAGTTGTGGTGGAAGGATCTCAGCAAGGCTGTGGGGCTCCATGTGGCTCCTCCAGCTCCAGGGCTCTGGCTCCATCAGTGTGGCTCCATGTGGCTTGTCCACAGGAATGTCTCGCAGGGAGAGAGAGTGTGTCCTATCTCCAGGGAGGAAGACAGGAGTTCCCAGAATCTTCAGGAGAAGGCCATGCCCACAGAGAGGCCTCATTGGCTATGACCTGATTGACAGGCTAGACTACACCCCTTTGCAAGTTGACAGGAGATTATGTAACTGCCACATGTCTCGAAAGTGAACCAGAGGTATATTAGTGGATTTTGGGCTCCCACTTAATTTGAACCCATGGCCCTACTCAATACTAGCCTCTTGAAGAGAACACCAAAGATATGGGGCTATAACAGCCTGTGAGGAAACCAGATGGTGCCTGGCTTTCACAAAGAATAGTGTCTGGTGAGGCATCAAGTCTTCCAAGTCCACATGGAAGAAGCACATTAGATACAAGGACTTTAAATAATAAAATTCAAATCCAAAGGAGGAAATGGTATCAGAGCTTAAATTCTGAGCACCCAGTTTGCAGAAGGTGATGGATGGCAGTGGACCAAAATCCATTTGCAGGGTCCCTACACGGATTGAGGGTCCAGCTAGTCTCCTCAGAACATAGTCCAGGGACCCGAATAGCCTTGCTATCAGACAGAGAGCACCGTAGAGTTGATTATAGCAGACGTAGTTAGGTTAAAATGTAATCCCTTATCATTTGATCTCCCTTTTGATCCATTTTTAAAGTTGTTTCAGTTTTTAATATTTTCTGCTTTATTTTTGATTGAGGCTTTTCTGTCTTGCCTCGTCAGTTTTTGTTGTTGCTGCTGTTGTTGTTTGCTTGCGTACTTCTTCCTGTTTGTGCTCCACATGAATGTCTGTCCTTGAGCTCCTGGATGGGCAGATCTACCCAGATAGTAGCTGAATTCATAGTTACCTAGGGGTAAAGCAGAGGAGGATTGGGAAGGGGAGCGAACAACGTGCATGAATAGAAAATGTTCTGACATTGACTGTGGTGATGAGTAGACAGCTCTTCTTGCTATGACTGAATGTGATAGTTAAGGTTTATTGTGCCAACCTGGCCGATGAGCACATGTAGGATTAATTGAAGGAGCAGAGAGATAAATGGCTCGACGAGCCTCGCCTGTCTGGTCTCTTGTTCTCTGATGGTTGGACCTTAGCCATTTCTCTGCCTCAACTTATAGGGCTCACTTCCTGTGAGACATCCCCGAGGAGAAGCCACATGGACCTACCCTGATGCAGCCCTCGGTGCTGGAGCTGCTGTGTGGAGACCCCTGCCAGAGCTGAGATGCTTACACATTCACTGATTCGGCTTTCCTCCTGCAGTCGGCGTCATTGCGTATGCTTTGTAAGTTTGAGGAGGGCTTTGTAGATCGATGTTGGACATAGGAGTTACTGTTGGACTTATGGGCTTGGACTGGACTGTGTTGGGATGCTTAATGTAAATTACTCTTTTAAAATTTTAATTAAAAATCATTTTACTGGGGGCTCATACAACTCTTATCACAATCCATAAATACATCTATTGTCAATTACACTTTATATGAAAATCTCTCTTATAAAGCATGATTGTTTATGAATTTTGTTTCTCTAGTCTAACCACACTAAGTCACTGATGATTAAATTGAATGATACATGAAGTATATGCCAATAAAACTATTTTAAAAATTAAGTGGCTCTTAATTCCTACTCTAGGAATTTGTGTAGTCCTAATCTTAGCGTTTCCAGGAGAGATGGCAGCTGTTAAGAGAGGAGGCAGCATCACATCCCGTGGCGATTACCAGGCCCCACAGGCTCTAATTTTAAACCATGATGGGGAGAGGGAGCACGCAGAACTGTGCTGCCAACACAGACACAGCACAGCAGGGCTGCATGTTCCTCGGGCGTGCCGAACATATTTCCAACAAGCCCTTCAAAGGTTTGGCAAACACTATGGGCCCCCCCATTTTTTCATATGCATACCATGATACTTGTTTTCCAGATAGGGCCCCCCAATTTTTTCATATGTATACCATGATATTTGTTTTCCAGGTAGGCCTTCCAATTACTTTAAGTTATTTAAATTCTTATGCAAGCTCTGCTACATGAAACCTAACCAGACCAAATAGACAAAAGAACCAGTTGTTGTCAAGCTGATTCCAACACAGTGACCTCATGTGGGTGGTGGAGTAGAATTGCACTTCACAGTACAATGGTCAATGTCTTATTTTCTGAAAACAGAGTACCAGACGCTTCTTTTGGAGAGCATCTGGGTGGGACTGAACCTCCAGTCTTTTGATGATCAGTCTGCTGAATAAATTAGTGACACCCCTCATGAAACACCGTATTAAATTATGCAGTCAACTTTGGATTTTTAAAAAAAATTTTATCAGGGTCTCATACAACTCTTATCACAATCCATACATATACATACATCAATTTTATAAAGTACATCCGCACATTCCCTGCCCCAATCATTCTCAAAGCATTTGCTTTCCACTTAAGCCCTTTGCATCAGGTCCTCTTTTTTTCCCCCCTCACTCATGTGCCCTTGGTAATTTATACATTGTTATTTTGTCATATCTTGCCCTATCCAGAGTCTCCCTCCCCGCCTTCTCTGCCGTCCATTTCCCAGGGAGGAGGTCACATGTGGATCCTTGTAATCAGTTCCTCCTTTCCAACCCACTCACCCTCCACTCTCCCAGCATCGCCCCTCACACCCTTGGTCCTGAAGGTATCATCCACCCTGGATTCCCTGTGCCTCCAGCCCCCATATGCACCAGTGTACAACCTCTGCCCTATCCAGTCCTGCAAGGTAGAATTCGGATCATGGTAGTTGGGGAGAGGAAGCATCCAGGATCTGGGGGAAAGCTGTGTTCTTCATCGGTACTACCTCGCACCCTGACTGACCCATCTCCTCTCCTAAACCCCTCTATGAGGGGATCTCCAGTGGCAGACACTTGGGCCTTGGGTCTCCACTCTGCACTTCCCCCTTCATTCAATATGGTATATACACACACACACACACACATACATACACACACATACATGCACACACATATATCTCTTTTTTTTGCATGATACCTTATACCTGGTCCCTTTGGCACCTCGTGATCGCACTGGCTGGTGTGCTTCTTCCATGTGGGCTTTTTTGCTTCTGAGCTAGATGGCCACTTGTTCACCTTCAAGCCTTTAAGACACCAGACACTATCTCTTTTGATACCCGGGCACCATCAGCTTTCTTCGCCACATTTGCTTATGCACCCATTTTTCTTCAGCGATCCTATCATGGAGGTGTGCAGTCAATGATATGATTTTTTGTTCCTTGATGCCTGATAACTGATCCCTTCGGGACCACTCGATCACACAGGCTGGTGTGTTCTTCCATGTGGGCTTTGTTACTTCTGAGCTAGATGGCCACTTGTTTATCTTCAAGCCTTTAAGGCCCCAGTCACTATCTCTTTTGATAGCCGGGCACCATCAGCTTTCTTCACCACATTTACTTGTTCACCCACTTTGGCTTCAGCAGTTGTATCGGGAGAGTGAGCATCATAGAGTTCCAATTTAATAAAAGAAGGTATTCATGCATTGAGGGAGTGCTTGAGTAGAGGCCCAAGGTCCGTCCGTTACCTTAATACTTGACCTATAAATATAGACACATAGATCTATTTCCCCATCCTCCTATATATATTTGCATGTACATATCTTTGTCCAGACCTCCATAAATGCCCTTTGACTCCTAGCTCTTTCCTCTATCTCCCTTGGCTTTCCTCCTGCCCTACTACCATGCTCCGTCACCTTTGGATTTTAACATGAATTAGTAATTAATTGCAAGTGAATTCCTTTAGAATGCTGTGAGAAAATATCAAGGATTAATGAAGGAACTTAAAAAATTCAACCAATAGCATCAAAATCCTAACCAGACCCTCCCCAGAAGATTACGCTACAGAGGACAGCACAAGGAGAGTGCAGATCTGCCCAGACCACATGGGAGCAAAGTAAGCGGTGGGGTGGGGGTGGGGAGAAGAGAGAGAGAGAGAGAGAATCACATCCTGGCCGACCAAGTCCCAAAGACAACACTCCTGCTCCAAGCTGCCAAGGCACAGAGAGGACTTTAGGGCCAGCCCCACCATGAGACATGATGTCCCATCACTGAGCCACAGTGCTGCAGGGGACAACACTGGAGACACTGTGGGAATTGTGCACGTCTGACCCCCACTACACCAGCATGACACACAAAGGGAGCACAACAGAGCAGCAAGGGGAGCAAAGCAATGGAGTCCCCGACGAATCCCCCAAATAGACTTCAGATTCAGTGGGCAGGCTTGGCACCTCATCACACTCCATCAGAAAACTTACATAAGGGTCAGAAGACAGACCTGGAACTGTTGATAGGCCTTCCTTTTCTTCTTCATGTCTATCTATATACGAGAGGCAAGATAAACAATCCCAAGGAGAAAACAATGGGGCCAATGGTTCTGGGAGACAGGGGAGAGGGGGAGGTCGGGGAAAGGAGGGGGGAGCAAACAAACCCAGGGACAAGGGAACAACAAGAGATCTAACATCAATGATGAGGAGGGTGTAGAATGCCTGGTGGGGTTGATCAAGTGCAATGTAGCTGAGAGGAATTACTGAGAGTCAAACATGATACTGGGACAGGAGGAAAGAAAAAGGAAACAGAGGCAAGAACTAGGAGGCAAAAGGCATTTATAGAGGTATCAATATAGGCATGCATATATGTAAATATATTAATATATAATGATAGGGATACACCGGTCGGTCTGTGTACACACATATATTTTTTTCTGTGTACTTTTTAAAGTCTCTAATAAATGCTGTTTATTGTTTTTATAAATTAATTACATTTCTCCTCCAAACATTAGTCTTGTATTTTAAAAATAATTTTATTGTGGGCTTGTACAACTCTTATCACCATCCATCCATCCATCCATCTATCCATGTCAAACACATTTGTACATTTGTTGCCTATGTATATATATTTATATGTTAACTATTAAGGTAGCAGATGGACATTGGGCCTCTCTACTCAAGTCCTCAACACAAGAACACTTTGTTCTAATAACTTGTCATTCTATGATGCTCACCTTCCTGACATGATCACTGAAGTCAAATGGGTGCATAAGCAAATGAGGTGAAGACAGCTATGGTGCCTGGCTATTAGAAGATATAGCATCTGGTCTTAAAGGCTTGAAGTTTAAAAAGTGGCCATCAGGTATCAGGCATCAGAAGACCCAAAACAAACAACCATTTTGATGCGAATGAGGGGGATTGTAATGGAGATCCAAAGCCCATCTGTAGACAATTGGACATCCCCTCACAGAAAGGTCACAAGGAAGGGATGTGCCAGCCAGGGTGCAGTATAGCACTGATGAAACACACAACACTCCTCTAGTTCTTTGATGCTCCCCACTCACCTCCCACCCACTATCATTACCCAGTTCTACCTTACAAATCTGGCTAGACTTGAGCATGTACACTGGTGCAGATAAGAGCTCTTGATACATGGAAACCAGGATAAATGACCACCTCAGGGACAATAATGGCAGCAGCGACACCATGAGGGTAGGGAGAAGGTGGGGGAAGGGAAAGAAAGGGGGAACCGATCGCAATGATCGATATATAACTACCTCCCCAACCCAGGGAATTGAACAACAGAAACGTGGATGAAGGGAGACAGCGGATGATGTAAGATATGAAAATAATTAATTTATAATTTATCAAGGGTTCATGAGGGTGGTTGATAAAATTGATATATGGATTGTTATAAGCATCTCCAATAAAATTATATATGAAAAAAAAATCCTGACCAGCGGCTTAAAGCATTTTCCAGGATTTAAAAAAATCATTTTATTGGGGCCTCTACGGCCCTTATCACAATCCATACACCATCCATTGTGTCAAGCATATTTGGTACATTTGTTGCCATCATCATTCTCAAAACATCTGCTTTCTACTTGAGCCCTTGATATCAGCTCCTCTTTCCCCCTCCCTCCTCTCTCCCACCTCCTTCATGAACCCTTAATAATTTATAAATTATTATTATTTTTTCATATATTATACTCTCCGACATCTCCCTTCACCCACTTTTCTGTTGTCCGTTCCTCTGGGAGGGAGTTATGTGTAGATCATTGTGATTGGTTTCCCCTTTTTCTCCCCAACCTTCCCTTTCCCCTCCTGGAATCACTTCTCTCAATATTGGTCCTGAGGGGTTTATCTGTCCTGGATTCCCTGCGTTTCCAGTTCTTATCTGTACCTGTGTACATGCTCTGGTCTAGCCCAATTTGTAAAGTAGAATTGGGGTCATGATAGTGGGGTGGGTGGGAAGGAAGCATTAAAGAACTAGAGGAAAGTTACTGCACTTTGACTGGCTCATCTCTTCCTTGTGACCCTTCTGTAAGGGGACGTCCAGTTGCCTACACATGGACTTTGGGTCTCCACTCGCACTCTCCCTCATTCACAATGATATGATTTTTTTGTTTTGGGTTTTTAATGCCTGATACCTGACACCTCGTGATCACACAGGCTGGTGTGCTTCCTCCATGTGGGCTTTGTTGTGTCTCAGCTAGATGGCTGCTTGTTTACCTTCAAGCCTTTAAGACCCCAGGTGTTACAGCTTTTCATATTCTGCACCATCAGCTTTCTTCACCACATTTTTCTTTCTTTTTTTAAAAAATGTTTTATTAGGGACTCATACAATCCATACATACATCTGTGTGAGGCTTTATCTCAAGTGCTTTGGACATGTTATCAGGAGAGACTAGTCCGTGGGAAAAGGCATAGCAACATTGAAGGGACGTGATAAAGAGGAAGACGCCCCCAAATGGAACGACACTGCGTCTGCAGCAATGAACTAGAACAGGACAATGGCTATGACAGGATGCCGCTGGAGAGTGGACTCTCCTTCTGCTGGACACAGGGTCGCTATGACTGGGAACGACTTGACACACCTGACCTCGACAGCAACAGCAGCAACAGGTCTTGGCGTGGATCCTACTTGGAGTTCATTTAACTTCTCGACTTTTAACAAACATCTCTGAAAAGCTTTTGGTCACTGCTTCTTTGTGTGTGTGTGTGTGTGTGTGTGTGTGTGTGTGTGTGTGTTTTGGGATTTTAAAATTGATTCCAACATGCTTACCCCCCTCTTTATTATTAAGAACACCCTCAGGCTGAACAGCCAGCCCAAACTGTCATAAAGGCAGTTATGACGCTGGTAAAAGTGTCTCGTTCGCAGTACAGATGTCGCTTACAACAAAGCCACACTCATCAACACTGAGCAGTTGTTTCCTTGTGTACGTCAGACTCTGCTTTAGACCTGCGTGGGTTTTTTTCTTTTTTCACTGATATATACCATGCCGACATTGCAAGACCCAAGTGGAGGAACTGGAGTTTAAGTACAATTACAGGCAAAACCACCCCATCCCAGTGTGGCCGCTGTACTGATCTACAGTAAGACTTTTTGGAATGTATTGCCATTGAAGAACACAGAAACTCTCTACAATTTCACATACAGAACACACACACCTTTTTAAAAAAAGCCAATATTTATCTTAGAGAGAGCAGGTATATTACATTTGCCTACATGTTTCTTTTCTCTTTTCTCTCTCCCCCTCTCTTTTTCTACACTAGACTAACAGTAAAGTGATTGTAAGTGCCGAAGCCGTTTTCTAATGGGAAGTAGGACACATGGAGAGGGATTTGTGGAGCAGGCCTTTGGGAACTCCTCCCCACCCTGGCTGGTCCTGCAGTGCTGCTGCTGGGGGTTGGCGGCCCAGCTGTGACTTTTGCTTTCTGGGAAGTTTTGCCTGGAGAAAGAACTAGAGAGAAATTCAGCCTTCATGTCTTGCTTGTTCCTATTCGAGAAGAACCCAGGGAGCATGGAGAAGGTGCTAGAGCAATCGGGAAGGGAATCCTTTCCATTTGTTTCGCTGACTATGGGAGGCATCTGGGGATGGCTCCTAGAGGGTCTTGGTGGCTGGGGCCAGGGAGTAAGCTATGGACTGGACGGGCAGGAAGGGGCAGGCCTGGGGAAGGTTGCCTTCAGGAGGAATGGACTTAGTACCCAGACTGGTCATGAGTTTTCCAGGACCAGAGAGCATCGGGAAAGCAGGCCTGGGAGCTGGGGGCCCCCAACAGAAGGCAAGGGTTGGCCCAGAAACCCCATTAGGTGGTTCCTCTCTGTTGCCAGCACCCAAAGGCCAGAACTGGTCTGTGCCAGTGTCTCTGCACCTTTCAGGTGTCCCTGCAGTCTCCTCTGCTCTGTTTGGCAGGCTGAGGAGAGTCGTGCCCAGTTAGCAAAGTGGCAGCTGTTGGGAGCCAGGTAGGGGAGGCCGAGGAAGGGCGTAGTCTGGAGCTGGTCAGAGTGACTCCCCGCATTGCTGAGACAAGCTTAGTGGCTTGGAGCTCCATGCTTGGGGAGTGGGAAGAGAGTCTGGCCGTGGGGCCAGTGACATGTCCCCAGTCAGTCACTGCTTCTTTGAATATCTCCTTCCTGTGCGTTCTCCTGCTCCCATCCTTCCGGTTTCCTATTTGCGTAGGTTGATGTGGGTACTGGTGATTTCCATTTCTCTGAGATGGTTCAAGCTCTTCACTCGGTATAATTCTCTGTCGTCATTAAAACGGGCTCCTTCATTCAGGAATTCCAGCCGGATTTAGCTGCAGGATATTTGCCTAAGTGCTCTACCGAGGCTTAGTGGCCAGTCTTTTGCAGATCCAAGGACTTAGCTTCTCTACCAATTTAAGGTTACGTAATCCTTTAAAAAGTGTCCAGGCTTCATGCGGAAGATGTGAAAAGGACATTTCCAGCATGCGGAGTCAACGTTTTCAATAGCTGCGTGGGAGTTGGTTTGGTGTTCATCGTCAAGTTTACATTGCCCATGGCCAAGTTACTGACCACCCTTCTGTCTAAAACTAGCCTCTCTGTACATCCATTGAGCCTACACTGTGGCACAGGTCCATTTTAGGATAAAAGGATTTCCAGGTTTGATTCTTGCTCTGGTTGCTAAAGAAGAAAGTCACTAAGCTGCTCACCACAGGCATACATACACAGGCACACTGTCACACACACACACAAACACACACACACACACACACACACATTCAATGGAAACTCCGTGGGGCTGACTCTCTCAAGGCAGACTGACCTTCAGGGGCAGGCCCTCCTCCAAGGGATAGATGCCCTCCTTCCGCTCAGTCATCTCCCACAGCATCTTAGAGATCACCCACCTCAATTTCTGTTTTGCTCAGGCAGAATTCCAAAATTAAGCAAATCCTTTTCTTACAAACTTGTGATACCTGGAGATATAGCCTATAGGACAATAACCAGGAACTATGAGGGTGACGGTTGTAAGTACTTCCAAGGGCTGCCCATGGCCTCAGTAAGAGAGTTTTCTGTTGATTTTCCTACCTGAGCCTCTTCGAGTTGTATGCTCAGTGGTTGGTGATGGGGTGTGCTGCTGCTTGCTGAGACAGATGTTCAGATGCCTCTTGATATTTATTTTCTTTGCCTCTTGATATTTCTTAAGGATTTTTTTTAATTTACAGGTAGTGCAGAGGATTAAATATTGGGCTGCAAACGGGAAGGCCAGCAGTTCAAATCCCCCAGTTGCTCCACCGAAGAAAGACAAGGCTGTCTTCCCTCCGGAGGCTGTACGGTCACAGGAATCTGAGGAGGCAGCTCTTCTCTGCCCTACCGCTCCCTGGGTGTCAGGATCTCCTTGACCGCTGTGGGTTTTGGGGGTTGTTTTTTTCTCATACAAAGGTGGCCTGAGGTGCACCTCATGCGTTACGTTATTGGATCGAAAGGTATGTCTGGTTTTCACTTTTCCTCTCTGCTGTTGTTTCTTGGAATATTTTGCGGGGCTACCAATCCTTAAGACGATCTGTGCTGATGTGGTTGCCGAAGACATGGAAAGATTCACCCTTCAAGTCACGGTGCTCTTCTAAACAGGAGACAGCGTGAGCCCCACGGGCAATCCACAGTGCGTGCGCACTGGCAGTTTTGTGATAACCTTATTTCCATAGCGCGTGACACTTTCAAGTTTTACCTCTTAACGAGGCCATCGACAGGCTGCCCTTTGGAGTATGTACAGTTTTTAACGCCCCTGAATAGGTGCCCTAGTGGTTTGAACCTCAAGCCCTTTCAAATGGTTGGGAATGGCAGCTCCCTGCACGGGGTGGAGGGGGGCGGGGCTGTGAGCCGTGTCTCAGGGAGACTGGCTGCAGAGCTCATGGTGCTGAGGAAGGGTGGCGGGGCCAGGACACCTGGCAGACATAAGAGTAGATGACGAGGCCCTAAAGAGGAGAACAAACAAGGGACTCTGGCTGGAGCCTCAAGACTCCCTGCCCTTCAACCAGCTCTCCTCAGGAGCAGTCTGCACCCACAGCCCTTCAAACTCCCTGGTGTTCTGGGCAGTCCTGCTGTCCCTGAACTCAGCCAAGCCCTGGCCCACCCTGCACCCTGGATGCTGCCCGGCGCGCTCTTCCCTTCTTTGGCGTCCCTGTGGCTCCCGTGTCTGCCTTTGACTGTCTGCAGAGGTTCTGGCTCCTCCTCGTTCCGTGTTCTCAGTGACAGCCTTATCTACCCAGGCGCCAGCTTGTCTTGCGTCCCAAGGCCCTTGAGTGTTCTCTCTCAGCCCAGACCCTCCTGGGGAGCTCAGCACACCCGGGACCTCCGTTTGCTCAGGCAGCCTCCCATTGCCATCTGCCCATATGTCCAAGGAGGTGTGGGCTGTCCCCTGCCGCCCAGCCACTCACGCATCCTGGTGATCACAAGCCCCTGTCCTCCTCCTCGGAACCTCTTCAATGCCCCTTCCCTCCTGAGCCCACAGCCTGGTCCCATCTCGGCCTCTCCCCTGTCTTCTGGTTACTGCTTCACTTACAGTCCCGTGACAGCGGAGACACCCTGCACCCGTTTCTACTGCCTCCTTGGTGGTCACTATTTCAGAGTGAGGGACTCTGAAGGGCCTGCTGGACTGAACCTGCAGGGCGCAGCGGCTTGGAGAGGCCCCCTGCCAAATAGGCCCTCACGGGAATTGTTGCACTGGGTGAGCCACCTACGGGCCCCTCTCACCCTGTGTGGGCTGGGCAGGATGCCACCTCTGCTGCAGGGCGATGCAGGGCATCAAAGGCAGCATGGAAGTCTATCCTGACCCTCCAGCCCCCCTGGCCAAGGCTGGCACAGGACACATTCAGAAGATGAAGCTGCAGTGTGTGGAAACACCTGAGCTACGTTTCACCCCACGGGTCTTCCTGCCGTGCCATAGAAACACCTTACCCGGGAATGCTAGCGCATGGGGCCCTGGCTTAGAATCGGCAATTCTCGTCTTGCTTTTTGAAGCAAATGGTACAAGGGCAACCATAGGGTTGATAAATGAGACCGTTGATGCACGAGTTCTCTTGAGAGAGGCTTCTAGCAAGCGAATGGAGCCCCGGGGGACCAGTCGCTGGCCAGACTCGGCCGTGTTTGCACAGCACTCCGACGAGACGGTGAGCAGGACGACAGGCCGGTCAGATCGCCTAGGAGACTCCATAGGCACCGGCAGGAAGCCTGGCCTCTGAAGCTCCTTAGGACCAGTGTCCTGCTTCCGTGAACAAGTGAGCTGCGAGGAGTGCAAAGCAGAACGGAGAGGGAGACTCTCGATGAGAAGAGAGGACGACACATATAAAACGAGCAGATGACGTTAGTCTGCAGCAGCCCTTCAGGCTTCAGCGAGCCCTCTGGCCAAGCTCGGCCTTCGCCGGGTGCAGCGTTCCGCCTCTCGGTTACAGTTAGCAGCGAACAGCCTTTGAAGGACACACGTGTGTCTTTAGAGCCCTTGTTTCTTCCAGGCGTCCGGCGCTCCCTGGTTCCCACCTGCACAGACTTCCTCTGGTGTCCTTCCTTAGCCCCCGCGCAGAGGAAGACGGTCAGCTATCATGCCCCTTTCCCAGAAAAGTGGACAATACGTTCCAAATGCGCTCACTCTCTCTCATACACACACACGCACGCACACACATGTTCACAGGCCAGCATGCATAGATACATACACCCACCTAGGGCTGGTCCTAGCACCCCGGGCTCCCCTTACCACGATGGACTTCAAGGTGCAGGTTGGAGGAGGGGTCGGGCATGGAGGACATGGTGGCCCACTGCCTTTGGCCTGACCCACCGGCCCCCTACTGGGCCTGAAGATGAAACCAGAGCTGTGGGTAATGACACCCATGCTATTTTGGAGCTGGGCTGGGCCCAGGCCTGGCCAGTGGTGGGGGCGGGGTGGGGGCGGGCCCAGGCTTTCTCCAGCTGACAGCGTCTGCCTGTCCTTTCGTCCCCGTCCAGTCTGAAGGAGGGCCGCGTGCAGGCTGCCAGGCAGGAGCAGCATAGGTGCAAGGAGGGAGGCCCGGCGGCCCCGCCCCACGATCTGTGCCCCCTGCCCTCGTAGATGCAGGTGAGGGGGTTAGAGTTTGGTCAGGGTGGGGCATGGGCCACCAAGGGACCCCTGTGTTTCTAGAGGGCAGCTCAGCTGAAGGTCACGCCACTGATACTGTGGGCCTGGCCCGGCCGTGGCTGACGGGATTGCTCCCGGGCCCCGAGTGAGGGTCAGCGGTGGGGAGGGACGGCTGCTGGGCCTGACAGCAGGGCTGGGCCTGTGGAGTGTACCCACTTCCATGCCCCGACCACCCACCTTGAAGTGGCCTGGGGGGCTAGCCAGCCCTGCCCCCAGCTCTGTGGAGATGCCCGCTGACAGCTGGGGCTATTTTGGGCCTGTTGGCTCAGCAGAGGGGACAGCCAGAGGGGCTGACACCTGACTCCAGGAAAGAATTTCCCCAGGAGCAGGAGAAGCTCAGGGGCCGAAGGCAAGGGTGGACCAAGGAGGTCTGCCTTTGGACGTCTTTTCTGGAAGGGTGTGGGCTGCAGACAGCGAGGGTCTATCTCAGGTGGCGGAGGAAAGGGGAGAGTTGGAGACAGGCCTTGGTGGGGCCTGGGAGGGAGGGTACCAGCCAGGAGAGGGGCTTGAGGTCTGAAGAACGTGTCAGCCATCTCCCACTATGTCTCCTCTGAAAAATGGCCAGGAACCATCCCCCCCTCCCCACCCCAAGGACTAGAGTGGAAACATTCCTGGGAAAGAGGCGGTGGGGGCTGCTGAGGAGACCGAGGGGCCATGGGTGGCTGTGGGTCAGCTGCAGGGACTTCTGAGTCATCGCATAACCCCAAGTAGGGGGTGTGTGTGGGTCCCTAAGCCCATGTCAAGGCTGAGCAGGCCTGAAAGTAAATCGGCATGCGGCTGGGGGGCACAAGTGGGGTGCATAAGCGTCATCTTCCCTGGAAGGCAGAACTGTTTTTGGGAAGCTGGAGGCCACATTGCCTCCGTCTCCAGGCCTTGGTCTCGCAGTCCTGTGTTTAAAGTGGGTCCTACTACCTCCAGTACCCAAGGTAACAGGGGAAGGAGGCAGCTGCTGGCTGTCCCTGTGCCCAGAGGAGGCCTTGGGCAGCTCTCCTGGCCTCTGTTTCCTCATCTGGGGAGGGCATGCAGAGCTTGAGGTCTTTACTGTGGGTGCTGGGGAGCCCTTTTTGGCCAAGTCTGTCCCTCAGGGCCTGTGCGGTCTGAAGCTTCTGAGGGTGATGGGTGGTGAGACAGTGGAAGAATATAGTCCTGGGCAGACTGATGGCTGGGGGGCTTGGCACCTCCATAACTGCTCTTCCATACTCACTAAGCCCAGAACATGTCCCTGCACCACCTGTGTGTGGGGGCTGCCTCCTCCTGAGGGTTCTGGCTATGCCCCCTGTCATGTCTCCCACCCTCTATGGTTCCAGGTGTAGCCCCACTGACCAGGCCCAGGGTTGGGAAGGTGGTGTGGTGATGGGTGTGGCAATGGGAGGATACAGTGTCCTGCCTTTGGTGAGCTCACTGACCAACCAGGTGATGTGGGCGGGGGCTAGTGAGGTTCAGAGCTCAGGCCAGGGGTTTCAGAGAAGTGGTTCAACATAGATGGTACCCTGAGGCGTTCCAAGGGGAGGGGCTTGGCTACCAGCCATGGAGGCAGATTTAAGAGGAGGCTATACTCTGAACTCTGGTCCTTGCAGTGGGTCAATGCTTGTCGTGGGTGGGTCACTGCCAGTCAGAAGTGCTGACTACACAGTGAGTCAGCTGCCTGCCCGCCCTGCTGTTCCCAGCGCTCAGTCCTGGTTGGGGCTCAGCCTCCTTGTAGGGGATTAGAGAGGATTAGGTACCTGAATCACAGGCCTAGAGCTGGGGAGGCTGACTCCCTGCAAGGTGGCCCTGTTCAGGATGCACAGCAGGCTACCCTAGTGGTGGCTCTGGTCTCTGCACATGGTATTACAGTGCTTTCTATGTTTGTGTGTGTGTGTGTGTGTGTGCGCACAGCACTGTGTTGGCTACTTTCACAGACTCTGTGGAGGTACATCCAAGGCCTCAGGCTCCCCTCAAAACAGGCTTGTCAGGAGGCTAGTCTGACTGGGGCTTGGCCAGGGCTGGGTAGAGGGTGGAGCTCCATTTGGGGCCCGTGACACAGACAAACCACTTGTGTGGCCCCTCCAGGATGCTCAGACGGGAGTCAAGGCCGATGACCGGGCATTGGCTGGCTCCTAGTAGCCCCTGCGTGGTCCTGGTTTTTCTATTTCTGGAGTCCCCGGTCATTCCTGGGACTGGGCTGGTAGTTTCCAGTCATCCTCTCCTCCCCACACCACTGACTGGGTACTGCCTGAATCTAAAACTGTCCCTGACTCCTGCTGGGCCAGGGATGGGTGGGAGGGAGGATAGTAGTGGGGTCCAGGTGGTTCCAGACCCCAGGGCTGTAGGATCGCTGAACTTGGAGGGTAAGGGCACCACAGAGTATGTTGTGAGGAGGAACTGTCAGTTAGGTGGCACAGTTAGGTGTGTGCGTGTGTGTACCTAGTTTCCCATGTAAGTTTATCACCTGGTGGCCTGGCAGTGGACAGGAGTGACTTTCATGAGCAGGTGAGGTTAGGCCCTACTTTCATCGCTGTGGCTGGCCCCAACCTGACCTGGGCTGTTTGTGAGAGGGGCTGGCCTGGGTGAGGAGTGCTGGGGGTCAGTTTGCTGGAGCCTCGGGGTGAAGGGGGGATAGGTTTCTGCCATGAAGCAGAAAGTGGGAGGGGAAGGGACCTGCTGGTTCTGGTGTGACCCCTGAAGTATTCTGTGTGCATTGGTCAGTGGGGGTGACGGGCTCCCTTGTGCTCACTGTGAGCCTCCCACTGCCCAGGCCGGACGGGCGTGTCCGTGTGTGGGGGAGGGGGGACAGGATCTCAGGGCAGGCAGGAGAGAGCCTGCTGAGGAAGGCACGTGGAGGGAAACAGCCTGGGTCCCACAGCTTGGACCCAGGTGACCACACGTGGCGCGTCCTTCAGCTATGTGACAGGTACTCAAGGGACAGCCAGAGAGAAATGGACCTTCAGTTGGTGAGGTGGGGAGAGAAGAGGAGATGCTAGTTAGAGGAGCCCATTGGGAGGTGAGGGGTGATGAAGAGAAGCCAGAACCCCAATAAGGGCAACGCTATCCCCTGGAGAACTTGTTGCCCTTTCTTTCCCTGCGGGAATGAGAGCAGGCTTGGGCCTGCACGTGTTAGGCACCCATGCTGGCTAAGCTTGGTTCTTGGGGCAGCTTTGGGTACAGGAAGCAGGCGGAGCGCAGATGAAGGCTTGGTACCCAACGTGGGCTCATTCCACATCACCACTCCCCGCAGCTCCCCCCCGCCGCCGCCATGGATTACTCCCCGTTCAGTGGCGCGCCTCGCTTCCTGACCCGGCCCAAGGCCTTTCTGGTGTCCGTGGGCAAGGATGCCACGCTAAGCTGCCAGATCGTGGGCAACCCCGTGCCCCAGGTGAACTGGGAGAAGGACCAGCAGCCGGTGGAGCCGGGGGCGCGGTACCGCCTGGCGCAGGACGGCGACCTGTACCGCCTCACCATCCTGGACCTCACCCTGAGCGACAGCGGGCAGTACGTGTGCCGCGCGCGCAACACCATTGGCGAGGCCTTCGCCGCCGTCAGCCTGCAGGTGGGCACCGAAACCACGCTGGCCGAGCAGGCGCCGCACTTCCTGCTGCGGCCCACGTCCATCCGCGTGAGCGAGGGCGCCGATGCCACGTTCCGCTGCCGCGTGCAGGGCAGCCCGCCGCCGGCCGTGAGCTGGGCCAAGGACGGCCGCCGCCTGGGCGAGGCTACCGCGCCCGACGCGCACCGCGTGCAAGTGGAGGCGCGCGGCGAGGCGAGCGCGCTGCGCATCCGGGCGGCGCGGCCCCGCGACGGCGGCACCTACACGGTGCGCGCCGAGAACCCGCTGGGCGCCGCCAGCGCCAGCGCCGCGCTCGTGGTGGACTCGGCCGCGCCGGGCCCGCCGGCCGGCTCCACCGCCGCGCTGCTGGCGCACCTGCAGCGGCGGCGCGAGGAGATGCGCGTGCAGAGCCCGCGGACGCCGCCCGGCGGCGGCACGCGCACGTGCACCGTGACCGAGGGCAAGCACGCGCGGCTCAGCTGCTACGTGACGGGCGAGCCCAAGCCCGAGACGGTGTGGAAGAAGGACGGGCAGCTGGTGGTGGAGGGTCGGCGGCACATGGTGTACGAGGATGCGCAGGAGAACTTCGTGCTCAAGATCCTATTCTGCAAGCAGGCCGACCGGGGCCTCTATACCTGCACCGCCTCCAACCTCGTGGGCCAGACCTACAGCTCCGTGCTGGTCGTGGTGCGAGGTGAGACTGCGGCCTGGCCCTCAGCATCCGCTTCATCCTGGGGCCCAGGCCTCCTGGTCCATGAACTGTGGGACATGGCAGGGAGCGGGATGGGTGGGTGGACGGGCGATGACCGTCGCTCTGCAGGAAAGAGAAAAGCAAGTTCTCTCCCCGCTTCCCTCCGCCACCCTCCTCTGGTCTGTTTCCCAGGCTGGTGTTTGCCCGCAGCTCTTGGCCCCAGGGGAGAGCAGGACAGGGCTCTGGGCCTGACATTAACCGTAGGGTGGCTAGCACCTGACAGGAACAATGGCAGCCAGTGGGAAGGGACAGATCCGATTTCTAGTGTAGCCTGCGGGCCTTCTGGGCAACCCAGTGGGGGTGCTGAGCCCCAGCGGTCACTAAGTGAGAGCTGAGGTTTGAGGGGGAGCTGGAGACATGCAGGGCGTCCGCCCTCCCACTCTGCCTAGTGCTGTTTGGAAGAGGACCTGGCCACACACCCCTGCCACACCCCCAAGGGCATGAGGCCACCCAGACCTGCAGCTTGTCAGAGAAGGGGGGCCCTGGGAGATGGTCAGGATGCCCAAACCTTACCCAGAATCTGTCCTTGGGACTCACGCTGGCCACTGGTCCTGCCCTGTGCAGGCTGACAGAGGACCCTGGCCTTCCCACTTCCCAGAGAATGAGAGGGAAGGTATGAGCCGGTAGACATGTTGTGTGGTTGGACATGCTCTAAGCTAGTCTTCATACCCCGCTGGTTCTCCCTGCCCTGCACCTCAGGATTGTGAGGGGGCTCCCCTGCGATGAGCACTGGGAGCCATGTGGTCCCCAATAAGGGGGCACTCGTTTTTTGGCAGAAGCACTGGTTTATTCTCCTTTTCTCAGGTGAACCCCCCTCTAAATCTTACCCACTGTGGGGTCTTGGGCAGGATGCTCGACTCTTTCTGTCTCAGCTTCCTCATTTGGGGGAAGAACTTGTCCTGGTCCCCAGTGGGTCCTTGTAAAGTCTGGTTCGGAAGTACCGCAGCCCACCCCCAGGGCCTGGCTCAGAGCAAGCCCTCGGGGAGTTTGCCCGTGGCATGCTCGAGAGGGCGTGGGCAGTCCTGGCCCACAGCACCAGCATCCACGGGTCTCCAACGTGGTTCTTTTTCCCACAGTGGTTCTTACTTCCCATTCCACTACCTCCCTTTCTCTTGCTTTTTTAGAGTTCTCCTTGGGGTGGGGGGAGGCAGGGCTCTGACCCCCGGCTCCTCTTTGAGTCTTTGCAGCTTGACCCCTTGATCTTCTCCCCCTTCTTTGATCTCCTTCCCATGTCACCACACTTGAGTTTGGCCCCTCCTAACTCTCTCTTCTGCTCCCGTCCTGTCCCTGCTTCCTGTCCCCCTTCCCTCTATCTCCGACGCCACCCTTCATTCCCTTCTGGAGGGCGTCTCACGAACCTTCTCCTGGCAGAGCCCCCGGTGCCCTTTAAGAAACGCCTGGAGGATCTGGAGGTGCAGGAGAAGGAGTCGGCCACATTCCAGTGCGAGGTACCACTGCCTGCCACTGAGGCCACCTGGTACAAGGAGGAGACCCGGCTGTGGGCCAGTGCTAAGTACAGCATCGAGGAGGAAGGCACCGAGCGCCGGCTGACTGTGCGCAACGTCACGGCCGATGACGATGCCGTCTACATCTGTGAGACCACAGAGGGGAGCCGCACGGTGGCCGAGCTCTCTGTCCAAGGCAGGTGGCAGGCTGGGTTGAGGTGAGGGTGGGTAGGCAGGGTGCCTGAGCTGGATGTCGCTCTGACCCTGCTCTGGGATTTCTTCACCCCAGGCAACCTTACCAGAAAGCTCCCACGGAAGACAGGCGTGCGCGTGGGGGACACAGCCATCTTTTGTGTGGAGCTGGCCAACCACGAGGGTCCTGTCCAGTGGCTGTGGAACCAGGAGGAGGTAGTGGCTGGGGATCGAGTGGTCATCACTGCGGAAGGCACCTGCCACACACTGATCATCTTCCAGTGCAGCCAGGAGGATGCCGGCGAGGTGGCTTTCACAGCCGGTGACTGCAGGACAACCACTCAGTTCTGTGTGGCGGGTAAGGCCCTTAGGCAGGGGTGCCTTCCCTGGCCACCACTCCTGCTCCCTCTACCCAGCAACTGTGGCGGACACGCCCTCCCAGCCCTCACTGCTCTGGGCCTCAACCTTCAGCAGGTTAGGGCTATGCTGCGTGGTTCCAGGGACTCTGGTCCTGGTTTGCTGGGACTGTACAGATTTTTTAAAAACTATCTACCTATCTATTTTACTACTCTTTCTTAAATTTTTATTAAGGATCTGGTATGGGACAGTAATTTCTCTGGTCACCAAAGCATCTGTAAAGTGAGCATCCTTGCCCTGTGAAACAGATTAGAAGGTGTAGGAACCCCGGTGGGGCAGTGGGTTGCATCTTGGGCTGCTAAGCGCAAGGCCATCAGTTTGAAACCAACAGGTGCATGGAGGGAGAAAGATGAGGCTTTCGACTCTTGTGAAGATTTGCACTCTCTGAAACCCACAAGGGCAGTTCTATACTGCCCTCTGAGTAGAAAGCTTTGTTTTTTGTTTGTTGGTTTTGGAAAACAGAAAGCTAGATTTGAGCCTGGATCATTCTAGAAGCCCAGAATGTGGACATGGATGTGTAAGCACCATTCCTGCTTCAATTGGCCTTTGGGGGCATGGCGAGAGTCAAGCTTTTTATAGAGTGGGTGGCAGATCCCCTCCCTCTGTCATCATTCACCTGGTCCCCCCTTTGCTCAGGGCACCCGTGGGTCCAGGACCCTTCTTACAACAGCACATCCTGAAGAAGCCTTAGCTGGCATCTAGTCTGGGACCCTGACGGTCAGATGGGGACCAAGGACAAGGATGAGAAGGAGCGGTTTCATAGCCATCTGCTCAGCTAGTGGCGGCTTTGGCCTAGGCTGTGTCTTTCTCCCAGGGCAGGGGCTAGGGTCACCAGGGCCTCCCTAAGAACCATGTCAGGCCACCTGAGCAGCTCCCCTGGGGAGGGTGGTTGAGGGTCCTGTGATACCCTTCCCGGGGGGTAATCCTGGGGCTCAGGGCCTGAGGAATGGAGCCCCCAGTGACCCACCTGTCTAGTAATTCGACCTCTCTTTGGTGGCTGTTCACATGGGCATGTCACCTGTAGTCCCCAGGAGGCCGCCGGTGAACCCCCCTGACGACCCTGTGGTGAAGGCCAAGTCGGAGAGTTCTGTGACCCTCGCCTGGTCTGCCCCGCCCCCTGGAGACCGCCCTGTCACTATTGAGGGCTACCTGGTGGAGAAGAGGCGGCTCGGAGCTTACGCCTGGAGTCGATGCCATGAGACTGAGTGGGTGCCCACGCTCGAGCTGACCGTGGCCAGTGTGGCAGAGGAGGGGGACTTCCAGTTCCGGGTGTCAGCGGTCAACAGCTTTGGCCAGAGTCCCTTCCTTGAGTTTCCAGGGACATACCATCTAGGTAAGGGATCCCCCAACCTGGGCTGGGGGCTGCTCTCAGCCCCTGGGGTCTACCTTCCCTGCACTTCTCTAGGCTCCGGAAGTGGGCTCCGTCTCCCCTCAAGGCGAGGGACCCTGTTGGGTGGGCGGCTCTTCTTGTGGTAGGAGGAGCGAGGATCCCGAGACAGGACTCCAGGTCCCCAAGAGGCTTGCCACTCTGCCCCGCCTTGGGGACCACCTGAGTCAGAGGGGTCCTGGCAGGGGTGGTGGGGGGTGCATGCATCCCAGGGGGCTCTCACTCTTCCTGCTGTGTCATGAGACTCATTTCACATAATCCAATCTTTGACCATGAAGCTTCCTGGAGGGCGGGGCAAGTAGGCTGAAGCGCTGCAGGAAGGGCCAAGGAGGACGGAGCCTGATGCCTACGCCCTCCCCAGCCCCGCAGCTGGCTGTAAAGACCCCCTTGAAGGCGGTGGAGGCTGTGGCGGGTGGAGAGGTGACTTTCTCTGTGGACCTCACGGTGGCTTCGGCGGGTGAGTGGCTCCTGGACGGGCAGGCCCTGCAGGCCAGCAACGTGTATGTGATCCGTCGTGACCGTACTCGGCACACACTGACCATCCGGCCCGTGCCTGCCAGCCTGCACGGCGCCGAGCTCAAGTTTGTGGCGGACGGCATCGAGAGCAGCATCCGCATGGTGGTCCGAGGTAGGTGCTCGTGGCGTGCCCCTGCACTGGGCATGCCCAGGTGGCTGCCACCACGGGCCAGATGGGGTGGGCTCCAGCATATTTTCCTGTTTGCAACCCCAGGGCCTGCTTGAGTCTCTCATAGGAAATACGGGGGCCAGTAGGACCCGCCTCTCCGAGCTGTGCGTGTTTATGGAGCGCTGAGACTGGGGATCACACAACACGTTCAGCCCAGCCCAGCCCACACGGGGCCAGTGTAGGGGCGGCAGTCGGGAGCCCCTGTAGGGGGGGCCTGCGTCCTTATCTCTCCAGCTCCCAGGAGACGCATGGACCACGTGAAAGCATTTCCAGTGAAGTTGGAAGAAGCTGGGGTGGGGGTAGGGGTTCCTGGCTAGCCATCTTGGGGGCTCTTCCTTTCCTCTGGAGTCCCCTGGAAAGTAGGCCCACCTGGATCTGAACATTCTTTAGGGTCTTGCTGCAGGGGCCTTGGTGGATCCCCGAGATTGTGGCCGTAGTTCTGGGAAGGGTCTGGGGGCTGGTCCACTAATGGGCTGCTGCCATTCCAGATCCTCAGGGAAGACGCCCCCCCTCACTCCCCCCACCCTTGAAGGGAACTCACTAATGGCATAGTGGGTTACGTGCAGGCTGCTAACTGTCAAGTCAACAGTTCGAAACTATCAGTTACTCCTTCGGAGGAGGATGAGGCTTTCTATTCCCTCAAAGAGTAACCATCTCGGAAACTCACAGGGCGGTTTCACCACCCTATACTGTCTTCTAGGGTTCGTATGAGTCAGAATCGGCTCGATGGCAGTACATTTTGCTCTCTGTTTTTCGGGGGAGCTCATTAACCAGCAGGGGGCTGCTGGGGTGTGGCAGGTGTGTTTCTCCATGAACAGGGAGGGCAAAGAGCTTCAGGACAGCTCACTCCCAGGCTGGCTGGGTGGTGTTTGCTACAGATCTGAGTATGTATGAGTGTGTGTGTGGGGGGGTGGGGTGGTGGTGGACATGAACACTGAGGGTGCTCCTCACAGCACCAGCCTCACCTCTCTGCCTGCCTTCCTCCTCTTTCTCCCTCTTCCCACCACCTCTTTCTCTCACTCTATATCTTTCCCGCCCCCTTCTTTCTTCCGTCTTCGTCTCCATGTCGGTGGCCCCCCATTGCTCTGTCTTCCTCCTTTTCTGACTGCTGGCCCCCTCTCTGTACCACCCTGCCTCTGTCTCCCACCCTCCTGTGCTTTTTGCCTTTCCCATCCGTCCTGGCTCATGTCCCTGCCTCCCCCTTTTCCCTTCCCTTCCCTCATCCTCCTTCTCTCCACCCCCCTGTCCCTCTTTCTCTGTTCCCCGTGTCCCCGGTCCCCTCTCATCTTGGTATCTGGATTCTGGCTCCTCGTGCCCCAGCGGCCTCGGGGCTGATTAGAGACCAGTTGCCAGCGGCCACTGCCCAGAAGGTGTGGGCCCGTCTGCACGAGGAGGCGCAGCTGCTGGCTGAGCTGTCGGACCAAGCAGCGGCTGTGACCTGGCTGAAGGATGGGCGTGCCTTGCCACCAGGCCCCAAGTATGAGGTGCAGGCTTCCGAGGGGCAGCGGGTCCTGCTGGTGCGGGATGTGGCCCGGGATGACGCTGGCCTGTACGAGTGCCTCAGCCGTGGGGACCGGATTGTCTACCAGCTGTCCGTGCAAGGTAATCAGCGGAGGGGCTGCTCGTCCCCAGGCCTGTCCCTTCAGCTGTTCCTGAACTCATGGAGTGAAGGCTGGGGCGGGGCGGGGGTGCCCGTCAAGCAGTGTGCATTTCCCCTCTCCCCATCGTGTGGCTGGTGGGCCTGCGAGAGGACCGGGGTAAGAACTCAGCAGGTGCCCTGGATGTGTCCAGTCTTGTTTTGGCCACTGCATCCCCTCTCAGTGTCCTCAGTCCTCTCCCTGCCCTCCTCCCCAGCACTGAGTTCTTGTGCTTGCCCACATCCTTCTGTTAGGGCCCAGGGAACCGGCTCCTGGGCCACGAAGTGTGCCCATGGCGGGGCAGTTGCTTCCTAGAATCTATAGCCCCGTTGTTGTGGATTCAGCCCCTGTGGTATCTCATGTGGGCAAATCTCTGACCCAGTGCCCCTCCCTGTCCCCAGAGCCCGCGGCGATATTTGCGAAGGGGCAGCCGCCATGGAGTGAGGTGCGGGCCGAGGCGGGGGGCAGCGCCACGCTGAGCTGCGAGGTGGCCCAGGCGCAGACGGAGGTGGCCTGGTACAAGGACGGGAAGAAGCTGAGTGCCAGCTCCAAGGTGCACATGGAGGCCAAGGGCTGTCGGCGGCAGCTGGTGGTGCAGCAGGCGGGCAAGGCTGATGCCGGGGAGTACAGCTGTGAGGCCGGGGGCCAGAAGGTGGCCTTCCGCTTGGATGTCACAGGTGGGTGCCAGGGTTGGGCATAGGGGAGGACACTCTTGAGTGCTGAGGGCATGCTTTGGTGCCCGAGGCTGGACTGGGAGGCTGTGGTACAGAGTGGACCTAGCGCTGCATCAGCTGGGGGCGCCATGAGGTATGGACCTGCTGGTGAACGGTGGGTGCTGACTGAGAGGCTGCTGTGGGCACACACAGCCCTCTCAATGGCCTGCTCTCTGCCTTGGGCTGGAGGGCAGAGTCTCCATGGTGACTCTGCTGTCAGTGAGGGCAGTGTACCCTCTTTTTCCTTGGGGCTCCACTCAGCAGGTAGGGAAGCAAGCAGATACAGCCAGTACCCTTGTGACTGCAACCTGGGCCGTGTGGGCTGGCTGGGCAGTGCCACCGTAGGGTGGGGTCCTGGATCAGAGGGAGTCCCCTCTGCCCTTGTTCCTGCCCACGAGAACATGGTGATCTGCTTCTGTGAGAGTACAGATGGGGTGGGTCGTTGGACTACTTTCTGGGGGTGGGTGGCCCATGGACCCTATGGGGAGGACTCTAGCAAGGTTGCTGCAGGCTCCTCTGTCTTCTCCTGTCTCTGAACAGGGTGCTCCTGGCAGTCTTGGTGCCCTGCCCTCAGCCCCTCTGCTCCTCCCACTCAGGGATCATCAGGGAGCTCAGGGAGCATCACCTAACCTTTCTCTTGTTTGGCTCCTGGGGCTCTCCCCTGTCTCCTGATTGGACCATGCTGTTGCTCAGCTTGCTTTTCATTGGACCATGCTGTTGCTCAGCTTGCTTCTCATTGGACCATGCCAATACTCAGCTTGCTCCTTGCATTTAGCTTTTTCCTGGTCGGCTCATACAGGGCATTCAGTTTGGGCTTATATTTTGCCTTACAGCTTGAAGGTGATGAAAGAAGCACGTTCTGGTTCTGGTGTGCAAAGCTTCCTCGGCTCCCCAGCTCTTCCGTGGCTTCTCTTGCTTTCCGTGACCGAACTGCATTCAGCTACTAGCCTGTGTCAGGCCCTTGGGGCTCTCTGCGGCACGGGGAGTGTATGGGCTGGCCTCTCATGGTTCCTCTGGTGTCATGGCCAGGAAGGTTCCCCTCTGAGTGGAAGAGTGGTGACCCCCATGTGTGACAAAGGGCCATCCTCACGGTGGAGAGCAGTCAGGGTGTGGAGATAATTCGGGCAAAGTGGAGGAGGTCCAGCTGTAAGTGAAAGCTCTTTAGAACGTTCACAGTTCAGATTGTTTACAAGATAAAGGTGACCATAGCTTACTTTTGTCATATTAATTCATGTACTGATTTATAGTGGTATATCAATTATTAGCACACAAAAAAAATCTCACTGCCATCGAGTCGATTCCCACTCATAGTGACCCTGTAGGATAGGGTAGAACTGCCCCTGTGGGTTTTCAAGAATATAATTCTTTTTTTAAGTCATTTTATTAGGGGCTCATACAACTCTTATCACAATCTATACATACATCAATTGTGTAAAGCACATTTGTGCTTTTGTTGCCCTCGTCAGTCTCAAAACATTTGCTCTCCACTTAAGCCCCTGGCATCAGCTTCTCATTTCCCCCTCCCTCCCCGCTCCCCACTCCCTCATGAACACTTGATAATTTATAAATTATTATTTTGTCATATCTTGCCTCGTCCAATGTCTCCCTTCACCCCCTTTTCTGTTGTCCATCCCCCAGGTAGGAGGTTATATGTAGATACTTGTAATCAGTTCCCCCCTTCCAACCCACTCCAAAAATATAACTCGTTACAGGTGTAGAAAGCCCAGTCTTTCTCAGGAGTGGGGAGGTGCAGGGTGGCTGGTGGTTTAGAACCGCTGACCTTGCAGATCGCAGCCAACGTGTGCCACTACACTGCCAACACTCCTCTTTCTGCCTCATAGTTACTGTAAACTACGCAAGAGAGCTCACATTAAACGCCCTGCCAGCAAAGTTCTTGATAAGATTAACGGATGGTGTAGAGACTCCAAACTCCTACCGCTATAGAGGTGATTCAGACTCTTAGCCACCCTGTAGGGCCTGGGAGAACCGCTCCTTTGGGTTTCCAGGACTGTAGCAACTCCTTAGTGGAGTCGAAAGTCTCATCTTTCTCTCACAGAAGGGCTGATGGTTTCAAACTGCCCAACGTGTAACCACCATGCCACCAACAGTGAGTAACAAAGAAACAAACCCCACATTAGAAACTCACTGTCATCCAGTCAGTGATGCTGACTCATAGCAACCCTCTAGGACAGGGCAGAAATGCCCCTGTGGGTTTCCGAGAAAGTCGAAATCCCTGTCTTCCCCCTGTGGAGCAGCTGGTAGTTTTGAACTTCGGACCTTGCTGATGGCAGCCCAACACATAACCACAAGTGAATCAAGACAAACTGCCACCAGGTCAATGCTGACTCACAGCGACCTTCTAGGACAGAGTAGGACTGCACCCTCATAGTCCCTGGGGTGATGCAAATGGATACTATTAGAAAGGTTGGGGGTTCAAGTCCACCAGGAGGCACCTTGGAAGAAGGGCCTGGTGTTCTGCTTCTGAGACACAAACCACTGAGACCCTCTGGAGCCCACCTCTACTCTGACACACCCAGGGCTCCCCTGAGCCCGAGCAGCAAGCATGTAATGACTGGCTGTGTCCGGGGAGCCTCTTCCTCTCCAGTCCAGGGTTGCCCTGTCTTGCTGCTCGGCCAGCGGCTCTGCTTCTCTGAGATGAGTTGGGCCTGGTTTGAAGCTTTGATCCCTGTCTTTCCGTGTGCCCAGAGCAGTAAGCAAGGTAAGCACACGCTTACTTCTGAGTGCTGCTCCGTCTGAACAGCTTCACGTGGCTTCACCACATCAAAGATTGTGCTTCTTGGTCTGGCTGCCAGAAGTCTCTCTCTCAACCCCGCAGCGTCTTCCCAGAGGATCAAAGCCTTTTTTCAAATAGCGCTCTTGACAAGGATGCAGCACCCAGTAAGCAAGGGAAGCATGGGCTTACCTGTGCTTGCTTCCTAATCAGTAGGGAGCAGTTACACATTTCTTCCCCACCACATCAAAGGTTCTGTTTCTAGACCTCCCTCTCTCCTTTAGAATCAAAGCTTCCTTCTTCTTCTTCAAATTTACCATCTATGACTGATAAATAAGCAAAAACAAAAAACAGGTGAAACTTCACTACTGAATAGTAAGCAGGCACAAACCAGTGCTTACCCTGTTTATGGGAGAATATGCTTTCTGGGAACTTTTGGCAATCGTTGCTAAGGAGCAGCAGGCACAGAGTGAGGTCCAGGTTGGGGCAGGGCAGGTGGTGCTATGCTGAGCTGCACAGTGGCCGAGGCCCTGACAGGAGTAGCGCAGTACAGGGCAGGAACAAGCTGCGCCACAAGCTTAAGGGTGCTTGTGGAGTCTACTGGCAGTGGCTGATGGTGCAGTATGCAGGCCAGGAGGACGCTGGGAGTACAGCTGTGGGGTTGGGGACCAGGAGTCTTTTGGTTCAGTGCTCAAATCCACCACCTCTGTGAGAGATAAAGGTGGGACGGTCCACTCCTTTAAAGAGTTACAGGCTTGGAACCCCCAGGCAGGTTGGCTGTAGGCTGGAACCTACTTACCAACATTATTTTGCATGTTTAATGAAGTTGAAAACATAAAAACCAGAGTCAAAAGCCTAAGGAAAAAGCAAGTAGCATAAGAAAAGGTTAAGTGGTAAAAAATCAAATAGAATTCTTAGAGCTGAAAAGTATAGAAACTTAAAAACTCACTGGCAGTTTTATTTTTAAAAATAGCATATAGCTATTTAGTTAAAAGGTTAAATAGACACAGCTAGAGATAGAGTTGAGCTAGAAGATAGACCTGAGGAAATGACCCAAAATGAAGCCCAGAGAGATAAACAGAGATAAAGGGCTTCTTTTCTGGTAATGATGGGTCTAGTTATTTAGACAAATGCTGCTAAAAACCAAAATTGCTAAATGAAGTATAGAAGGAAAAATAATCCTATATCCCTGTAGCATTAAAATTCCAACAAAATTCAAAAGATGTCTGCGATGCAATAAACAAACAGACAAACAAACAATGTCGACCCCAGGTGACTGTCAACAACATCATGTTTAAGTCGATTTGTGGTCTGTTTATGTAACGAAATACAACCCAGCGGTGAGAATGAGTCATAAAAAGGGAAAACATACTGAATTAGGAAGGTAAGTTTCAGAGCCCGGCAGACTTTTGTGTATATTTAACAACAGACAGAGTAACACACGTAGTACCCACCACTTGCAGTGTACGCGGTAGAATTGCTGGGCACTGGTCTGAGCACACGGCGTTTAGTAATTATGTGGAGTTCTCACAGCACTCTGACTCAATTTAGAGGCGAGGAAACGGAAACACAGAGAAGCCAACACAACGGTATGCGAGGAAGCAGAGACGGGCAGCCTGAAGTTAAACCTACACGAAAACAGATGGGCAGGAGGAAACTGCAAAGAAAGGCCGTCGGTTTCCAGAGTGTAGGATAGGTTAGAGTGAGGGACATCTCAAGGTCAGAGAAGGTGACTTTCTTTACCCGGGGGGACTATGTCTGTGCCCATTGCATCATATGCTTTATCCTTTCCCTATTATCCGTGCTCTTCGTGACCCAGGCATGTAGTTAGGTGTCATGGAGTCAGTCCCCACTCACAGCAGCCCCGCGCGCGACAGAAAGAAACAGCTCCTGGTCGTCCTCACAATTGTTCTTGCGTTTGATCCCATTGTTCACAGTCACGGTGTCAGTCCATCTTGGTGAAAGCATTCCTCTGTTTTGCTGTCCTCCTCCAAGGTCTAGTCTGTCCTGGCAGCATCCTCAAAGTACATAAGGCAAAGTCTTGCCTCCTGGCCTCTAACTAGCCTTCTGGCTGTACTTCTTCCAGGACAGTTTGTTCATGGTGCTTTCAGTATTCTGTACCAGCACCCAAATTCAAATGCATTGACTCTGCTTCACTCTTCTTTATTCAGTGTCCAGTTTTGACCTGCATATGATGCAATTAAAAATACCAGATTGGAGTAAGGCACACCTTACTCCATTTCTATCACCGAGACCATGTTTTCCAACGATTGTGCTTTCCTCTTTGTTTCCAACTTTTTCATTCTATAATCAATAATAATCATTAATAATAATTAAAATAGCAGCATATTATTTAGGAATTTGGAATAGGAAGGTGGATGCCAGGAAGATAAAAACAGCTCAGAGATCTTTAACTGGTTTCTGGGGAGCAGGATGAAGTCAAGCTGTGTGAGGGGTGAGCAGGTCATCATTTAACAGTTTATGCTTTTCTCCCTTTTTGTTGTTTTAAAAACTAGTTTATTTTCATGCATGCCTCAGTTGGTAATGTGCACATGCACTGGCTCAAAGAAAACCTGTTTTATATGCTTCCATGTGTATGATGTCTAAGGACAGCCAGAAGCTAGGTGGCTTAGAAATGAGCACAATGCTTGCTCTAGAGCAGGGCAGTTGGGGACTGGGTACAGACCGATGGGGGTGTATGACTTGTCAAAACTCACTGACTTGTGCACCAGATCTTCACAAGTCACCGAATGCCAATGCTATCCTAGTTTAAAGACCAGTGAGCGATGTTTTCAGCGCTTGGGGACTCCTGCTGAACAAGCAGAAAGCCTGGCTGATACCTGGTGCTGTTGGCTTTCGTGGGCCAGGAGGAGAACAGGAGGAGCAAGCAATTTGGACAGTGGTTTATTTTGCTCCGAGGAAGGGATGTTCAAGCCGATGGAGCCGTTACTGTCGAAAGTGCTCTGTGGTCTGAGACCCACCCAGCCTCTGTCCTTATGCAAACCTGCAGGGTGGGAGGAAGGGACGCACGGACACGTGCCTGGTGCGAGGCAGCTAGGGCCAGCAGCTCCTCCTTTTGAAGCAGGTGCATGGTTCTTTGAGTTAGTAGTTTTGTTCTTCATTTTGTGTTTTTGGAGAAGGTTTACATAACAGTGTAGGTTCCCAGTCCACGTCTGTCCGTGGCACCGGTCACATTCTTCCCCGTGCCGGCAGCCTCATGATTCTACTTCTCCATACCCCATTCCCATGGACCTTGCTTCTCTGCTCTGTGCCTCCCTCGTCTTTGTGTGGAAGTAAGTGCCGACTGTCTGGTCAACATCTAGATGCCTTTGTTAAAGGGGCACCCGCAGCACTTGGGGCGGTACTTTTCTCTGGCCATCTGATCTAAGATTTAGAAAGCATCTCGGGACAATAACCCTGGGGAGCTCTCTAACTCCTAACAAACTCAGTAGGTCTGCCTTATTTGAAAAGGGAATTCGAGATTCTGTCTAGATTTCCTTTCCATTCGCTCAGGGTCTGTGGTGGCCCGAGTAGACCGGTCGGTCTTGGCTCCAGGTAGATGAGGCGGGGGTCTGTTCAGGCTATTCGTCCCGTAGGCTAGTTTCTTCCTTGAGTGTTTGGTGTCCTTTGGCTCCGGACGAGTAGAGACCATCGGTTGTATCTAGACGGCTATTTGCAAATGTGAGGAGGAGCTCTGGTGGGGTAGTGGTTCCTCAGTGGGCTGCAATCCACAAGGTCAGCAGTTCAAGACACCAGTCGTTCCGCAGGAGAAAGACGGGGCTTTCGACTCCCGGAAGGAGTTAGTCTCAGAAACCCACACGGGCAGTTCTACCTGCTGGGTGGGGCCACTAGAAGTGGGGCTCTCGGCGTCAGCATCAACCCGACGGCAGGGAGCTTGGCTTCTTTGGTTGAGAACACAGATGCTTCTCATTAATCTGGGATGTCGTTCTCACCTGTACGAGCGGGTTTACCGACAGACACGTCCTATGAGACTACAGTTCTAACCCCTCAAACGCAGAAACCAACTCCCGGCTTTTTCACAAAATAACACTTTGGGCCCTTTGAACTCCGAGATACTGCCTCACAGGGTTTTCACACCATGTGTTTCACATGTTCATTTCCTGCAACTTCCAGAATGCATCTCCTCCCTTAAACCGTTCTGTTCTCAGCCCGGTGACAGAAGACACACAACTCACAGGCAGTGGCTCCCGTCGGAGACTCTCAGCATCTGAACCTCAGAATCTCTGATCTGGAGCCTCTGATCCTGTGTTTCTCTCTGTCCCCAGAGCCCGCAGCGGTGTTTGCCAAGGAGCAGCCGGCACGGAGCGAGGTGCGGGCCGAGGCGGGGGGCAGCGCCACGCTGAGCTGCGAGGTGGCCCAGGCGCAGACGGAGGTGGCCTGGTACAAGGACGGGAAGAAGCTGAGTTCGAGCTCCAGGGTGCACATGGAGGCCAAGGGCTGTCGGCGGCGGCTGGTGGTGCAGCAGGCAGGCAAGGCTGACGCCGGGGAGTACAGCTGTGAGGCCGGGGGCCAGAAGGTGGCCTTCCACCTGGACGTCACAGGTGGGTGCCTATTACCTTGTTTGAGGAAGTTTCTGGGACTGACTTACTACCCCTATGGACTTCATTTTTGCTTTCCTTGGTGTGTGTGTGTGTGTGTGTGTGTGTGTGTGTGTGTCCAGATTGACTAGAGAAACAAACCCAGAGACACTCATGTGTGTAGGAGCACTTATATGTTGAGAAAACATCGCAGTCCAGTCCGGATCAAGTCCATAAGTCTGATATGAACCCATATGTCCTCTACCAGTCCACAATCCCTCTTCAGACTCACACAGCACATGCAGTGATGCCGAATGCAGGAAGATCACAGGCGGGTGAGTGGAAAGTCTGTAGATCCAATGCTGGTGGAAGCATCTCAGCGTTGGCACGGGTCTCCATGTGGCCCCTCCATCTCTCTGAGTGTCTCAACAGCAGGATAGTGAAACTGAGAGAATGTGGCCCCCCTCCAGGGAGAAAGGAGAGGAAGTTCCCAGAATCCTCATGAGAAGGCCACGTCCACAAGGAGGCATCATCAGGCTGTGACCAGATTGACAGGCTAGACGCCACCCCCAGACCTATTTATAAGTTGATATGAGATTATGTAACTACCACAGTGTGTGTTAGAGGGTAGAATGGGAGGGTAGCAGGAAGGGAGTCCACCATGGCTCCCTCACCTGTCTGATGTCCCAGTCAGGATGCTTCCTTGGAGGGGCTGGCTGGGACCAAGCCCACGGTCTTTCTCTTCTCCTGATGCTGCCTGAGCGTGCACATAGGCCTGTCTCTCCTCTGACCTCTCTTCTTGCGATCATCTCAGCCCGTCAACCTCAGGCCTCTTCCCAATATGCCACTGTCTCCATGTTCTCTGCTCAAGGCCAGTCTGTGGCCTAAAGCAAGTGTCAAGGTGGTAGAGAACTAGACTCCCCTCCGGTGACTGCCGGCTGTGGCTGAGGCTCCCCCGGATGTAAGAGGCGGTGTAAGAACTAGGCAAGTGAATACTCCACAAATCTCTCTGTTCTTACCAGAAATGGGTTGTTTTCCTCTAATGGACTCCATCATGTGTGGCAAGCCTCAGTTTCATCTCTGGAACACTGGAAAATGACCTCAGCACTCTCCCCGTGTTCTTGCTGCTTCTCTGGAGGAGAGAATTCCACAAGCTATCATCTTGATGTAGAAATGGTTTTGGATACCGAGCTAGCCTCACACTCTTGAATCAAACCTCAGCAGCTTGTGGTGTATTATTCTTTTTCTACAAGGGGGGCAGCCCCGGTGGGTTATGGGTTGGGCCACTAACCGCTAGGACAGCAGTTTGAAACCATCAGCTGCTCTGCAGGAGAAAGATGAGACGTTCTGCTCCTGTTAAGAGTTCCATGATGCTCACCTTCCCAACATGATCGCTGAAGACAAATGGGCACGTAAGCAAATGTGGTGAAGAAAGCTGATGGTGGCCGGCTATCAAAAGATACAGTGTCTAGGGTCTTAAAGGCTTGAAGGTAAACAAGCAGCCGTCTAGCTGAGAAGCAACAAAGCCCACATGGAAGAAGCACACCAGCATGTGCAATCACAAGGTGTCGAAGGGATCAAGTATCAGGCATTAAAGAACAAAAAATAAAATCATTGTGAATGAGAGGGAGTGCAGATTGGGGACCCAAGACCCATCTGTAGGCAACTGGACATCCCTTTACAGAAGGGTCACCAGGAGGAGACGAGTTAGTTGGTGCAGTGTAGCAACGATGAAACATACAAATTTCTTCTAGTTCCTAAATGCTTCCGCCACCCCCATCCCCACTATCATGATCCCAATTCTACCTTACAAATCTGGCTAGAACAGAGGATGTACACTGGTACAGATAGGAACTGGAAACACAGGGAATCCAGGACAGATGATCCCTTCAGGAGTGGTGATACTGGGAGGGTGGGATGGAAAGGGGGAAACGATTACAAGGATCTACATATAACCCCCTTCCTGGGGGACAGACAACAGAAAAGTGGGTGAAGAGAGAAAAGTGGGACAGTGTAAGACATGAAAAAAATTTATAAATGATCAAGGGTTCATGGGGGAGGGAAGGTGGGATAGGGAGGAGAAAAATGAGCTGATACCAAGGGCTCAAGTAGAAAGCAAATGTTTTGAGAATGATGATGGCAACAAATGTACACATGTGCTTGAGACAATGGATGGATGGATGGATGGATGGATGGATGGAGATGAGTTGTAAGAGCCCCCAATGAAATGATTTTAAATTAATCAATTAAAAAAATTAAAAAGAATGATTGTATAAGGTTCTGGCTTATAATATTCTAAAATACCTGGACCAAAAATAAATTCATGGAAGATCTGTTAAAAAAAAGAGTGACAATTTTGGGGAACCCACAGGGGGCAATTCTACTCTGCCCTATTAGGGTCGAGATGAGTCAGAATTGACTCGATGGCCGTGTGTTTCATTTTTTCGGTTTAGTTTGTTTTGCTTATTTTGTTCCCATGTTACTGGATTTGGTTTGCAAATGTTCGTTGAGTTAGTTTTGCATTTATGGCAGCAGCTTTTCCTCGGTCCTGACTCTGCTTGGTCACCGTCGCCTGCTAAGAGCAGCGTCGCAGAGTGACTTGGAAAGGGCTCTGTTTTCTTCTGCTTTTAGAACGAGAATTTGTACAATTGATGTCACTTGAACACTTTTTTGGGTTTAACTTATTATGCTAACTGAGTCGGTGAAATCATTTGGGCTTAGAAATGTCTCTTTTGGCAGTTTTAAGTTTTGAACGGCATTTATTGGCTAGTTACAGGATTCTGTTGCTGGCTGCCGTTGAGTGAGCTGTGACTTGCGGCGATCTTAGGCAGAACGGATGGAAACCCTGCCTTATCTTCATGATCCTCATGTGATATGTTATGTGCTATGTTGAGCTCCTTCTTGAGCACACTGAGCCATTCTCTGTCCCGAGAGCTTCTCTCGTTTTCACCGACTGACTGCTTCACCAAGCGTGATGCCCTTCTCTAGGGACCCCTCCCTTCGGTGGCAAACATGCCAACAGTGAGCAAGCTGGTGGCTTGCCATTCTCCTTTCCAGCGAGCATTCCGTTGCATTTCTTCTAAGACCGATTTGTTTGTTCTTCACAGGAGACGCAGTATTCTTTACCAAGCCGACATTGCAAAGGCCATGATTCCCCTGTCTTCATTGCATGCGTATCAGATGACTGAAAAGATGGTAGCTTGGGCCAGATGCGCCTGAGCCATTAGGATGGCACCTTAGTGCTTTAAAAGTAAGGACGTGCAGTGCAGATCCTGGCAGCCGGTTGGCTCAGTGCAGTGCCTTGTTTGACTCTTGACCACTGCTTCCACGGGCACCGCTTGTTGACCCAATAGAACAAAGCCCTTGCCGGCTTCCTCCCCCCCCTACTATTGATCCTGGCCCCTTTCATTGGCCCATCTGTGAGGAGTCTCATTTTCTGTGCATTCAGTTGTAGTCTATCATGAAGGCTGTGGGTTTTGATCTTCATCAGGAAGGGCTGCAGGTTGTCCTCACTTTTCACAAGCAAAGCTGGGTCAGCTGCATACCACACGCTAGTAAAGAGTCTCCCTCCGATCTTGAGGACACATTTTTCTTCAACTCGTGTGGCTCCTTGGGTGTTTTGTTTGGCATGCAGATAAGCAGATAGAGTAAAGAAGGGGCAAGGATACAGCCGTCCCACGCCCGGTTTCCAATCGTGACTCACAATCTTGAACACACACTGTCCCGGGGACTACCTCTGGGTCCACGGACAGGCCCCGCACGAGCACAGTTAAATGTCTTCACAGTCGCGTTCTTTGTAATGTTACCCACAGGTTTCGTGACTGATGTAGTTGAATACCTTCTCATGGCCAGTAGAACACAGACGTTCTTTCTTCTGGTCGCCTCTGCTTTCCGTCCGGATCCATCTGACATCCTTCAGGATACCGCTTGTCTCTGCCCTTTTTTGAATCTGGCTTGCGTTTCTGGAGCTTCCCTGTGGGTGTACTGCTGCACCCAGTTTTATTTACCTGCAGCATAATTCTACTTGCATCTGATATCAATAATAGTTTGATAATTCCTGCATTCCGTCTGACAGCCTTGGGTTGGGGTGGACAGATATACATCGCTTCCTCTGATTGGGCCCGCTAGCCTCATCGTTTTCCCGTGGAATGGCTGGTGGGTTTGAACCATCGACCTTGTGGTTAGTAGCCCAACACTTCTCCAACGGCACCATCAGGGCCAGGACTCCTTTACAGGTTGATAGAAACTTTATTAAACAAAACCCAAATCAAGATGTGAACATGGTTTCTCAACATATCCTCCGGGTAGGGCTATATGCTTCTGAAGGTAGGATTTCCAACCTTTCCCCGAAGAGTTCGGTGCCATTTGATTCGTGATGACGGCAGCTTTGGTGTCTTTGAGAGGTGACTCAAACTGTGCTGTTTGCGTTTGGGGAACAGGAGTCTGCAAGGGTAGGATGGGGCAAGGTTTCCTCAGGTGATTCCCACAGCACAGTCTTGCTAGCCCCGAGGGAGGAGCAGAGGTTCATTGGTGATGGAAAATTCCTCAGTGCAATTTTTCTTTTTCTCTAATGCAGTTTTATTTTCTTTCTTTTTCTAAAAATAATTTTATTGGAGGCTTGTACAATTCTTATCACAACCTATCCATCCATGTGTCTAGCACACCTGTTGCCATCATCATTCTCAAAACATCTGCCCTCTACTTGAGCCCTTGGCATCCATTCCTCATTTTTTCCCCTTCAATTTTCTTCAGCCTTCTCCATAAGAAGTCTCTATGGGTGTCCTGCGTCTGTTGAGAATATCTATCAAAATTACTTCTTGTGAATCCCAGAAGAGTCACCATCACCTTCTGAGTTGACCTCTCTGTCTTGAATTTAACTGGTGCAGTAGATCCTTCAGCAGGCTTTGCTCTGTTTGGATCTGGTTTTTGAAGGCACATTACTGAGACTAAGACAAATGTTACCCGAAAGAATCTGTTGACATCAGCCGTGCCTGAATGAGCTGGACATACCCTTAGTAGTAGTAGGTTCTGATACACCATCTAGACCTTTCTCTATGTTCCCTTCTGCGCCCTCTGGGGACACAGTAACTATATGTAACTCTTCACTGTCTCCTTGCTGAGTTGGTTCTGACGTACCCACTCTGCACACATCAGACCCAGACACTGCCTGGTCACGTGTCATCCTCACAATCGATGTTACGCTTGAGCCCCTGTTACGGCCGCTGCGTCACTCCGTCTTATTGAGGGTTTCCTCTTTCTCACTGACCCCTGTTTGACCAAGCACAGCGTCCTTTCCAGGGACTGGTTTCGTCTGGTAGCATGTTCAAAGAAAGTGAGACAAAGTCTCACCATTCTCACTTCTAAGGAGTGTGCTAACTGTAATTCTTTCAAGATGAGTTTGTTTTTACTGCAGGTCGTGGGCACTTTCAGTGTTCTTTGCCAACACCACAATTCACATGCATCAGTTCTTCTTCAGTCTTTCTTATTCACGCGCATATGAGGATGCTATGGTTTGGGTCGGCCACCTTAGCCCTCAACACGACACCTTTGCTCCGTAGCACTTTAAAGAGGTTTTGTGCAGTAGATGTGCCCAATGAAATACGTCATTTTATTTCTTTTCTTATTTTTAATTAAGAGATCATTTTATGATGAGGGCAATAAATGTACAGATGTGCTTTACACAATTGATGTATGTATAGATTGTGATAAGAGTTGTATGAGCCCCTAATAAAACGTTTTAAAAAAAGAGATCATTTTATTGGGGCCTCTTACAACAACCCATACATCCATTGTATCAAGCATATTTGTACATACATTGTCAGCATTATTTTCTAAACATTTACTTTCTATTGAGCCCTTGGTATCAGCTCCTCTTTTTTCCCTCCCCCTCTCTCTCCCCACCCTTGATAAATTATGATTATTTTCATATCTTACACTGTCCGCTGTCTCCCTTCCCCCATGATTTCTGTTGTGCGTCCCCCTAGAGGGTGTGTATGTGTGGTTATGTGTCGATCACTGCGATCGGTTCCCCTTCCTCCTGCCCTCTCCTCACCTTCCCCCTACCCTCCTGGTATGCTACTCCCATTCCTGTTCCTGGATTCCGTGTGTCATGAGTTCTATCTCTGTACCTGTGCACATGCTCCGGTCTAATGATAGTGGGGGGTGAGGAACCCTCAAGGAACCAGAGGGATAGTATGTGTTTCATCAATGTTTTACTGCACCCTGGTTGACTCATCCCTTCCTTGTGGCCCTTCTGTGAGGGGATGCCCCATTATCTTCAGATGGGTTTTGGATCTCTGCTCCAATCCCTCTCATTCTCAACAATATTATTTTTTGGGGGGGTCTTTTGATGCCTGTTACCTGATCCCGTCAACACCTCATGATTGCACGGGCTGGTGTGTTTCTTCCATGTGACCTTGTTGCTTGTCTGCTAGATGGCCACTTGTTTACCTTGAAGCCTTTAAGACTTCAGACGCTATATCTTTTGATAGCCGGGCACCATCTGCTTTCTTCACCACATTTGCTTATGCACCTGCTTTGTCTTCAGTGATTGTGTCGGGAAGGTGAGCATGATTTGATTTCTTGATTGCTGCTTCCTTGAGCATTGACTGTGGATCCACGTAGAATGAAATCTTTGAGAGCCTCAATCTTTCCTCTTTAGAACCAGTATTTTGCCACTTCAAAGGCATATAGAAATATTACCACCCAAAAGGTCCTTTTAGCTATCCTTCCACCTTTACATTATTTGTTGCCTCTATATGTTGAGCATCTTATCAGATAGTGTGATAATTTTTGCTTCCTATTGTCTTACATATTCTAAAGTTGGGGGCTGACAACTGCAGCTCTTTTGGTAAGTACATGTGACTCTGAAGTAAAATTGAAAATGAAAATAATGCAATCATAGTTTCATTGATAAAAATCTTTAAAGGGTATTATTCAGGTAATGGCGATTTCATTTGTTGGTAAAAATGTATTTATGGCTCTTGAATCATTTTTAAATTGTTGCGAGGGACAGGATTGGCTCTTCCACCTCCAAAGTTTGCTGAGCCCTGTTCTAAAGAATTCCAGAGGAAAAGATCAGCCCAGTTTTTGGACCCAGGCATTTACCATTTCTGTTGCGCTGACACCATTCCTTGAGCAGTTATTTCAGAGCTGCAGAATTCCCCTTAGCTTCCCTTGACTCACCTGTCATCCCTGAAGGATATGTTTGCTGACTGTAGAGTTCTGGTGGATGGTTCTTTTCTTTCAGCACTTTGAAAATGCTCAGCTTTCCTCTGTCTCCATGTTATGAGGCTCGGGGTCCGATTCTTTACATCCCAGAGCAGCCAGTCGGCTGGTCGAGTATTAAACTGGAAGGAGGGAGAGTCTCCCAGTCCCCGGGGCTGTTCTGCTTCTATTTTCAAAAACGTCACAGTGCCGTTGGCGCCTGTCCTGTGTGCACCACAGGTGGTTAGCGCAGAGCCGGGGATTGTTCTGTCTCCTAGTCTGGTGCTCAGACTCTGGTGTGGTGGTGAAAACCAAGGATTTTTAGAGTTCTTAAAAATCTCCATGTGGCCATTTTTCCAGAACCCCTCCCTTTCCACAATCTTTACTTTCTGCTTCCTGGGCGCTTCCTACTCAGTTCTCCAGACAGAAAACTGGAACCGTACTTACCATGTTCTGAGATGAACTTGCTGAAATCTTGTCTCTCTCATGGAGCTGCTGCTGGGTTCGAACAGTTGATCTTGCAGATAGCAGCCCAGGTGTATAACCACTAGGCAACCACAGCTCCTCACTTTTGTACAATTGTGAATTTTCTCTTTGTAACAATTCAAATGAACCTGAACCTTGGTGTTTCTTGGGTGGAACAAATCCTAAGCAATGTCTACATAAGATTCCATTTTTCAGTGATGTTTATAACTCATTTGTGCATATTTTGTAGGCAAATGACTGTAACAGTGAACTTGATGGTATGAGCTCAGCTGTGGGACCTTTCTTTTCTGTCAAGAACTGTTTGGAAATTTATAACTTCATAACATACTTAGAACCCCCTCCCAGGGGGA